>NC_048227.1:40886787-41055155 GCF_002007445.2 Ailuropoda melanoleuca
GGGGGGGGGGGGAGGTGATTTACAGCCATGAAGAAGACAGAAAAGACCATTCACCCCAGCATAAACAAACATTATTATAAATTATTATAAACTTTATTTCCCATTTGTTCCCCTAAAAACCCATTTGCCTTTCTCAAAGAAACCCTTTTGTTCTTCCAGTACCACTCTTTCCTCCCCACTCTTTTCCCCTATTAAGTTAGGTATATAAATCCCTAACTTTAGTCTTTTAGCAAGCCACTTCTTTCATGCACTCCCATAAGCATATGAATAAACTTTGTTTTTTGTTTTAGGTCTTTTGTCAGTTTAATTCACAGGCCCCCAAATAATGAATCTAAGCGGATAGAAAAAAAGTTTTTCCCCCCCACACTGCCTACGGACAGACCCGAAGGGCAAAGAATGAAGGCTCCAGGCCAAGAGCCAGTGAAGAACTGAGACCTGCTATCAACCACATGAATGAACTCAGAAGTGGAGCCTTGAGATGACAGCAGGCTTGGAAAAGTTTGAAGGCAACCTCATAAGAGCCAGAACCAGCCAACTACAGTGCTCCCAAAATCTATGAGATAATAAATGTTTCTTGTTTTAAGCTGCTAATTTTGAGGTAATTTGTTAGGTAGCGATAGATAAGTAATTCAACACACAACAATGAAGATAAGGGAAGAAGGGAAAAGAATCAGATGAACTATTTCAATAAATTTCTGGTCAACAACAAATTGATGGAGAAGTGCCAAGAACCACTGCACAGAGGTAATCCTTCCCAATAATCTAAATAGTTTCACTGAAAACATTTTAAGTATTTTCACTATTTCATTCAACCACAAACTTAAGAAATTTTTTTTAAAGGGGCACCTGGGTGGCTCAGTTGGTTAAGCCTATGCCTCTGGCTCAGGTCTTGATCCCAGAGTCCTGAGATTAAGCCCTGAGTCCCACTCCCTGCTAAACAGGGAGGCTGCTTCACCCTTTCCCACTCCCCCTGCCTGTGTTCTATTAAATAAATAAAATCTTTAAAAAAAGTTGTTTTAAACTGCGTTTACCAAACAGCATGTAAATGTAAATGAAGCTGACAATATTAAAGTTAGAGCTAACATAACAGAGGTAGGTGAAGACAAGGGAACTCTAAAGTCCTCATCTGACAATATAAAGAGTCACCAAACACTATTATAGGGGTTATGAGAACAGTGGAGGTAGGATTAAAAATACAGGCTTGATCAATAAAGAACAATAATAGTATAACTAGGATGAGAAACCAGAAGGAAAGGTAAGCACAAAGATTTTGGTTGAGCTATCTCTTCCATAACCACTCTAAGAACTCACCTGAAGTTGATTAATAAACAGAGATCTAACATTATCTAGATCTAGGGATACGCATAGGATCAGTAAAAAACAGAAATGGTTAAAAGTGTTTGCCTTTAGTGAGTAGGACTGACTGACAGAGAGAAGGAAGGAATGGGGAAGGGTTCCAGTGCTCTACATTATAGCTTTCTGGTATTATTTTTTTTAACCATGAGCAAGTATTACCTTAATAAAGAAATAGCTTTATTTTTAGTCATCTAAGAGAAAAATGTTTAATGAAATGGAAAAATATTTAGGGTGGATTAAGTAAAAATAGCAGTTTACTAAACTATAAATCACAGATACAAACAGTTCATGTTGAAAACATAATTCACCTGATAGAAGCTCCATTACAGCAGGAACCCCTGCAATAAATTCCCAGGACCTAGAATGGTACTTGGCACATAAACACACTGACAAATACTGTGGAATATTTTCATTTAACTAAATAAAATAATACATGTAAGAAAGGAAGGTCTAAAAGTACACACCAAAATTTAAGTAACAACCATCTCTAACTGGTGAGATTACAGATGCTTTTCATTTTTGTCCTTTTCTTTATCTTCATTTTCTAAATTTTCTATAATGAATACAAATTACTTTTATAATGGGGAAAAACAGTTTTAAAAACACTGCTGTGTTTTCATCATTACAAAACCAGAATCACAAGATAAAAAGATATTTTTACTGAAATATCAAGTCCAAATTAGAAAAAGTCACAACTACTAATAATGGAAAAGGTTTAGTAAGGTACAGACATATTCATTGATCTTGATCTAATTAAGAGGATTTGAAAAGCTTTCAGTATAATGGAATACTGAAAAATTATTATTCATTGCACAAATCAGGTAATTAGTTCCCATCCTTGTGAACAAATTTCATGAATCTACCAGTTCTATGGATAAGAAGCCTCTCTTGGTTATTTTAATTAGTTACTTTTAGATTAAGTAGCTTTGTTCATAATGAGAATATAGAGTATCTTTACCAACTTCAAAGCATAAAATCAAATGATATATTCATTTGCACTAATTATCATGAACATAACAGGTTATGCTCTTTAGAACTTCATAGCTACACAAATTAAGTATGTAAAATACTGTATCCTTTTAAGTGGTCCTCCATCAGAGAGTAATGCCACGCCCACTGCTCAGATTTGCCTTGATCTGGAATAAAATTTAAAAGCCACTTACCATGGTTTGGGCAACACCATATATCAAAAGGACACATAGATGTGAAAATCATTTTGATTTTTATAAAGCAATCAGTCTCCATAAAAAGAAAAGAGCAAAAGAAATATTCCAAAGGTTTATTTTGCATTTGTTCCTGACATGGCTGGTTACTTCCAATTTTCATTTGTATATAATGTGCATGCTTTAAAAATCAATTATAATTATTTCAATAATTTTTCACTGATTCACAAAGAGGAACAGATTTTGTTTCCCTTCTATACTCAAACTAGTAGTTGCCATTTCTATAATCACACATAACAGAAACAGACGAGAGCACTTGAGCAAATAACCAGTCCTGCAAATATGATGGAATCGTGAAAACATGAGTATGAAATCCATTTAACATCTATAAAAGACAGTTCCAGAGCTACCATAATGGTAGGGGGCAACTGTTCTTCAGTCTGGTCAGTAGCACTCTTCAATACTAAATAACAAATGTGTTTGTATCTCTTATTATTCCATTATCAAAATTTCGAAACCATCTAGGACATCCAATATTACACTCTTAAAATCACAATCACTCATATTTCATATGGAATATCAAGTAATGCTCCTTAGTAGCTCTTTGGTACCTCTCTTATTTATTCTGTCTTGTACTATTCACAGTTTCACGACAACTCTTATATCTTAAAGCTGCTTCAGGGTAGAAATTCTATTTTGTTTTCCTACAGTGTACTGTATTATCTCTGACACCTCATAAGACCTATACTCACATAATAGTTACCTAGTAAACCAAAAAATATATTATTTCTGCAGACATATTGATTCTCCCATTAAGTGAAAGTTACAATGCTATTCCAATTACCATCACAAAGCGATATGAGGAAAACTGACAACGTTTTTCTATAGGTTACTTACAATAGAACAGTATGTATCATATCCCATTTATGCAGGATCAGGCAGTGAGGGAAGAAGGTAGCAGATAGGGAGATGAATGTAGATAATGTCTACAGGAACCAAAAATCCAACTCTTAACACTGATTATCCCAAGGAGTGGGATAAAAGTTCTCATAGGAAGAACTTTTAATCTCCCTATATAATGTTTTATAAAGGCAGACAATATCAGAGTTAAGTATAAACTAAGACAAAAATGCACCTATAAGAATAAAACAGTAAAAATAACCAAAGAGATATTGAAAAAAGAATAATGAAGACATCATCTGGCAATACAGAAAAAAAGAAATATGCTCATAATACAGTACAGTGGAAAGGATCCTAGGCTCTGCAGCCTGACCACCTACATTCAAATCCCAGGCCTGTTACTTAAATAACCATATGAGTTTGGAATACTTACTTACCTTTATGTACCTCATTTTCCTAATTCATAAAACCAGGATAATAACAGTGTCTACACTTCGTAGAGTGTGTGCATTAAATGAGATAGATATTCTGTGTAAAGTACTCAGAACAATGTATACTATACATAAGTGCTCAACAAGTGTTACCTGTTAAAAAAAAATTGTTCCTAAAAAAAATGTTACTATAGCCAAAATACACAGTAACTCCAGCAACCACACTAACACTAAAAAAAAAAAAAAAACAACGCTAATTAAAGCAATAACAAAATTTTATTTCTGATCAACTTGGCTACATCATTATTTATGAAACTACACAGAATTGCCATGGATGCAGTGAAATGGGCTCTTTTAGGCAATGGTATTTGGGGTGTACCATACAGCCTTTAGCAAAGTATATCAAGGACTTCAGAAGTTTCCATACTCTTTATCTAAGTATCTAAGTACTTTAAGTATTGAAGTACTATATCTATCATAACCTACAGAAAGATGGGTATAAGGAGATCGTTACAGTTATTTCTAACAGAAAGTCAAAATGGTCTAAATGCCTCAATAAAGCAAATAATTTTATCTTGACAGCAATTAAGCATTATTTTTAAAAGTATACTTTAAAAATGCAAAATGCTCATGTTAAGATTTAAAAAATATATAAAAATAATCATACAGTTTACTTCTAATTTTGGCATAAAGTAAATGTTCAATAAATATCTACCGACCATATGAATAAACAAAGAGACAAAGTCATCTCTTTATACTATATTATTTCCTTTCATGTATTTGGGCCCTATAGCTCTATTTTAAAATATATATACTTAGAAATATTAACCAAAAAAAGGATTTTTTTTTTAATTTCAAAGTTCCAGATGTTTGCTACTCCTAGAATATGGGCAACTGCAAATTCTACCTTGGGGCTGCACGTATGTTTGCAACATAGGTTTTACCTGTATCTGTTTAACTCTAAGAGTTCCCTAGCCAGATTTGGTAACAGGTATTGAATTCACTTGATTCTTATTTTTAAGTACTACTTCAGATACAATATCTCTATAAATTAGGAATAACTCTCATATTTAGTGTTTAATCAAAGAGGCTAATATTTAAAGGATCTTTTTATCCATTAATAAATCCTGAGGCTATGACTAGCTGGTATCTATTTCAAAAGTTGGGTTTTAAGATAGTAGACTTTTTTTGACCAACACCTAGTTTTCTTCTTGTACAGTAGCTACACCACACCCTAAGAGAACTGGGAAAGGACTCTAGGACACGAAATGTTGGTTCCCATGTAAAAATAGTTTTCCAAGGAGTCTTTAGCTAGGACAACAATAACTAACGTCCACTGAACACTGTACTATAAGCATTTTATATGTATGTCCTTTAATCAATTAATGATCAAATTCTCAGCAGTATCCTCAACTCAATGGCTGTCTAAACATTGCTCTGATTCAGATCACTGAATTTTACACTGTATTCCACAGGGCGCTAAGAACAGTAGCTCCCAAACCTCGCTAGAAATCAGAACCAACTGGTTCTTTTCAAAGCATATTCTCCAAGTCAAGCAAGGCCTACCGAATGTGGATCTCTGAATTTTTTTCTTTAATAAAAGTATCCTATATGGTAATATAATCATGATGGTAATGTGACCCAAGCACCCAGTGGTATTTGGGGATTGTTGCCCTAAGAAGTCCCATCATGACATTAGAAACCACCATGTGCAACCCCACATGTTCTCTGGAAACGTGCAAAAACAAAAGTGGTGCCACTTTGACTTATTTTATATAGTGGGGCTCCAAGTAAGAGTTGGACTTAAAGAAGGAGCAGAATGAGTTCTGCTACTTTCTTTTTTAACCAATTTACCACCAGATATAAATTATAGCTTTAGATCATTAAACAGTATTTCTGATTGACCTCTAATCGCTCTTTGTTAGTCTCCCTTCTCCACACTCAAAGAGAAACACAGGAGTCATAGCATTATTGTATCCCTCCCAGTTGCAAGACAACTGGCCTGGCTCCTTCCCAGTAGGTTCCAAGGAAACTACTGCAAAAAACAGTGCTGGAGTCTATAAGTGATGTAATCTGCTCTACATTCTAAGGGTTTCTGCTTATCACCAGAAGTATGATGCTAAACATTCAGTAAGCTCCAAGATTAGTTATCTGTATAATAAGAAAAAGCTACCATAAACCAAATTTTAAAAGCCCAAATACTAGAATAAAGAATAAAGAAAAAAGCTACAGAAGACCAGAGTTGTATTGCTGATTTTGCCACTATCTATTTTATGATTGAAGCAAATACCTTATTTTCTGGATTCTGGCCCCTTAGACCTTTCCACAAAATTCTAAGTTTCCCTAAAACAGTTCAAAAATTCTAAATCCTTTCCAGGTATAACTGTATATACTAGTAAGTCTCTAAATACTAATTATGCTGTATGGCTATAATTAATACTTATTAGTAAATAAGAGATAAATTCTTATTAATACCAATAGTCAAAGTTCTTACGTTACGTATTATTAAGAACAATTAGCTTGGCAGCCAAAAGAAAAGCAGAAGTAAAGAGAAATTTATATTTGCTCTAATCTCTTCCCTCAAGTGGAAGTGAAAAACAACTAAGTGAACATATCTAAATCAAAGTAGTATACACATAATTTAATCGATCATAATTTGATTTGTTCATTCTGTTCCTAAATAGCATAAAACATATTTTGGTTTTGTTTGTAGTTCACTGAAAATTATTCCAGAGACATCTGAAACCTCTTTAATATTCTTTCAGCATGTAAGACTTTTCTGGTCTAGCGTCTCATTACCTTATTCTCACTGTTCCTGTCTGAACATTCAGCTCCAGTCATTAGAATAAACATCTGCTACAAACATCATTAATGAGATACATATCAAGGGATCCAAGGAAGCTACCAACTACCTGGGGTAATTACACTGTTCTGTATAAAGATCGTTATAGCAGCAAACATAGAAGCTACTTAAACATATTATATATATATATATATACCAGGGGCTTAGCAATGACTTACTAGTAACAGGAAGAAAAACTTATTTCAACTCTTATAATTTACTGAAGCAAATTTTAAAACAAAAATATTTTTATATTAAAATTACATTTTCCTTACTTTTACACTTTCTTATAAAGAAAGGAAAGCACATTTAAGATGTAAGTCTTTTAGGGAGAATGTATTTGATCGTGGATTGGCAAACTTTGATCCAAAGGCCTAATGTGGCCTGCTACCTGCTTTTGTAAATAATGTTTTATTGGAACACAGCTACGTTCATTGTTTATGTAAGAACACCAGAATACAGCTGCTTTTGTGCTATAATGGCAGAGTAGAAATAGTTGAGACAGAGACAACATGGTCTGCAAAACTAAAAATATTTACTATCTGGCCCTTACAAAAAAACATTTGCTGAACCTTGGATTAGACGAAAACTTAAAGCTGGGGATTCTGTCTTAAGTACTCCTGATCCATTTGGCACTTGACAGAGCCCTGGAAGTAGGAGCTTTCAGTGTAATTTCTGAATGGATGAAAAAAGGGGATTCCCAGACCAGGGTTCAGAAAGAATGAATCTGTCTACAATTTCCTCCAAGAAGCATTATGTAAATGTATCTCACTTACTTAAATAGATGTGTTATAAAAAGCTGACTATAAGTTACATTTCCATAAATGCCTAAGTGGCTTTTTTTTTTTAATTCCTGCAATAATTCTCCTTGTAATCCAAGTCCCATATTTACCTTACAAATTCAATTTTTCTTAAAGCAGGGTATGGTTGTGTGTGTATGTGTGTATTAGATATAAATCACAGGTAAGTTACACATATATTGCTATCTTTTCTCTATTGTCTACTGAATGCGAACTGCTTTAAATTAATTACTTCATTTAATCCTTTTACACCCCTATGGGGACAGACCATCCCTATATCATATAAATCCAAACAAAAGTAGTTGTTTCTTTCTTAAATCTACCTAGCTTTAACTTCTGTCCTAGTGTATCGTTTTCCTTGAAATATACTTATTTCTCTTGTTAAATGGTTTACATTTTTGCTTGGAAATTGAATATGACAAAGAGTTGTAATTTTGTAAATGTTAAAAATCTCACAACCACCATGTTCCCTTATCTTTCATGTGAAAACATTAGCAGCTTTTCACTGATGACTTCATTCAATAAATATTTACTGAGTGCCTATCATGTGCTAGGCACTATTCTACGAACGGGGGACACAATGGTTAAAAAGACAAAAATCCTGGGGCGCCTGGTTGGCTCAGTCAGTAGAGCATGTGACCCTTGATCTCAGGGTCATGAGTTCAAGCCCCACATTGGGGGGAGGCAGGGAAGGAGGGAAGGAAAGAAGGAGGGAAGGGGGAAGGAGGGAAGAGAGGGAGGGAGGGAGGGAGGGAGGGATCTCTTTAAATGGCAGAGAAAACAATTCATTCCTATTTTTTCTTAAAAGAAGACAAAAACCCCAGCCCTCATGGAGCTTGCCTTCATCATGATTATCAATTCAGAATAAGGCTTTTGCTTTTATGGGGCAAAGCTACCACCTGCGGGATTATGACTGAACGCCTCTAGGTCAGAATCCTGCCCAGGCGGAACTATACGGTAGCACCTTGGAGCTTCAGTTGGCCTTGGATAGCCGGTCCCCCATTGTCACCACCATCCCCATGGGGGGGGGGGCCACGCACGCCCTGCACGCACCGCATGTGGTGGCATGCCCCACCGCGCCTGCCTGGGATCAGGTTTGGAAAGCATCTCGGTCCCAGGAAGCAGGGCGAGGCCTGCAAGGGGGCAGCCCTCTCACCTGCCACACAAAGTATCTTCCCAGGAAATCTGATACTAAACCATTGGTAGAGGACCTGCTTCTGGGTCAGGGTTTCGTAGGTAGCAGGGCAACTCCCTTGCTGCGATCTATTGAAAGTCAGTCCTCGACACAAGGGTTTGTAAAAAATAATATGAAAAATAAAGAAATAATAATAATATTAATAATAAAGGCTTTTCCTTTTCTATTACCAATTATTCCCATAACCTTACACTTTTCCTATTGTCAACACAGCCTAAGTTATTTATCTTTTACTCTGCTACCTGCATGACAATAGTAGTTACAAAAAATAATTTGTTTTTTACCTTTATAATGATTCAGAAACAGCCGAAATTAAATTCACACTATTTAATCTCTAGATTAAAAATAAGGAATTAAAGTAAAATTTGAGGGGGGAGGAAGAAAATTTGAGATCAATTCTAAAATTTTTACATATTTCCAAATCTTCATTTTCAAATGGATGTTGGAATTAATTTTGAATGAATGAATTTTGAAGACAGATCATTTCTTTTACTGCATTACAAATTATGCTAATTAACTACACAGAAATTCTATTATAAAAGTTCTAATTATCTTTTCCCAGAATATTCTTCAGAATCTGTGAAAAGGCAATATTTCACAATTTCACAACAGTTCAATTCCAACTGCATCTGCAACCACCTGCTATCACTTCTGCTGATAACGAACTCACACCCAACTATAATAGACTTCCCCTCCTCTGCAACTCTACTATGACCAACACAGATTATTTTTCTAGATAATATCCTTGGAATTCTCCCATGGGTCAAGTTCTAAATTCCCTGGATATGTTACACTTTGTTTATGCTATCTCATTAAGTATTGTATTCTTTCATCTAATCACACTTATCCTAAACAGTATACTAATTGCCTTAAATTAATTACCTCATTTAATCCTACAACTTTAAGAGTAACACATTTTCCCTGATTTACATAAATATTGTAGATATGTAACAAAAAGCAAAGATCTCCAATTCATTTTAAAAGATTAGTACAATCTTCATATCAAAACCACACAGAGAGAGTACAAAAAATACAGACTAATCTCATTTACAAACATATATGCAAAAAAACCATCAAATTGAATCCAATATCATATTGGAAAAGAAGTAGCTCAACTTCAGAAAATCTATCAGTGCAATTCACTACACTAAGTAAATTAACAGATTAAAGGTAAAAACTCATATGACTTATCTCAATAAGCACTAAAAATGCATACAATAAAATTTGATGATGATAAAAATTCTTAGCAAACCAGGACTAGTAATTTTCTTAATTAGATAAAGGCTGTATGGTAAAACCTACGGCAAATATCATTCTTAACATTAAAACTGAGAACTGTCCCCACTGAAGTTAGAAACATAAGATTACCCAATACCATATAATTCTACATTGTCTAGAAGTCTAACACCATAACACACACACAAGTACTAATTATAAGACTGAATGAAAATAAAAAATACTTTCAAATATTACTTACACAGTAAATTAAAAAAATCTATAGTCACACTATTAGAAAAGGTAGTGAGTTAGTTAACAAGAGGGTTCAGCAAGATTGCTAGCACCATACCAACACGTACAAATGATTAGTGTCCTCATACTAGTGCATGAAGCTATTTGCCAGGAGATAGTACTTGTGAATTCAAAGCAAGGAACCTCCTTTTGACTTCAGTAGATATTAGATGTTTCCATTTTAATTTCCAAGCAATGATTTCCAAGTTTATTATACGGCCTCCTTTCAGGGCCACATGCAAACAGGCAGTTAACTATAATACCAAAGCACAGGTTCTTCTTCAAAATTTTTAAAAAGACATGCCAGATCTCTATACTGAAAGCTACACAACACTGCTAAGAGAAATTAAAGAGAACTTAAATAAATGGAAGGATAAACCAGGTTGACGGGTTGGAACACGCAGTACTGTTGCATGTAGATTAGGTGCGAATCAAATCAAAATTCTAGCAGGCTTTTTCAGAGAAACTAAAAGGTGGATTCTCATATTTAGAGAGACAAGCAAACAATCTAGAACAGCCAAAACAACTTTAAAAAAACAACAACAAAGCTGGAAGGCTTATACTACCTGATTTCCAAACTTATAGTCCTAAAGAAGTCAAGATATTATGGTAAGGACAGACACACAGGTCAATGAAACAAGAAATACAACAACAGATATATGGTAAATTGATTTCCAACCTATGTGCCAAGACAATTAAATGGAAAAAGGATAGTTTTTTCTAATAAATGATACTGGAACTGATTTTCACTGGGAAAAAAATTAACATTGACCCTTAACTAACAAATACACAAAAATTAAAATGTATCACAGCCCAATGTATAAAATTTCTAGAAAAAAAATTAAGAAAAAAATCCTGCAACCTTGAAGAAAACAAACATTTCTTACAACATAAAAAGTATGAACTATGAAAGAAAAAATTTAAATGAAAACATCTCTACGCAGACTTACACGCACACAAATGTACACAGCAACTTCACTTAAAATGGCCAAATACTAGAAACATGCCAAATATCAATTACAGGTGATAAACGAAATATAGTGCATCCAAATACATATCCTCAACAAAAAGGAATTGTTACTAATTGATATACAGGGTTTTAGAATCATTATAAAATCATTATATTGAGAGAATAAAGTCAGACACAAAAGAGTACACACTGTATGATTCCATGTATACAAAATTCTAGCAAATGCAAAGTAATCTAATAATGACAAAAAGTAAACTACTGGTTGACTAGCGCTGGTGGCAGAAAAGGGATGGGTATAAAAGGACAGGAGAAAACCGTTAGAACAACAGAACGTTCTGTATCTTGATTATGGCAGTGCTTTCATGGAGGTATATGTCTGTCAAAACTCAATGAACTACACGCTGCACATAAATTATAACTCAACTAAGTTGACAAAAAATAAAGTAATAATGTTATAAGCCATGTGGGGGAAAGTACATGTCTCCTTCTGGCACAGTGACTTGGTTTAGTTTGTCTAATAATGAAGCAATGAATAACAAAAGCCCTATTCTTTGAAGCAGTAATTTCCCTACGGGGGGGTGGGGGGCGCAGAGACTTAAAACTTCCAATTTTTAACACCTTAAGTGTTTTTCCCATTATAAGTATTAGTTGGACACTAATACTTAACAAGTATTAAACAGAGAGATGTTTAAAGATCCTACCTAACTTTGAAAGAAGCTAGATGTTTTAATAACCTTTCATGTGAATGTTACACATGGAAGTTTTAGAAACAATTTGGGGGGATGCCTGGGTGGCTCAGTCGGTTAAGAGTCTGCCTTTGGCTCAGGTCATGGACTGAGGGTTCAGGGATCAACCCCAGCGTCGGCTCCCTGCTCAGTGGGAAGTCTGCTTCTCCCTCTCCCTCTGACCCCCCACGCTTGTACTTCTCTCCGTCTCTCTCCCTCTCTCTCTGTGTCTCTGTCTCAAATAAATAAATAAAATCTTTAAAAAAATTTGGAAAATAACAAAATGAAAGAATCTCAACACAAACCTCCAAGAAAAATATAAACACTGTGCTAGGTTATAGACAGTAGCTCAGAAACACAATAGAAAACTTTTACATATTTAAAACTTTGGGTTAAATAGCTTCCTTTCCATAAGAAGAAAAATAACAGCAAAGGCAAAAGGCAGGCACAATTAGTAACTACCTTGCATTCAACTCAATTAATTAATTGAGGCACAATTAGTAACTACCTTGCACTAACTCAATTAATTATCACAAAACCCAAGAACTGATTCTAGTATTACCCCCATTTTGTAAATATGGAAACTGAGACCGCAAAGGTAGTAATACAATTAACCAGAATTTGAACCTGGGCAGTCTGGCTCCACAGTCCTATGTAATATGGACTTTTACAAGGTAAAGCTTTCTTTCCTTCCAATGTTATGATTTCTTGACAACATTCATGTGCATGCACACACACATGCACCCCCAAAAAAGTAGGCTTTGCCCAAGTATATCAAGAATTAATACAGGTTTCATTTTAAAAATATAGTA
Source organism: Ailuropoda melanoleuca (assembly GCF_002007445.2). Lineage (NCBI taxonomy): Eukaryota > Metazoa > Chordata > Mammalia > Carnivora > Ursidae > Ailuropoda > Ailuropoda melanoleuca. The sequence continues at coordinate 40,899,491 of NC_048227.1, forward strand.
GCTTAAATTATAGGGGTCCAGAAGTAGGAATGAGAAGACAGATAGGCGCAGAAAACTTATTTGAATAAATAATAGCTAAAAACTTCCTTAACCTGGGGAAGGAAACATGCATCCAGGTTGAGGAAGCACAAAGGCTTCCAAATAAGATGAGCCCAAGGAGGTCCATATGAGGACATACAATAATTAAAATGTCAAAGGTTAAAGAAAGAATTTTAAAAGCAGCAATAGAGAAGCAAAAGTTTTGTACAAGGGAAACCCCATAATGCTATCAGCTGAGTTTTCAGCAGAAAACTTATCTTTCAGAACTGAAGGAGAGAGAAAGAGTTTCCCAGACAAACAAGAATTAAAGGAGTTCATCCACCACTAAACAGGCCCTACAAGAAAAAGAAGTTCTCTTAGAATGTGTTCAAATATAACTGACCATCAACTTAATATGGACTGCTATATACTTAGGATGCCATATATGAATCTCATGGCAACCACAAACCCAAAACCTGTAACAGATAAAAAATAAAAAGAAAGAAAGCCAAGCATAACATAGAAAGTCATCAATCATAAAAGAGAAAAAAAAAAAAAGAACAAAGAGAACATTTCACTACATACTTACAACCCCAAGAATATTATTTTCATTTAACATATGAGAAAACTAAGACTTAAAATTTGCTTAATTTATGCAAGGCATGGAGTTATAAAGTTCGAGGACCAAACTATAAATACCATCTGTCTTCCTCAAAAGCAATATACTCTTAATGATGCTGCCTCTCTTTTTAGCTTATTTAGAGCTGCTATGCTCAGTTTCACAATAGCTTCCAAAACTCTCATTTTGCCTAATTTTTCACCTAACTTTAAGTGTTAATATTGTTTAACATTAATGTTGGTTAACTTCCAAATATGTCACTTAACCTAAGACTTAAATATTAATTTTTAGATATAGAAGACTCAGACCTGTTATTCTGCATTGTTATTTAAGTTTATGTAATACATTCATCAAAAAAATCAGTTATCCATCGACAGATGAATGAATAAAGAAGATGTGGTATATATATGCAACTGAATATTATTCAGCCATCAAAAAAATGAAATCTTACCATTTGCAACGATGTGGATGGAACTAGAGGGTACTACGCTAAGCAAAATAAGTCAACCAGAGAAACACAATTATCATATGATTTCACTCATATGTAGAATTTAAGAAACAAAACAGAGGATCATAGGGGAAGAGAGGAAGAAATAAGACAAAATCCGAGAAGGAGGCAATCCATAAGAAACTCTTAATCATAGGAAACAAACTGAAGGTTGCTGGAGGGGAGATAGGTGATGGGCATTAAGGAGGGCATGTGATGTAATAAGCACTGGGTGTTAAATGCAACTGATGAATCACCATATGTTAATTAACTGAATTTAAATAAAAAATAAATTTTTATAATCAGTTATAAGAACACACATATCATTAAATCTTAAATAGCTCCAAAATATAAATACATTCATATTTTACTAGTCATATATCATATTCTATCAATTTTAATGTCATGGTTTTTCATTAATCACAAATTACTCATGTTCTTATTTCCACTGATCACATGCCCAACATGAAATTTCAGTATTTTTCTCAAAATGATTCTTAGGAAGGCCTGACACCTTCCTCCAACTATGTTTGTATTCCTGCTTCTCTTAAAACCCACACAACATGGGTTGCCTGGGTGCCTCAGTTGTTTAAGCATCTGACTTCAGCTCAGGTCATGATCTCAGGGTCCTGGGATCGAGCCCCACAACAAGCTCCCCGCTCAGTGGGGAGCCTCCTTCTCCCTCTCCCTCTGCCCCTCCTGCATACTTGGGCGCATGCACACTCTCTCAAATACATAAATAAATATCTTTTAAAAAAAATCCACACAACGTATCAAAAGCATAAACTTTAGATCTTGATGCATTTAACATATCCAATCAAAAAAGACCCTATCTGTAATTCTGACAAAGCTACTAGAATAAAAGGTTCAAGGTTAAAGTAAGAGAAACATGCTAGCAGGAAGGCAGTATCTCAGCAGTGGGCTCCTGGTACAGGTCTCCACATTCTCCCAAAGCACAGAGAATGTATGTGAAGGAGCCTGAAGGGAGGAAGGGAGCACAAGAAACAGGGAAGTTTAGTCATATCTCCTCAGGGGAAAAAATAGACTCCTCTCAAACAAGATGCTCAGATAGCAAGAAATTATTTCCCCTAATATTTACCACAAGAAAAAGAAACAAATGGAGAAAAAGAACTTAAAACAGTGAAATATTGCTTCTTCTTTTTGCCTTGAAATTCACTATTTACTATAAACTTCACTGCACTAAGACTTGCCCACATCCTGTAGAGAATATCTGATATATTCACCGTGAAAAAAAAAAACAATTCAGCGTCCTTACACAATCAGCAACTCTACTTCTTAGAGTTCGATTTTCCCAAGTTACTAATAGGATGGCAAAGCATAGGTTTTTAAATGGATCCCTAAATTTTAGGTTATTATTGACATGTTACAGATAAGGAAACTGAGGCTTAGTAATATCAAAACAAAACAAAACAATCTTAATTCTAGAACACAGTTATTTATTGTCATTATAACTCCTGGATTCCAACCTAACACATTTTCTCTTTCTCTCTCTCTCTATCATTCACACACTTACATATGCATGTGGCCTAATTTCTTTCTTGCATCAACTAGAAAGCAAATAAACCATCAGGAATTTTATAGCCAGTTAAACTGGCCATGTGATTTTGCTAATGCTGTATAGAATCTTTGCAAATGCACAAAGGTCTGAAATTAAGAGGTTTATCAAGTCAACTAAAAATGAATGAACAACTACTGAACACTGTATGCCAGCATCATGGTAGATACTTAATACACATTATTTCTCTTAATACTCAAAATAAACCTATGGGGTAATTATTATTAATTTCATAGTACAGATGGAGAAACAAGATAAAAAAAGTTAAGAAATTCTGTCCAACATTCCACACCGAGGAAATTGTAAGGGCATACTGAACACATTTTTGTGATCTTTCTGATCCCAAGCTGCCTCAAAGAAGTCCCTAAATTGAATAGTAAAATTACTACTTCTTTAATAATAAAAGGTATCTTTCTTTGCTCTTTGACAAAAAAGTCTTTTTTTTTTGCTTTCAATTAAATCTCTTTTTTACAATTTCATTGTAATTATCAATTTTAGTTTTAAAAATAAACAAATATATATTTTGGATTACATGGGACAGAGGCCTATGATTTTCAAAGCTCTTCAGAATACCATGTAGATTTGTAGTAACCCTAAGCAGCATGTAAAAAACTTAACCATGCCTTTGTCTGACTTATAAGAGGCTTGAGATGCTCCCTTCAGTTACAGATTCATCAGTTAAAATTTCCTCTACTATTCTAGTGCACATTTCCACTCAGAGTTGGCTTTTCAATGACATGACAGATCAAGCTAGGATGCCACTTGCCCCTCCTCAGTCTAATCTCATTTTATTTTTTTTAATCTCATTTTAATTTGACAAAAAAATAATGTCCTCCTCTGTCTAGTCCACTATCCAGAACAGAGCTATAACAAGAGTCCTATGGGTAGTTTCCAATTTTTGAGTAGCCACAGTAAAAAAGAAATAGGTAAAATTAATTTTTTAAATGTGCTATTTACATCAAAACATTCAACATGTAATCAATATTAGAAATTATTGATATATTACACATTCTACTATTTGTGAATTCTGTGAATTCTGGTGTGTATTTTACACTTACAGTACATTCCACCTCGGACCAGCCATATTTCTATTGCTCAGTAGCCATGTGCATAATGGAAAGCATAGGTCTAGACCAAGAGTCAGCAAACTTCTTCAGTAAAAGGCCTGATGATAAATATTTTAAGCTTTACAAACCACATATAGTCTGTCACATGTTCTTTTTCAACCATTCTTTAAAAATATAAAAACAGATTACACAGCAATGTGATCATACTTAAATGCTACTAAACTATACATTTAAAAATGTTAAAATGGTGTATTTTTAAAATACCAAATCACCATGTTGTGAACCTGAAATATACTATTGTATGTCAATTTTAATTCAATAAATAGATAATAAAAATCCAAAGACATTTGCACTGGGAGACAAAAATAGAATAAGTGAATTTTATGTTTTATATGAATTTTTATGAATTATATGTTTTATATATTAGACTACAGCAAAAAATTTTACATATATAAATGCCATTCTCAGCTCATGACCCCTACAAAAACAAGCCATTGGCCAGTTTGGGACTACAAGGACAGTCTAGCCCCTGCTCTAGGCAAATCCAACAGAGCTACCTAACAAGAAAGATAACCTGTGTGAGCTGAGGCATAAAAACATGTATTTTTGTGTGTGTGCACACACATATAGTCCATGTAATAACATTATTGCAAATTATACAGAATTAAGGCTAGTCTTCTAAGGATTATAAACAAAGTACAAAATACAGTGGAAACAGGAAAAATATCTAATATATACTATAAGTAGATTTTGAAATTACAGACACACACAAGCAGGTACCCCATGCTAGAAAAGACTATCATACATATTTTTTGTAAACATGAAATAGGAGGAACCCGGAACACCTGGGTGGCTAGTCAGTTAAGCGTCTGCCTTCAGTTCAGGTAATGATCCTGGAGTCCTGGGATCAAGTCCCCCATCGGGCTCCTTGCTCGGCAGGGAGTGTGCTTCTCCCTCTGCCTGCCGTTCCCTCTGTGCTCTCTCTCTCTCTCCCTGACAAATAAACAAATAAAATCTTAAAAAAAAAGAAAGAAAAAGAAATAAGAGGAACCCATATATTTATTTGCTCCTCTACCTACATGGGCCACTAATACGTTTAATACTGGAAAACGGACATTTCATTTAGAGTACTCCACAATTAAAAACCATTTCTATACAAATTTTCTTATTTAGACTTCAAATAAACCCTATGAAGTAGAAAACACAGCTATTTAATAAAAGATGGCACAGGGGTGCCTGGGTGGCTCAGTTAAGCTTCCAACTCGGTTTTGGCTCAGGTCATGATCTCATGGTCGTGGGACTGAGCCCCATGTCAGGGTCCACGCTCAGGGTGGAGTGTGCTTGAAATTCTCTCTCTCCCTCTGCCCTTCCCCCTGCTTGAACATTCTCTCTAAGTAAAAAAAAAATCTTCAAAAAAAAAAAAGATGGCATATATTACTACCAACTATGCACCTTATTCAAGCCAGTAAAGGATACAGACAGATCCAAAACTAAGTCTTCAACTTCTATCTCTGTGCTCTTTCTACTTTTCGGTACAGTTTTTCTAATATGACTTTCTTCCCTTCTCAATCCATTCAATGAACCAAAAGATCATGAAATATCTTTAGAGGAAAAGTATAAAAAATGAAAATTTCAATCTACAAAGCTACAGATCTCTCAAGAGCATAAAACACTGCCAACACTATTCATTTGCTCACTCAAATCGTTCACTATCTACTACGATAAGGACTTGCCGATTACCACTGATACAAAGGTACAAGAAGACAGACTTGCTCCCTGATCTTGTGAAGCTGACAATACAGTAGGCGATACAGAAGCAAAATAATTAGAAGGAAAAAAGTAACTTCTGATAATGAAAAGTGCTATGACAGAAATAGTGTGCTGTGATACAAGGAGACATCTCATTTCTGAAAGTATGATTTTACTGAAATGTAAGACATACAATTATTAAATCTTCTATTAAAAAAATGATTTCACTTGTCTCTGGGACTACAGTGGCATAGTGTTTAATCAATTCACCTATATAACTAATACAAATTTCTCACTGTTCTATTTTTAAGAAATTCTGTATTTCTATCTATGTAATTTGGCTTTACAATTAGGAAATAGTCCCTATTCTACAATGTTTTAGAATCTGCAAGAGATTCCTGTCAAAACTGCCACTGCTGCCCCAGGCCTTGGCCAGCCAAATCAAAACTCCCAGGCAATACCTCTTACTGCTAGCTCTATCCAGGTCTCATATTACACTCAATTTCAGAGATGCTTTGATCTAAATACTGTTGCTAGATACAATAAATAGCGAGCCAGTAACTATGGAATAAGTATAATAAAAAGAGGCCCCATACTCTATCACAACAGGGCTTTAAGTAAAATGGAATGGAGTGCCTGGCTGGTTCAGTCATTAGGCAGAAGACATTTTTTTTTTTCAAGATTTATTTATTTCAGAAACAGAGAGAGCCTGAGTGGAGGAGTAAATGGAGAGGGAGACTCTCAAGCACAGAGCCAGAAAAGGTCACAATCTCAGCCAAAACCAAGGGTCAGACACTTAAACCAACTGTGCCATCTAGGCGCCCTCAGCATACAACTCTTAATCTCAAGGTCATGAGTTCAAGCCCCATGTTGGGTGTGGAGACCAGTTAAAAAAATAAAAATAATAGGGGCCCCTGGGTGGCTCAGTAGGTTAAGCAACTGCCTTCGGCTCAGGTCATGATCCCAAGGTCTGGGGGTCAAGCCCCATGTCAGGCTAACAGCTCAGTGGGGAGTCTGCTTCTCCCTCTCTTCCCCCCACCTCCGGCTCATGCTCTCATACTGTCTAATAAATAAATATAATCTTTTAAAAGTAAATAAATAGATTAAGGAGGGCATGTGACATAATGAACACTGGTTATTATATAAGACTGATGAATCACAGACCTGTACCTCTGAAACCAATACTACATTATATGTTAATTAAAAATAATTTTTAAAGATATTAATTAATTAATTAATAAGTAAATAAATAAAATAGCATCTAGAGTTCATGGCTGTTAGTCTGCTATTCTAATTCCATGGGCTCCTAGGCCATTCTACAGCTCCCTGAGGCTCTTCTCACTCTATAAATCACAGAAAGTCCCTCTCCCATGCTATTGGCCTTAAATTCTATTGTGCAAAAGAAAGATTTTGCACTGGTCCAGAAAATAACTCACAGAAATATTTTTCCTCACAGAATAAAGTATCCTAAGACAGAGTACGTATTCAAATAAATACTTAAAGGGTCTCCTTTTCTTTGTGAAGCATGGTTCCATAAGAAATGAGATACTTCCATTATCAATTGAAATACCTTAGCTCAAATTACTGTAGCTAATCATTTAGAGGTCTGACAGTATTGAGAAGACATGGGGAAAGGGGTTTACAAATGCAGAGAAGGGAAAACAAAAGTAGGATGGTAGAATACAAACGACAAATTTTACAGACTTTGTTATTTTGCTCAAGGATTGCCATGATCACAGCCTGGATACTATGGAGATAGAAAGTAAAAAATATCCAGAATATGAAACTCATCAGATCAAAACTATGCCTCACTCCCAAATCCCCAGGCCATTTATAATAGTAAGTCTGGAGACGCTCCTCACCTTCTCACTCCTTCTCCACTCAGAGGTAGGTAATAAACCTAAGACACTGTTACAATGTTAAATATCTATTAATAAACTTTAAGACATTGTTACACAGCTATTATATATCAAGGCACCTGGGTGGCTCAGTCGGTTAAGTGTTCAACTCCTGATCTCAGCTCAGGTCTTGATCTCAGGGTCATGAGTTCAAGCCCTGCACTGGACTCCACACTGGGCATGGAGCCTACTTTAAAAAAAAAAACAAAACACAAACACATACACACCAACAACTTAACTTCCGCTAATCCTTACTACTAATTTAACAGATTCTAAACTTATTCTAATCTAAAAAATTAAATATAATTTTAACATTCTGAAAATAAGCAATGATGTTTTTATTTATCCCTCAAAAATATACATTCCTAGGGAGGAGGGCATGGAAAGGACACATTATCCAAACTGTCTATATCTGAATCTTTAACTGTATCCATCCTTATAGAATGAATACTCCTAGAAGCACACAAGGCAAACTTTATCATTTTATGTCTCTAAAATTTTACCAAGTATTAATATTAATTTCTTAGATTAGTTCATTTTTAAATTCAAAATAACATGCAAAAATAAACATATATAAAACATGTTTGTTATTTAACTATTTGCACTCACTATACGAAGCATTACTATAACTGCCTTTTTTTTTTTTTTTAAAGTAGGTTCCACACCCAGTGTGGAGCCCAATGCAGGGCTTAAACTCACAACCCTGATATCAAGACTGAGCTGAAATCAAGAGTCAGATGCTCAACTGACTGAGCTGATATACTGGAGCCCAGGCGCCCCAATATAACTGCTTTATAACCAAAAGAATAAAATCAAAACCACAATGATGGTAATGGTTACTTCCAGGTGATAAAAGCACTCTTTAATTTTATTTTCTTCTTTTCATTTATGTTATTTTCTGAACTTTGTTTCATGAAACTGTGTTACCTATAAAAATCCCCCCAAAAAAAGCTAGAAAATGCTAAGTTGAAAGGAAAGATCATTTACAACAAAGACAAATGAAAGAAAATATTTTGATATATTCCCTATTAAAAAAATAAAATGTAATTACTAAAAAGCATATCATATTGAAATAGTATCATTATATTCACCTAATATTAAAATCAAGTTCTACCTGCCCCACTCCATATCTTCATATGTATCTTTTAAGGTCACCACAAGCAAAATGCAGATGAAGATAACATGATACAAAAGGTGTAACCGCCACTTTGACATTCAAAAACTCCTCACAAAAATTAAGTGCAACCTATATCAACTTCAAAATAACATTTAAAAACTAAAATGTGGAAACAGCATCTCAAAGAAATATCTGCAGTCCCATTTTTATTGCAGCATTTTTCACAATAGCCAAGATACGGAAACAACCTAAAGGACTATCAACAGATGAATAAAGAAGATGTGCTATATAAGTACGATGGAATATTACTCAATCATGAGAAAGAAGGAAATTCTGCCATTTACAATAACACAGATGGACCTTGAGGACATTATGCTAAGTGAAATAAGTCAGTCAGAGGAAGACAAATACAATACAATATCACTTACATATGGAATCAAAAAAAAAAAAAAAAACCAAACTGATAGAGACAGAGACTAGAATGGCAGTCACCAGGCGCTGAGAAAGTAGAAATGGGGAGAAACTGGTCAAAGGGTACAAACTTCCAGTTACAAGACAAATAAGTTCTACAGGTCTAATCTACATCATAGTGATTATGGTAAATAATACCATACTATATACTTGAAAGTTGCTAAGACAACAGATCTCAAATATTCTCACACAAAAAAGAAATGGTCATTATGTGAAATGATGGTGGTGTTAGCTAACAGTAATCATCTTGCAATATGTAAATGTATCAAATCAACATGTTGTACTCCTTAAACTTCCACAATGTTATATGTCAATTATATCTCAATAAAGCTGGGAAAATAACTAACTATATAAATGCTATCTTAATTATTCTGAAACACCTTCGTTATTATGAAAAAATTAATAGGAAAAAGCTAATATTAATATCTGTTAAAATAATTACTTCAACTATTAGAACTTTTGCTGAATAAAAAATACACATAACAAAGCTATAAAAAATGATTACAAAAGAGAAAGAAGTTAAATGTTGCAGAAGCATAAAATTTATACTAATACATATTTTAAAGTGTAGGAATAGGAAACCTGAAGTTAAGCTTTGTTGTAAGAACATAACACCCTTATGAGTGTATAAAATTACAAAAAGTATTAGCAAAGATTATGAGAAAAACTATTCAAAGGAACAAAATATAGAACAAAATATTCAAAGGAACAAAATATCAGGGAGACTTGGTAATTTTTAGATTAGAAACTGACAACACATCTGTTAGTTTCAGAAGTGCTCAACAACCACTAAACACAAGGTGGTGGGCAGGAGACACCCCAAAAAGCACAACATTATCAAGAGAAAACACTTTCAAACTTAAATTTGGTATAGACTAACGTCAAACTAAAAGAACTGGGGGGGGGGCACCCAGCTGGCTCAGTAGGTGGAGCATGCAACTCTTGATCTCAGGATTCTGAGATGGAGCCCCACACTGGCTGCAGAGATTACCGAAAACTAAAATCTTTAAAAAAAAAAAAAAATAAGAACTCTGAAACCAATAAGAACTCTCATTTAGCAGAATGAGAGAAAATGAATTACATAACTAAGAATACTAGCAAAACAAAAATTATATGATATTTGAAACATGATTATTTTGCTGTTCAAGTCAGAAAATCACACTCCTAAGAGTACAAACCTTATCTAACAACAAAGCAGTATTCTTCAAGCATTAGTTATTTGTATAACTTTATTTAGAATTCTAACTTACCGAGTACCATCTGCTTTCCAGCTTACTTTATATGGCTTCTGCTCCAAAAGTTTAATATTTTGCTTGTCCATGGAAACAGGCTGTGCTCCAGGGAATCCAGACCTTAAAGAAGAACATTTTATTACTATTATGGCTGGCACCCATACAAAGCAATACGTCTTAAACCAATCTTACATCAGTCACACATTTATCACAACCTTCTCCCTATCATGAGATTAACGCCACCTGGAATATCAGCATTCCCAAGGATACTAACAAAACATTATCTTCTAGACATTTCAGACTCCAGTTAACAAGATTCTAATTGCCAATATATACTGTAACTATTGGGCTTTTGAAATATTAATATTCGTGACCTAATAGTAAAGTAGGTATGTTTACAGATCTTCTACTTCAGGAAGAAGTTTAAATCTTGCTTGCCTTAATTATCTTACATTATTCTAGACCCCATATTCCTCCATCATGACTCTACCAACTTGGCATAACTCCACAAGGTTGGCAAATTTCTGCTCAAAAGATACCCAGAAGTGACAAAACACGAGAAACACAGGTGGAGATTAAAGTACACTGGCAAGGGCTTAGCACAACACTAAAATCAATATTACTTCATCATCATTTTCATCTTTTAGTTAAAATTATTTCTGACTAACATTTGTAAGTCCCAGTCAAAAAGTTCTTTATATTAGGAATTTTTAACAATTATCAATTCTATTTCATCTGTTCTAGCTGTACAATTTTCTGCCACAGATGGCAATGACCAACAGAAATGACCACAGACCAAGACCTGACAGCAGAAGATTAGAGCAGTGAACTCTCCTGAATTCCCTCCCATGAAATGTCTGATAAATAGTTTCAAGTCATGGTAGGGGGCAAAATATAATTAAAGCTGATTCTCCTAGGTTTCAGAAAACTAGATGACAAAAAAACTGGAAAATGAGGTACATTCAAGTCTTCAAGTCCCACCTCTTCTCCCTTAGTAAAATGATATGGGCAAGCAAACATTAATCAGCAACAGAATCAAACACACACAAAAAATACTAGATAGTGACAAAAATAACTTTCTATTCCATTAGGAAGACATGCTTGAGTCATCTAATTTTGACTCAACTGTCTAGTAGTCTAATTTTTTTTGTTTTTGTTTTTTTCCTCAATTGTTGGTCTTGAGAAAAATCTGATAAACTCTTGCTTGATATCTTCATAAGCATTCTAGGTAAATATTCAATCTTCAAGGAACAAAGAAGCTAAGTCAATGTTTGCTTTAATGTTAAATGTTGCAGAGTACAAGTATGTTTTATTTAAAACTTGAAAATGTTTATTACCCTTCCCAGCCACAGAACTGATGACACTTCTGCTGTACCTCTCCTAACTTTGGTTGAGTTGTTACTTGAGTCACACCTTTAACAGTTACACCTTCCAGGAAAATAGCACCCTTAAGATAAAAGGAAAAGAAAAATATTTTGTTAGTGTTCAAAATCTATTTACAAAGACCAGACTGAGAGATAGATTTGCTTATTCTCACAAGTCTGCAAATATATGAAACAGGAATGGTCTGCTCCAGAAAGTTCTATAAACTCCCTCTGGGACTGTACACTTGCTTTCCTTAATCCATCATATGCTTTTCAATGTCTATATCATATTGTCAAAGCACTCCATGGACACTACTTATTAATGTCAGCAATAATAACTTACCTACCATTTACTCAGAGCTAGGCAGAGGATCTGACATTCTGCAAACATTTTCTCTAATCCTTGTAATAGCTCTAAAAAGTAGATTATATTTATTTTACAAATAAGTATATGAGACTGAATGTAATTTATTCAGGAGATAAAAATGGAATCTGAACCCAGGTCTACACTACACCATTCACTAATGATTCTAACTGGGGACAAAGAGAGGAGCTATACCACTGATACAGTATGGATTTTAAAGGGATAAACCCACAAAAGAGATACTTTCGCAAACTAGAATAAGAGTATATCAGTAGACAAAACGGCTAAATTATAGTCATTAGATGTAACAAACACTATTACTCATCACTGAATTTTTAATCTAAATTTTTTAACTCAGAACTACATAAAGTGTTTTATTGTATTTCATAGCAAGCCTATTCTTAAAATATCACAGAGAAGTGAAGCAGATGGAGAATTTATATATCAAATAAATAAAGAACACTCCTGGAAATTTTAAAGACTAAAAATACAGTCTAGATTCATGCTACAATTACTTTCAGATCCATAAAAGGGCTGGCATCGGTCTCAAGAAAAATCCATAAAACAACTCTAGCTGTTAATGTAATTAAGGAATAAAAAATATGGTCTACAAGCTGCAATGATGAACCTTCTGGCAAAGATTTGGCAACTCGAGCCACTTGGGAAGGAAAAAAAAAGAACACAGTATTTAGTCCACATACGTCCCTGTCAAATCTAGAAGAGTCCTGAGTCAATCCAGCAGACACTAGCTCTACTTTTTCCCCTAATTCTGAATTACTTTTTATAGTTATATGTCGTCAACTCTGTTTTCCTTAAAGAAGCATACTTTAAAGACTTCGTGAGCCAAAGGATTAAGGAGTACCATTTCTTTCATGTTACACCATCACCTCTTTTTACCAACCACTGAAATTTCTGCTTTAGAACCACCCAACTATTAAATATAATAACTAAAGAAAGAGAAAAAGAACCAGGTTCACAAGATATTTTTAGTATATTTAGTAACTGAGTTACTCAGATAACTGCAATAGCCTTATAAAGTTATATCCTGTATATACTAATTAAAAAGAGAAAGCGTTCAGAGTTCAATATTCAGCATCTTTATTCTGAAGGTACTAAAAGGATTTTTTTTTTAAGTTTTACATGAAGAAGTTTCACTCATGAGCATGTACTTCCTGAGGGAAGTTAAGAAATCAAAGATAATTTCTGAAAAGCAAAGGCAACTAGCATAAATTATTCCTAAAAAACATAAACACTACTTTTTTTAACAAGTAATGAAAAGGACTAAAACATTGGAATATGATCAACATTCAACCAAGTGCTTTCCCACAATATTACTACAGAAATATTTTAATAATTCTATGCAGCTGAACAAACTAAATATTTTTTAATTTAACAGAATAAATATTGAGCCTCAGTACATATTTAACAACTATTAAGTGTGTTTATAAAAGATAACTCCAACCATCTAGCAAATGCCTCTCATCTATTTAGATTTCTTCTTCCTTCATCTTTCCTACAACACATCCATTTCTTTCTTACTTGACCTTCCCCTAATTTCTTCTGCAGTAATTATTATTAAGTAAAAAATGGTAGAAATAAGCCCATTAAAAACAGTAAGCATGATGCACTTTATAGACAAATACTATTTAGTAACTTTTTTTTTTGAAGATTTTATTTATTTATCTCAGAGAGAGAGAGAAAGAGAGCACAAGCAGGGGGAGCAGCAGGCTGAGGGAGAGGCAGGCCCCCCGCTGAGCAAGGAGCCCGATGTGGGGCTCAATTCCAAGACTCTGGGGTCATGACCTGAGCTGAAGGCAGACACTTAACCAACTGAGCCACCCAGGCATCCCATCTATTTAGTAACTTTTCAACTGAATCTGCTGTTCACTGTCATTACAAGTTTCTTCTGACAAAAATATTTTATATTATTCAAAATTACATAGTAATTTCAAAAAGTATCACTAAATCTAAACAGCTATGTCTTAGGTCTAGAACTATTTTCAAACATACTATAATTGAGATTCAAAGTCAATGACATTTACTTTCACTTTTTTTTTTTTTAAGATTTTATTTATTTATCTGACAGAGAGGGAGCACAAGTAGGGGGAGCTGCAGGCAGAGGGAGAGGGAGAAACAGGCTCCCCACTGAGCAGGGAGCCCGATTAGGGGCTCGATCCCAGGACCCTGAGATCATGACCCAAGCCAAAGGCAGATGCTTTACCGACTGAGCCACCCAGGCGCCCCTTTACTTTCACTTTTTAACAAACTACCTTTTCAGTTTGTGGGAATAAAGAAATATCAAAAGTGAAAGGAAGATGACGTATGCTTAAGATGAAAGAGGTGTATTTCATTAACAGAAGTCGCACCAGGCTTAAAATAGAAATTCATATGGCTACTACAAAAAGGACAAAAGGAATCAGTGATCAGTTAAAGGGAAACTGAGAAAACAGTTACAGAAGATGGGGGGAGCAAATTATATGTAAAAGGTGTGTGTGTAAATAGAATGAGTGAGCAAGTATGTATGTTATGTGTAACAAGGATATTTTAGTAATGAAAAAAATGCATTAACAGTTTTATTCAAAGAGATGATCCCAGACATCGATTCAAAGGAGCAAGCAACATAACTATAAGTCATACTCCTCCAAATCAGTAATAGCATGTACTCAAAAGATGAGGAAAGGTGTCAGGAATGTGGAGGCCAAGCACAGGACATGTGCAGCTGTCAAAAACCCAAATGGAACTACCTGAATTCACTACAAGGAGTCCATTACTTCAAATCATAGCCATATCAATATGAGTCAGAACAGGGGAACTCTAACAAAAAGCCTCAAACCAAAGTAAGTTCATTGTGTTGAGATGGAGCTATAAAAATTAGTCACCCTTGGACTGCCTCTGTTAACTATCTTCAACTCAGAAGGAAATAACAGAAAAATGAAAGTTTTCCAACCACTAATTTGCCAATTACTTATATCTATACTTCTCATGCCTGTCAACCATACTGCTGACAACACCCAAAATCAAGTCACCAGTCGTCTTTCCTCTCTGACAGTCCTATCCTCACTGCTTTGGAGCCCCTTCTCTTTGGTTCATCTTATTACCAATCACCTTCCCAAAGAGTTTCAATATAAACCCTGGAATCTCTTTTTTCATAAATAACCTTCCCTATTAGCTCAAACTTTTTCATGAATACCCCATCCCCCGTGTCCTAACTAAGAGCTAACTCTCCACCAAGGAGACCACTTCTTTTGTAAGTAAAAGCTGCTCATTCTCCCACTGCCCAAGTCCCATGGTGGGTCGTGTAAACCATTCTCCTGTATCTTCACTTGCTCTCCTGGCCTCTTTCAAAAGTTCCTCCTCCATTTCCATTTAGACTAACTCCATTCAGCTATATCACTCGACTGTGGTAGAGGAGACATCCACTGTGGTTGGTGGCACAACAGCTCTCATTAAGAGCTGCCCTCTCATCCACGAAGATGGGACCCTAACAGCCATGTTATATGACATTACAAGATAACGTCCCACCCCAGCCAAAGCTGTCTGGAGCATAAGCAAACCACTAACTCAGTCTGAAGCGACTAGATTCTCTCTTCTGCTAACTTGGCATTAGGATTCAGAGAGTCACTGCATGTGGCTAAAATTACAACATGTAAGCTCAGAAGATACAGGATAATTATAAGCTCTCAGATAAACAAGGAATAACAAAGAGCCAGTCTTGAAAGACAAAGCTAGTGAGATATATGACACAAAAGGAGAGAAACAGAAATAGGAGAGAAAAGCAAAGATGAGAAAATAAGAAGAAAGAGCAGAAACTAGGTTCTAAATAGCTTTCCAGGCCCAGGCTCCAGTCTCTTCCTGAGATCTGGCTATATTCTGGGTTTGAGTCCTACTCAGGCTCTCACAGTAATTTCCTCTTATTATTTAAGCTAGTTGGAGTTAATTTCTGCTGCTTGCAACCAGAGAGTCTAAAGTAGTAAAACACTATTCTTCGTGTACTGACCTCTGGTCATTGCCCCACATCCATCTAGAACAGTATTTCTCACTGTGCTAACTTCTATCATTACACTGGTAACATCGACATCCATCAGGTAATCTGACACATCAAATGACTTATGCTTCACAGTTCAGTAATTTCATTTTCAACGACCATCACCTTTGCTTAACTTGAACAACCTGCCACATGGCCATACCATCAACATTCCACGCTGCTCTACCTTTTGATTCATCAATTCAACTCACGCTGATTGAGAAACCACAATACTCGAAAGCCAACATACCACTCTTTGACCTCTTTCATTAAACAGCTTAACTCTTTTACCCTAACTATGCTCTAACAATCCCTTCACCCCTCTTTTTTCACAGGCTAACAGCCCCCAACCTGACCTTACTTCCTATTCAGCCTAGACTCTAGGGCTGATTACTTCAATTATTCTTTGCCTGATATCCACAGAACTCCTCAAACTTTTGTCCTTCCATCACAGCCATACTAAGTATACCCAACCTTGTATCAACCTACCATTCGTCTTCTCTACTCCCACACATATGCAGCTGAAATTCACTGAGGAAAAAATCACAATCTCAGTGCAATGGATGAGGTTGCCCTCCACTTACTGAAGACCCATTTCTCCATCTGCTTTTGAACTCCATTTCCTTTCACTTCCTCAGACATCGCTGTATCATTTATTCCCCAACCTTTATTTCCAAGGTCACTGATTCTACTAGCCACTTATCCACAAGCAATAAATATTCTGGAGTTCATTCCATACCAAAAAGCCTTTTCTGACTATATATGCATCAAGCAATTAACCTCACTCTCCCTTTTTGATCATAACTAAACTACTTGAATGAACATTTGGTACTAGTGTGCAGAAAAAAGTTAACATAGCAGGACTGCGTACAAGGTTGGCCCCGACTGGCATCTGGGAACAAGATTCATGGAATGCTCTTAGTCAACTGATAAAGGTGATTCACCATGCCTAGACTATTTGTACAAACAATAAAGCTCATGCTGAACAAATGCCTTCCTTCTGGGATCTGGAAAATTTTGGTATACACTATGCAGAGGCTGCCTACGAGACCAGCCTTCAGTAAAAACCTGGGCACTAAGACTCTAATGAGCTTCCCTAGGCAGGAACATCACACATGCTGCTGTATCTTCATTGCTGCTGAGATAGTGAGCTCTGTATAACCTCTCATCGGAAGTAGAGAGCATAAGAAAGCGTACATATAGAATCCACCAGACTCCACTTGTCTTTTTTCCCTTATGATCCAGTTGTATATCTTTAGTACAACACTGTAATAAATCTTGGCTGTGAGTACAACTATATGCTGAGTCCTAGTGAATCTCCAAAAGCAGGGGTGGTAGTGAGGGCCCCCAATTCTGCCATTTTCTCACCTCCCATTAGCTTCTTAAAATCACTAATCTAACCTGGCCCTACTGCATTACAGAAAACATGATCCTTGCACATGTCCCCTCTGTGACATTTAAATTACTGTTAAGTCATTCATATAAATCACTACCTAACTCTAAACTATTTTTCAAATTTCTTTGTCCTTTTGTGCTGCATCCAGGAAGCATTTCCTAGCTAAATCTTCCAGCTTGATAATTTCCTCTATGGCTAACTTCATTCTATTATCCAACCCACCTAACTGGGTTGTTGGATTTTTTAATTATCATTTCCAAGATCTCTAATTGGTTCTTTTTCATAATAGTCTGTCACTATTGTATGGATTGATATCTTCTCTCCTCTTGCAAAGAAATATTCTGTTTGCTCTGTATAAAGTGTTTCTTCCGGAATTACCTAAAAAGAATGAAGTAGTTAAAAATATACTAAGAAAAGGTACCCATGTTAAAAAAGGGGAGGGGGAAGCTGCAGAAAAATACATTTACATTAAAAAGGAGTGGAGAGAGTAAGGTCAAAATTGAACATACATATGTAAATGCATAGAAAAATAAGTATCTAGAAGAACTACCAAAAAGTAGAGAGCAGTTGCAGTGGGAATGAAAAGACCTTCACTTTTTACTCTATATACTTCTAGATGTTTGTATTTTTATTTGATCTTTATGTCATTTGTGTACACTTTTAAATTAAGTAAATCGGAAGAAATTCTTCCATGATGACAAAATGCCAGTAGTAAGACAAAAGTTGAAGAATTACAAGTAGTTTCTTTTCAAATTTTCTTTAAGTATACTACTTTTAAGTAAAAAATATATTTAACAATTTTAGAATTTACGAGTTATGATTTGAAAAGAGGAAAAAACTACCTAACCACTTTGAAATCAAACCTACCTGCTTTCTCCAAAACACGAGAAGGAAAGATTTCTCCTTTTGGCAATGGCAGGCTAGCTTACTGAGATCAATTCTGCAGCCACGAGAAAAAGCTAGACAAAATGTTAAAAGCACCTGTTTGAAGACGCTGGAGAAGTAGAACGGTAGTAAAGGCTTGAAGGGCAAGAACTCAGAAGGAAAGGAACCCAGAGAGGTGAGCTACACATCTGGTACAGATTCGTCTACAGGCACTGTTTACAAAACGGCAGGTAAGAGGCGAAAAGGGCTGAACACAGCTTTCAGCAATATCACAGGAATAGGTAAACAAAAACTGGAGTTTCAGGCCACTAAGGAGGAAGGGTCCTATTTATTTCTCCAGGCTTTCAGTTAGGATCCCCAAAGGCTACACTCTCTAGGAATTAAGCTGAACCAAAAAGAGACCAGCCCCCCAAAACTGAAGACTGGTTTCTAAACAATTCAATCCTTGACTGAGTTAAGATGTCCTACTCTTAACCCTGCATAGGAACAAAAGTAAATGTTCTCTGAAGGAAGAAAACATGATGCAGAGTCTCAAATCATTGCCACAATTTTTCATACATAACGTCTAATAAGCAGAAATACGCAAGTATGCCAAAAAAGAAACAACTGACTAGAAATCAAAAGGACATGAAAAGAAAAACTAAAGATCCAGAAGAGATCCACATCAATTAGTTATCTGACCCAAGCTTTAAAATAACTGGGATTAATAAATTTAAAAACCTAAATGACAAGGTGAAGAATTCTAACAAAGAACTAAAAACTATTTTAAAACTCAAATGAAAATTCCAAAAGTGAAATAACTGAAATGATATACTTAATGGATAAATTTAACAGCAGCTTAGACAAAGCTAAAGTGGGATTAGTAAACTGGAAGACAGGTTAAGAAGAAAAGATCCACATTGAAAAATGAAAAAAAAGGGTAGAAAATATAGAAAAGAATATAAGAGACACTAGGAGAAGGGGGGGAAAAGTCTATTAGGTGAATCCCAGAAGAGAAAAAGAATGGATATGAACCAGTATTTGAAGAGATAATGGCTGAGAATTTTCTAAAACTAACAACAAATCCAACCATAGATTCAAGAATCACTATAAATAGAAAGCAGAATAAACACAAAGAAAACTCCAAGTAGAAACATGATAGTAAAATTTTTGAAAATCAAAAACAACAAGAAATTAGCTTCAAAGAAGCAACCTCTTAATAGAAATGGATTATGGAATGATATCTTCAAAGTGCCAACCCAAAATTCTATACCCAGAACATTCTTCAAAATGATGTCAAGAAAAAGACATTTTTACAAAAATACTGAGAGAATGTGTTGCAGCAGACCCACAATAAAGAAAATACTAAAGAGAACTCTTTGGTTAGGAAAAAAAACTATCCAAATGGAACCACAAAAATACGTGAAAGAAAGAAGAGCACCAGAAAAGATAAATATGTGGGTTTATGTAATGAATATTTGGTGTATAAAATGATGATGAAGATGAAGATGACGACACCTTACGGGGTTTAAAGGACTCGTACAATTACGATAGACAATAACAAAAAGGCAGGGAGAGATGAATACAACGAAAGGTCCTAAGATTCTTGCATTGTCTAAAAAAGTGGCAAAACTACTAATATATACCAGACTTTAACAAATCAAAGATACATACTGAAATCTTGGATAACCACTAACAGGGTAGTAAAAGAATGTATAACTAACAAGCAATGGCTTGCGGTGATACAGAAACAATTAAGCATAAAGAAGGCAAGAAAGGAAGATAAAAAGGAATATATGATGCGGTGGGTGGGGATGGGGAGAGGTGAAGTAAGACCATAAGTTTTAAATATAATTACATCAGTAAAATAAATGTTCATGGACCAAATACTCCAACAAGGCAGAAATTATTCACTGGATAAACAAAACCTAACAATGCAATGCCTATAAGAGACGTACCTTAAATAAAGGATAAATAGTCTGAAAGCAAAAGGACAGAAAAAAGATAACCCATACTAACACTATCCAAAAGAATGTTTGGGCAATCAATCATACTAACATTAGATATTTTTAATGCTAAAAGTGAAGACACAGTTAAGATGTAATAATCCTTTACACATATTTGTATAAACTAAATACTATAACCTTAAAATACATAAAGCAAAACTTGACAGAACTGGAAGGAGAAATAGATCCACAATCATTTTGGGGAATATTTTTGGAGGGGGAGGGGGACAGGGAGAGAGAGAATACCAAGCAGGCCCCATGCCCAGCATAAAGACCAACGAGGGACTCTATCTCACAACCCTGAGATCATGACCTGAGCCAAAATCAAGAATTGAACATTTAACCGAGTAATCCAGGTGCCCCCATTGTGGGAAATTTTTTTTTTTTAAGATTTTATTTATTTGACAGAGAGAGACAGCAGGAGAGGGAACACAAGCAAGGGGAGTGTGAGAGGGAGAAGCAGGCTTCCTGCCAAGCAGGGAGTCCGATGTAGGGCTGGATCCCAGGACGCTGGGATCATGACCTGAGCCAAAGGCAGTCGCTTAACAGCTAAGCCACCCAGGTGCCCCCATAGTGGGAAATTTTTAAAACACTCCTCTTAGTAACTGACAAAATAAAAGGGAAGAAACTAGATTGGGGATTATATTTTAAATGTCCTTTATTTTCCCTAAAGAAACATGCCCATCTTGGCTGTGTTTCTCTTAATGCTGCCGAAGCTCATTTGCAACTACAGAGATTTAATGGTACTTGATATTATAAAATAAATGTCATTTTTAAGACCTTTTCTGCAGGGGGAAAAAAAACCTGCAAACTTTTAGCACATTTTGCAAAATAGTAATAACTCTTTGCTTTAAACTCTTTTACACATTTAAATACTATACTGTAATGCAAAAACACATTAGCATATGCTCATGGTTAATGTTATTCTTAAAAAATATAGTTGAATTTCCTTACAAAAATGATACTATAAGAAAGTAGTCATCTATCTATGTTATATTATGCTATTAGCCTTTCCTTAGAATGTGATTCTTATTTTTCTAGGTATGTGATTCAGTAATCAATGAGTTAGGCTAAGAATAAGTTATTATTTAAATTACTTCTATGTTTCAAAGCAATTAACATTTTTCAGTGGCCTCAAGTCTTAAGTTTGAAATTTGCAAATACGTATTAAAATGTTTTTCAAGCAAAGGACTTTTTTTAGAAAGTCCAAATGACTGTATCATTTGATTTACATAAAGTCAAGGCATTTTCTTCCTTGCCTATGAATCACTGTAATCTTTACTGCTCAACTATGATATCCCACATTCCTTAATAATTAACTTCATTAACATTTAATTATCTCCACACTTTCCCTAACTTTTCCCTTTGGCCTATACCACATATTTGTGTAGGTACAAGTACCATCAGTACTTTTCTTCTCAGCATCTCTCCTGTCTTCCCAAGAAGAGAATTCCTATTGTTAGGACTTTTATAATGGGAGTTGTCCATAGAAGTAAGAAGATTAATGGGAATTGTCCATAGAAGAGTCTTCTCAGTTCAATTTTACAGAAAATATGAAAATACCAACCATGGGAAGGAGCAGAATTTATATGTAAAGTTATTTTAACTATGTGACAATTTTGTAAAACATCAGTAAAAATTTCACTATGTAGTTGGAATCTCCCAATACTTTGCAAAAAATAATATGTTCTCAATCTAATATGTAAGAGTTCTTTGGTTTACCTAAGAATCAAAAACAAAATAAACTTATTAACAAGCTTTTCCCACAGAAAAGGCAGACTCATGGCTATCAAGAATCTTTAGAAACAGCCAGAACGAAATAACTTTAGAATCTAGAAAACAAACACATAAATTTCAATAAGCTTGCAGAAGAAATAAGTAAAGACTATAATATTTTTAAACATTACCAGTTTTAACCGTTCTTTTCTCCTTTTGCCAAAAGAGGCACTTGACCCAGGTTCTGATTCCTTTTTTCCATCCTCATCCTCATCTTCATCTTCATCATCCTCAAAACACCAATCTGGCAACAGAGGTGGGGGTGGTGCTTCCTCTATATCACCATAGCGACGAAAAAGTTCTTTCAAATAATCACCCTTATAAATTCCTGGTGGTCTGGCTTGAGCAAAAGTAGCAACTGCTGCTTCAATACTATGGAAAACAAACACCATGGAATTTCCTCACTACTCTTATTAATTTATGCAGATTTATCAAAACTCACTCATTCTTTTTCAGGTACCAAATGAAGTATAATATAGGTTTATAAAATGGACAAATCACATTCCCCATGCCCAAGGCATTCAATCTATTAAAGGACAAATTCCTTCTGAAACAGCTTTAATATAAGGTACATTAATAATCCCTAAACCCTAGAGGTAAGCTGCAATGACTGTACAGAAGAGACCTGGGAAAGTCTGTGAAAAATTTAAATAAAACCTTGAAGGCTGAGATCTCACTCTAAGGGAAATCAAAGAAATGTGAATAGCAGTATGAATAAAAGTAAAAGCATGCTAGCTTTTAAGAACTTTCAACAGACCCGGTAATAAGAGCAAAGGTCATCAGAGAGAGGCTAAAGCATGGGCTGACACAGGAGTCTGGGGTCACTATCAAAAGCAGCTCAAAGGCCAGAAAGGCAGAGCTAGCAGAGCATGCAGTAGAGGCCCAGAGGATGTGTGAACAAGGGAAATACACAATCATATGCGTACTTCAGCTGATTATATTTAGAGAAGGACCTACTGTGTGAAAGGCTTTATAAAAAAAATAATGATCCTCAATTAGTAAACAAGAAAATTCAGGTAGGAATATCCCATTGCTCAGGAATGTGAGGCAACAAAGGTTCTAATCTCTCAGGATCTAAAAAGGCACTTCAATTAAGACATGCTTGCTTGATTGGTTCATAGAGAGTAACTGTCCCAAAAATACCTCCTCTATATGCCATTACAAGTTTTTCCTAATATTCAACAGCTATTTTAAAAAAGGTATTATTAAAAATGAAAAGAACAAGGGGCATCTGCCTGGTTTAGTCAGTAGAGCATGCAACTCAACCTCAGGGTCAGAAGTTCGAGCCCCATGTTGGGCATGAGCTAGCCTACTTACAAAAAGAAAAAAAGAAAAAGAAAAAAGAACAATAACAAAAGTAACTTCCAAAGGTGAAAAATAAAAATTGAGTAAACTTGTCTCTGATAATTCTGGAATATGTGAACAAAATCTGGAAAAGAAAATACATAGTATATAAAAATCCATAAACATTCAACTGAAGTGCTAGTTAGTACAAAACACCAGGTAATAAATGATATTCTAAGATTAATCAAGTCTAAAATGAAAAGCACTCTAAATATTACTAATCAGGACTTCACCAAAAATTTGGCAATATAAAATGCTAAAACTAAAAAAATCAATAAAATTCTTTATCAATTACTAATCTTCTTCCATTATAACAAGAAACAAATACCTCCAATCCATTTTCTCCACCAAAAAGGCACATATGAGGAAACCAGTGCGATTGAAACCATGGGTACAATGAACACCTAGAAAATAAAGTAGATTTGGTTTAAAATTAATATATCACTTCAGAAGCCATATTTCACTTTAAAATTCCAACCTGCAATCAAAACATTTTAATGATTTTATTTAAAAAACTACATTTTTAAAAACTTGGCCCTCTCTTGTAACTATTAGTAATTGTCAGTTTAAGTCTTAGAATCTAATTTATCTCACTAGCAAGAAGTTTAGTATATACTGATTACAAATCACCTCTAAGGTCTAAAGATATCTCTTAAAACTAAAGGATTCCAAGCACTTTAGGAGTACCTAGGTGGCTCAATCAGTTAAGCGTCTGCCTTTGGCTCAGGTCATGATCCTAGGGTCCTGGGACTGATGCCCACATTGGACTCCCTGCTCAGTGGGGAATCTCCTTCTCCCTCTCCCTCTATGCACACTCTCTCTCTCTCAAATAAATAAGTAAATCCATAAAAAAAAAAAAAGAAAATTAAGCACTTTAAATAAGAAGGTATTTTTATCAAACACACAACTCTAAAAGATGGACACACACACACAACACTTGATTGGATCTAGAAAATAACTGACGGTAATACAGTACAATAAAAACAAAACTACTATGGAGTTCTCTTAGAAACCAACTGACAATATCTTTACATTAACTTATAATATTTAAAATAAACTTTCAGGGGCGCCTGGGTGGCACAGCGGTTAAGCGTCTGCCTTCGGCTCAGGGCGTGATCCTGGCGTTATGGGATCGAGCCCCACATCAGGCTCCTCTGCTATGAGCCTGCTTCTTCCTCTCCCACTCCCCCTGCTGTGTTCCCTCTCTCGCTGGCTGTCTCTGTCTCTGTCAAATAAATAAATAAAATATTTTTAAAAAAAAATAAATAAAATAAAATAAACTTTCAGGGGGCACCTGGATGGCGCAGTCAGTTAAGCATCGGACTCTTGGTTTCGGCTCAGATCACAATCTCATGGTCCTGAGATCAAGCTCCACATCCAGCTCTGTGCTATGCATGGAGGTTGCCTAAGACTTTCTTTCCCTCGGCCCCTCCCACCTCTCTCTCTCTCTCTCTCTCTCTCTCTCTCTCTCTCAAATAAATAATTAAATCTTTTTTAAAAAGTAAAATAAACTTTCAGGAGAAAAACCTGAGAAATTCAGTACATATTCAAGATTAATGTGGTCCTATCTCTATATTTTTGAAAAGCTGCAAATGAGCTTCATAAATTCCAAAATGACTGTATTTTTAATCATTTCAACTACTTTGAAAAAGTAATTAAAACAGTTTGGTTGACATTACCAACATGACAACATTACTTAAGTCACTCTCTTGCAAAACTCGAAAATGAAGCTTTTCCTATTACCTCTTTAATGGGAAGATATCCTGCCATTTAAGACTATATCTTAACAAACTACTCTTCTCTTTGTATATAAAGCATCCTAATAGAAGGCAACCAAAATCAAATATATAAATAAACTAAAAGTTAGAATTACAAAACTTCTAGAAGACAATATGGGAGAAAATCTTTGCAACCTTAGTGTAAGAAAAGACTTCTTAGATAAAACATAAAAGGAAATATTGATAAACTGGGCTACTTCACAATGGTGTATGTTTGCTCTTTGAAAGACATCATTAAGAAAATAAAAACACCAGGGGACACCTGGGTGGCTCAGTCGGTTAAGTATCCCAACTCTCAATTTTGGCTCAGGGCATGATCTCAGGGTCCTGAAATTGAGCCCCACATCGGACTGCATGCTGGGCATGGAGCCTGCTTAAGATTCTCTCTCTCCCTCTCCCTCTACCCCTCCCCCGCTCTCTCTTCCTCTAAAAAGAAAAAAAGAAAAAAATAACACTAGCCACAGAATATACTCTCATTACGTATATCTGATAAAGGACTTCTATCCAGAATATATAAAGAACTCTTACAACTCAATAATAAAACAAACACCCTAATATTTTTAAAACTGGGCCAAAGATTTAAAAAGACACTTTATAAAAGAATACGTGTAAAGGGTCAAGAAGTACATGAAAAGACAGTTGACATCATTATCATGAAAATGCAAACTAAAATCCCCTATATACTAATTAAAATAGCTAAAATCAAAAAGAGTGACAATATCAAATGTAAGTGAGTATGTAGAAACCCTCAGATACTGCTGGTAGAAATACAAAATAACACAATCACTTTGGAAAACAGTTTGGCAATTTCTTAAAAAGTTAAACATACACCTACATCAAATGACCCAGACATTCTAATCCTAGTTATTTACCCAAGAAAAATAAAAATATGTGTGCAAAGATATACATAAAGATTAATGTCCATAGCAACTTTATTTATAATGGCCAAAACTGCAAACACCCCAAATGTCAGTTATCAGGTGAAGGGATATACATGCGTTATATCCATTCAGTAACTACTACTCAGCCATAAAAATGAATGAATTACTAATAAATACAATGAGGATGATTTCAAAACCTGTGTGAAAGAAGCAGAAAACAAAAAGCAAAAAAAAAGTCCACATATATAAATTTTATTTACATAAAGTCTACAATATGCAAAAATTAGTATGGAACCATGAAAGACCCTGAATAGCCAAAGCAATCTTGAGGAAAAATAACAAAACTGGAGGTATCACACTTCCTGATTTCAAATTATACTACAAAACTGTAGTGATTAAAAACAGGCATAAAGACAGACATACAGGGAAAGAATGGAATAGGATAGGGAACCCAGAATTAAACTCCTGCATATACAGTCAACTAATATTCAAGAAGGGAACCCAGAACACTCAATGGGGAATGATAGTCTCACCAACAAATGGTGTTCATGCAGAACAATAAACCTGGGCCCCTATCTTACACTATTCATAAAAATTAACACAAAATGGATCAAAGACTTAAACGTAAGACCCAATAATAAAACTCCAGAAAAAGATGTACAGGAAAAAACTATCTGACACCAATCTTGCCAATGATTTTTTGGATACGACACCAAAAGCACAAACAACCAAAGCAAACATCAACAAATGAAACTACATCAAACTTAAAAGCTTCTGCCCAAATAAATAAACAAATGAAATGAAATGAAATGGCAACATACAGAATGGGAGAAAAATTTTGCAAACCATACATCAGATCAGGGACTAACATCCAAAATATATAAAGAACTCATACCAAAAAAAATTTTTTAAAAAAACAAGCCAATTAAGAAATAGGCATAGGATCTCAAAAGACATTTTTCTAAAGACATCAAAATGGCCAACAGGTATACTAAAAGATACTTAACATCACTAATCATCAGGGAAATATAAATCAAAACCACCATATCACCTCACACCTGTTAAAATGGTTATCATCAAGAAAATAAGAGGTAAATACTGGCAAGGATGTGATGAAAGGGGAACTCTCGTACACTGTCGGTGGAAATGTAAACTGGGTCAACCACTATGGAAAACATTATGGAGGTTCCTCAAAAAATTAAAAATAGATCTATCATATGATTTAGCAATTCCACTTCTGGGTATACACCCAAAGAAAATGAAAATAGGATATTGAAGAGATATATGCACTTCCATGTTGACTGCAGCATTACTGACAATAGCCAAGACATGGAATCAACCTAAGCACCATCAATGGATGAAGGAATATAGGAGACATGAGGTGTGTGGGGGGATATGGGGGTGTAATGGAACTTTACTTAGCCAGGAGAAAGAACATTCTTCCATTTGTAACAACATAGCTGGACCTTGATCATATTATGCTAAATAAGGGAGATAAGTCAGACAGTGAAAGACAAGTACTATATGATATTACTTATACATGAAATCTAAAAAACCCAGACTCGAAAAATCAGAAGAGTAAAATGGTGGTTACCAGGAAATGGTGGGGGGGAGGTTGTTACAGGACACAGTTATTTAAGGGCACAAATTTGCAATGAGTAGTAAATAAGACCTGAAGATCTAATGCACAGCATAGTGAATATAGACAACACTATTGTATTATGCTCATCAAACTTGAGAAGAAGCTACAATTTAATTATTCCAACCACTAAAAAGAAAAATCATGTAACATGATAGAGGTGTTAATTATTGCTACAATGGCAATCATATTACAATGTATAAATATATCAAATTAATGTTGTATATCTTAAATTTCTAAAATGTCATATGTCAAATATATTTCAATAAAACAATTTCTAAAAAACGCAAATTAATCTATAGTGACAGAAAGTAGAAAGTGATTGCCTAATCTACAACTAAGGGTTGAAGAGAAGATGGACAGAAAGGGACATAAACTGCAAATGCTCTGTACCTTGGTTGTCGTTTCATGGTTATCTACATAATTAAACTGTACATTTTAAATGGATGCAGTTCATCACAAGGTTGACTGGGTTTTTTTTTTTTAAAGATTATTTATTTATTTGACAGAGATAGACAGCCAGCGAGAGAGGGAATACAAGCAGAGGGAGTGGGAGAGGAAGAAGCAGGCTCCCAGCAGAAGAGCCCGATGTGGGACTGGATCCCGAAACGCCGGGATCACGCCCTGAGCCGAAGGCAGACGCCTAACGACTGCGCTACCCAGGCGTCCCTCAAGGTTGACTGTTTTTAAAACCAGAGTATAAAGTAAGGGGCACGTGGGTGGCTCAGTCAGTTAAGCATCTCCCTTTGGCTCAGGTCATGATCTCGGGGTCCTGGGATCGAGCCCCGCATTTGGGCTCCCTGCTCAGAAGGGAGTTTGCTTCTCCCTCTCCCTCTGCCCCTTTCCCTGCTTGTGTCTTTCTCTTTCAGATAAATAAATAAAATAAAATCTTTAAAAAAGAAAAAAACTAGATGTTAAATTGAGATGCTGATATATGTCTGCAATTGGCTTTTTGTTGTTTTTTTTTTAAGATTTTACTTTATTTATTTGACAGAGACAGCCAGCAAGAGAGGTAACACAAGCAGGGGGAGTGGGAGAGGAAGAAGCAGGCTCCTAGAGGAGGAGCCTGATGTGGGGCTTGATCCCAGAACGCTGGGATCACACCCTGAGCCGAAGGCAGACGCTTAACGACTGTGCAACCCAGGCGCCCCTGCAATTGGCTTTTAAAACACATTCCAAAACACTTGTTTTTAGCAACTGACTTTATCAAAAATGTAACTTTGATACATTTTATTTGATACATTTTTAAAGGTATACCAATAAAAGTATCATTTTCATCTCATCTCCATAACAGGGTAAGATTTCTTTCCAAAAAAGATTTTTGCTACTTAAAAAAAAAAACTGAAAGCCAGTATCTTAGAGTCACAATCAACTTAAACCAAATGACCTATTTCTACATTCACAGTAAATAAATAATCATTAATATTTAGAATAAAAACGTTAGTCAATGAACAACACCCAATTAACAAGGATACAAAGGAACTACAGACAGGGGCAATTTGTACAAATTAAAATATGTATGAATCAAAACACCACATATGGCAAACTATAAATTAATCAGATGGCTAGAGCATGGAGTATAATAAGAAAGTAATACCAAATGCAGTTGGAGGCAATGAAAAGGACAATATCCTGAAGAAACCTGTGTACTACTAAAGACAGTATAAGGGCAATAGAGAGATATTAAAAATTTTTAAACATGGGGCACCTGAGTGGCTCAGTCGTTAAGCATCTGCCTTTGGCTCAGGGTGTGATCCCAGAGTCCTGGGATCGAGCCCCACATCAGGCTCCTCCGCTGGGAGCCTGCTTCTTCCTCTCCCACCCCCCCTGCCTGTGTTCCCTCTCTCGCTGGCTGTCTCTCTCTCTCTCTGTCAAATAAATAAATAAAATCTTTAAGAATAAATAAATAAATAAATAAATAAAATTAAAAAATAAAAATTTTTAAGCATGGCAATAAAATTATCATGTTTTTTAAAAACACTCCAGGGGCACATGGCTGGCTCAGTCAGAAGAGCATGCAACTCTTGATCTCAAGGTAGTGGGTTCAAGCCCCACGGTGGGTGTAGAAATTACTAAAATAAATAAATAAATAATTGTTTAAAAAAAATAAATAAATAACCGCTCCAAAGGCAGCTCAACAGAAGACAGAAAGGGAGCAACAATGAAGGCAAGAAAAACAGTAAGGAAGCCACCCCAGTAATTAATGTGTGAGCTAAGGGTCAGAGTGACAAGGGTCATAGTGATAGGGATAATGAGGGGAGGCAGACTGAAGAGACATTTAAGGCATAATCTCCAATCTGAGGGGTGAATGACTGTCAACACCGAGAGAAAAGATGTAAAAGGGGTCTCTGGTTTCTGATGTGGGTGACTAAGCGGGCAGCAGCACCATTTACTAGCTTAGGAAGTAGAGGAGTTTACATCAGTCTTACGGGCGAGGTAATGAGTACAGTTGGTGACGATGAGTTTAAGGCTCTTTTGGGACTTAAAAGTATTTGGAAAAAATAGCAAAGAGCTTCACGGAGAGGTGTGGCTGGAACTGCAGATTAAAAAATAATCAACACACAGTGAACTATGGAAGAGGTCTGTGGTATAGATAAGATCACTAAGACTGGGTATGTAAAATAAGAAAACAAAATTAATAATGAAGTCTGAGGAAAACCAACCTTTCGAGAATAAGTAAGGAAGGAAAACTATTTATAAAAAAGATTAAGAATAAACTGCCATGAGGTCAAGAAAACAAAGAGAACATGGAGTCATGTACAACAAAAAAAAAAGAGAAAGGTTTCAAGATATGACTGTTTAACTTTTTAAATGTCACAGAAAAATTAGAAATGAAAGTCACTATTTGTTTAAGAGTGCATGGGGAGGACTACAGATTGCAATGTAGTGAATGGAAATAAGTGAATTCAAGCATCGATCTTTCAAAAAATCAGCTGGGAAGAGGAAAGGGAAATATAAAACAAGAAGAAATGTGTGGGATTTTTTTTTTTTTTTTTGGCAGGGGGAGTATCATTTAATATGAGACTTAGATATGTTTACAGGCTGAGAAGGACCTGGGTTAAATCACAGAGGTTGACAATAATTGATAACAAGGATACAACTGAAATAAAGTTTTTAAAGAAGAGAAAAAATAGAGATCAACCTTGAACAGAAAAAGATACCCATTAGAAATAAATGGCTGTAATCATGAAACTATAAATTCCATTATCTCCATTGCTTTTTAAGAAAAGAGGCCTCAAAAATTACAAAGTCAGCTGTAGAGACTTTTTTGCACAACATGAATCTAAACCTACCATGTAAATTTTCCTTCTTCTTTACATTTCAGACCAATTTAAGCAACAAACATTCTAACCGTAAATATGTTTCTCACCTAAACCATTACTGTTTTGCATTCTAATTTTTACCCTAGCAAGATACTTTTATGAATAAAAAATTTAAGAATAACTGCTAATGCACTGATCAAGTCATGTGATGAAATATAAACTAAGAAAGTACCAAAGCTCTTTTAATATTCCTTGTTATTACAAATACATAAAGTTTCAGTCTTATTATACTTCAAAACATCAATAGATGACTGGAGTTTTAAAGTAAGATAATAGTTATAAAAACCTTCATCAAAGCAAATCTCTGCAGAAAAATATGGAAGATCATACATTTGTTGTTTAAAAAAAATTCCATTAACTACAAGTTTAGTATGATAGGTCTTCAATGTTTAAAAAAAGGAAGAACATTTTTCAGTTTTCCTCAGTTCATTATGAGAATGGGTCCACCTAGTGGCAAGTAAAGCAGAGTTTATATCTAAAGATGGCTCACTATTAACTATTTTAAGTCAACTTCTTATTCAAATTTGTCTTCATTTTCTAGGTAAGCTAACACAATAAATTTACACAGCATGTCAAAAAATATTAACACTAATATACGTATTAGGGGAAACCACAGTTCTTTAAAAATCAAATTGAGAAGAAACAGGAGCACCTGGCTGGCTCAGTAGGTAAGGCATGTTGACTCTTGATCTTGCGGTTTTAAGTTCAAGCCCCACATTGGCATAGAGATTACTTAAAAATAAAATCTTTCAAAAAAGAGAGAAAGAGAGAAGAAGCAATCTCCCCAGCAAGAGGAGAGAAAGATGAGCTATAACAATAGAAACATACATCCTGGATACATAAATATAAATTAGGAAGAGGTGATTGATAAAAGCTTAGTGGCAACCTATCTTTTCAAATAAAGCCTGATTTCAACATACATGGCTTCCTTTCTATCTCACTAGTCAGATAAATTAATTTTTAGGATCGAAAAAACTTATCTGATCAGGCTAAATCAGTGCTTCTTCCCAGAGGACATCTGGCAATGTCAGGAGACTTTTTTCATTGTCTCAACTGGTGCGGTGCTACTAGCATCGAGTGGGTAGAAGCCAGGGATGCCGTTAAACATACTACAAAGCACAGGAGAGCCCTCCAAAATAAAGAATTATCCAGCCCAAATTGTCAATAGTGCTGAGGTTGAAACACCCTGGTCTAAAAGAGCAGCAAAAATAAGAACAGAAAAAGGAAACTAACAATTATTAAGTTATATGCCAAGTTATCGTAAATATTTTTATTAAACAAAAAAAAGTTTTTTACCAAAATAACACATGCTACTCATGAAAATACGTATTCACAAATCTGTTACAATACTCGTAATTGGAAACACCTAAAGTAATTAGAGGCATCAGTTATAAATCCAGTTATCATTTACCAAGAAATCAGCTGCTTCTCTTTTAACAAAGATTTTTTAAAAATTTCTCCCATCCACAAAATTCTTATTCTCAAGACAGTTACTTCTGCACATGCAAACAAATGTACTAGAGTTCCATAAGCTCTTATTTGTAATTATAATTTCAAAGAAAAAGCTCTAAAAAAATTAAGGTTTTTGGTAAATCATTTGAGGACAAAACCTGATCTGAACTGATGTAACATTTATTTATAGGCTATTTTTCCCACTTAGTGTAAATGAATGTTTAACTGCAGAAATGTTAATGTGTTTAATTACGGAATGGTCTCTAACACCAAGGTTATCTCTAAATACTATTTTCTAAATAGGAACCACTAAGAGGAACCAATCTCCTTAGAGAAATAACTGATTCCAGGTCTGGAAAACATCATGTGCCAGAAACAAGGAAACCATCAAAGAGCAATAAGTGATACCAAAGAATACAGAAAACAACTTGAAGGGGCTCCCATTGCCCCAGGTTGGAGCAATATGGACATTAAGAATAAATGTCAACTGCAACTGATTTAAATATGTCAACTATATAAAAATAACTCCAACAATACAACTGGACAATTTATAACAAGGGTCAACTTCTTTTCCTAAACCTGGTATTGTTAATCTTTCTAACAACACGACATCTATTTCTGAATGCTAAGACTTATTACTCTCCTTTGAATTCTTCAAGTACATTTAGCATTTACCCCTACAATGATTTCTCTCAAATGAGAAAACAGTTGTCACTCAAATAAAGGCCGCAATGCTATTTTAGGCTGTGTATCTTCTGGTTGCACACCTAAATATATGAGTGTATATGTGTACTTATATATATTCTTGTGAATGTGTAAATATATACACACATATACATCACAATACTGTATGGCATATATTCTCATGTTTTTGTTCTTCTGTTAAAGAATAGTTGCATATGCTGTAAATGACCTGCTTTATCAGATATGTAAACTGTTCCCAGTTTTTATTACAAATAAAGCTTTGATGAAATTCCTTTCACAGAAATCTTTATGTCCATCTCGACTTTCTTAAAAAGAGTTCTTAGATGTAGTCTTGATAAGTCAAAGTATATAAACGCTTATGAAGACCTTGAAAAATATCACCAAATTGTCCCTCCAGAGAAGTAGTACCAATTAACACTCTAATTAACAACGTATGAGTACACCCAATGTACCCAATCCTTAACATTCTAATTTTTTAAATCTTTGCCAATTTGATGGGGGGAAGTAACAACTAGATTTTAATTGTATCTCTTGTTAACAAATGAAAAAAAATTTTCATGTTACTTGGCTATTTGTATTTTATTTTTTATAAGTTGCATTTTCATTGTTTTCCATATTTTGCCAGTTGGCTTATAAAATCTCTTTGTACATATATTTTTTTGTTTTCATTAAGTGACTGATTTAAGAGAGAGAGAGTAAGCAGGGGGAGGGAGAGAGAGAAGCAGACTCCTCACTGAGCACTGAGCCAGACGAAGGGCTCGATCTCACAACCCCGAGATCAGGATCTGAGCTGAATTAAATCAAGTGCTGGACGCCAACCAACTGAGCCACCCAGGCGTCCCTCTTTGTATATATTTTTTTTATCTGTTATATGCTTCAAATATCTGTCCAAACTTGTCAAATAATCCTTTTGCTCTGTTTCTGTTATGTTTTAGAGTACAGAAATTCTTTTTCATTTTCACGAGTTAATCTAGAAATCATGGCAGCAACAACTTAGAGATCTGAACTTTCAAGTCAGAAAATGGATTGAAAATCTGACTTAAACACTGATTAGATGTGTGACCATGGGCAAACTACTTAATTTCTCTGAAACTTAGTTTTCTTATCTGTAAAATGGGGATAACACCACACACTACATAGTTGTCATGAGGATTATCCTCATTCATTTCTTCATTCATTCATTTACAGTTTCCCAACATGTCTCCCAAGCAAAGAATAAGTACTCATTAATAGGAGCAGGTACTATTATCACTAACAGAGAACACATTTTAATTTTTGAAAGCAGCTCTCAAATTTAAGTGTCCATAAAAAGTCACCTAAGACCCTTGTTTTTAAGAAAGAACTGAATTCCTAGGGTTCTACCCCAGAGTTTTTGATTATATAGGTCCAGGATGAGGCCCTAAAACATTTCTAATAAGCATCCTCAGATCATTCTGAAGCAAGCAGTCCAGGGACACTCCTAAAGAAATATTTATGAATTCTGCCTTTGGTGATATAATTGAAATATCCTACCCTACCCCAGAATTAAATAAATATCGACCTATATTTTCTCCCATATGCTTATGGGTCCTTTTAAAAATATTTAATCCATCAGGAAACTACTGTAGTTTCCATTACTATACCCTATCCTTTAATAACTGGTAAGGACAATCTCCTCATTACTTTTGTTTTTCAAAATATTCTTACTCATAACATTGCCTGTTTCATTTGCCAAACAATTTTTTTCTGTCCTCAATATATGTTAATTATGTAGAGGCAGTAAATTTTACAAATAAAAGAAATTAACTTCATAGTAATTCTTCCAAAGTCTCACTGGGATTTTGCTTAGAATTACACTAAAAATTGAAATGAATTTGGAAACAAATGTCCCCCCTTTCTTCAAGTCTTTTTTAATATCCAAGTATATTTTCTTCATAAAGATCTCCTACACTTCTTAATAAACTTTATTCCTTGGTATTTCATATTTTTGTTACAGAAAAGAGAAGCGGCTTAGAGTCTGAACTTACAACTAAGATTGCTTAGGATATGATCTAAGCTCTAACCATCACTAGCTGTGTGAATGACCCTGAGCAAGTCACCTAACCTTTCCAAGCTTCAGTTTCTCATCATAAAATGGGGGTGGCAATAAAGTCTACGTAAGAGGATCGTTGTAGGAACAAAATGAGATAATGAATGTAAAATGGTTTACAGAGTGACTAACACAGAGGAAATGCTCCATTAATGTTAACTAGTATTATTAATAAGATTAATAAGACCATCTTCTAATTTTATTTTCTATTTACTGTTTATTTACAAGAAAGTTGCTGATGTTTTCTTACTTATCTGTGTTCAAATATATCCCCTGAACTTTCTTACTATTCCTAATAGTTTTTCAGTTAATTCTCTGAATAGGGAAAATATCAGCTGCTTAAAACTTTAAAAACAAGAAATCACAGAAGAAAATATATTAACAAAAAAGTTTTAAAACATTACCCCCCAAATTAAAAGGCAAATGAAATGGAAAAACTTTACAGTAGTACAAACAAGAAGTTAAGTTATGGCTTCTAGCTATCAGGAGAAAAAACTACTCAACAAGCTATGCTAAAACAAATGGTTGGTTATAAAGAAAACATTTAAATTAGATCCTCATTTCAAACCATATGTCAATATAAATATCAGAAAGAACAAAGAATCAAAGCTAAAAATCAAACCTTAAAAATTCTAGATGACCAGTCCTAGTAGCACTATTTATAATAGAAAAAAAAAAAAAAAAACCGAACTGAAAATAAGCCAAAAGTCATTTTAAGTAATTGTCAGGCTTTTTCAATTGAGTACATTTAGTATATTGTTTAGTATACTTAGTATACTGTTTATTTAGTATATTGTTTATTGCCTGCCTTCCTCCCACATCCCTTCCCCCCCCTGCTCCCAGTCCACCCTAAAATATAAGCTCCAGGAGAGCGGGGATTTTTTGTTTTCTCCACTGATGTGTTCCAAGAGCCTGTACCTTGCAAAGAGTAGCAATCAACAAATATTTGCTGAAACAGTTGTCCATCAACAGGAGAATGGCTAAACTATAGGGTACTCGTGGTGGAATACTATATAGCAGCAAAAAATGAACCACAGTTACACAGATCACCATGGATCACTCTCAAAAATACAACACTGAGTGAAAAGAGTTTCGCAATACATATGGTATAAAATGCAAAATTATAAAAAATAAATATGTAGTGTTTAAGGTGAAGTTCCCCAGCAGTATACCTGAAGAGGGGGAATTAGGGCTTTATCTTGAAAAATATAAAAATTACAAAAATACATTTCATAGTTCACAAAAGTTAGTTTATCACTCTAATTAATCACTTTTCTTAGTGATTACTTAAAAAAGAAAAAAAAAAAAAAAACTTCCAAATCACCTCACTTGCTAAAAAGAAAATGGAAACACAAACACAAAATAAAATATTTAAACAGCGGTAAAGTAAAGCCAGACATACCTATAAGTTCGGGTGGGTTTCTTTCATTAAACCGCTCACACAGACGAATGAATGTCTCCGTATTCTCAGTTGTAGGGCACTCACCATGTCTAGTAATATGGAAACATTTTTTTTTTTAAGAAGAAATTGCAAATTTCAGCAAAAGGTTTCAATACTAAAGAATCTTAATACGTGACTTACCCTTTACACTGAAGTTTTATATATTTGATTCCTTCTTTTTCTATGTCATTTCTGTCATAGAACCTTGAAGTATTTGTCAAATCCACTAACAAGCCCATTTTAACCTTAAAAAAAAAAAAGAAAAGAAAAGAAAAGAAAAGAAAAAGAGAAAAGAGCAGATTTACTAGTAACTGAATTTGTTCCAAAACAAACTGATGAAATGGCAATACTCCAGTTCATCCATCTACACTGAGGGAGATTTTATGTTCACTCTACCAATGAACTATTGACAACAAAGGCATCACTTACTCAAGTCTTACTCAAGGTACTAGAACTTAGAAGGCACTAAATGAAATAAATTAACCCTCAAACTGATGACAGAACTGGAACATAAGCAAAACTTACTCCACTTCAACATCACAGAAGTCAACCTAAAAAAGCGAACATGGATGCAGTTTTCTGCATCCACCACCCCACCTATGATTTATCAGACAGTAGGATACAGCAAGAGTAGCATCTATGTGAAATACACCCCAACCCCCAGCCACACATCAACCCAGCATTCCAAGCTGCTATCACTACAACACGTGCTAAGCAGTTAAATTCTAAAGTGAGTACTATATAAGGTAAAAAGTATGTACAATCAAAATTCTCTTATAAACCCCTTAAATAATCAACAAAGAACAGTACGCATGGCCATAAAGACTTAATCCCATCTCTAAGCCAGTTTTTCTTCCTGCACTGGAACAAAAAATCACTATTTCTTCTGTTGAGCATTAACTGATGTAATTGGCTTGTGATCAGGGACCAAGTGGTTCAAAAAATCTTTACCAACTAGAATCACATTCAGACTAGTAAGAAAGTCTCACTAAGATACGCATACCCGAACTGAGCCACGTAAAAGAACAGTTAATTCATACATCCTCTACCCCATTCTGAAGCACATATTCTCTGGGAAGAATGACAAGAGACACAATCTGCACTTTTTAAATTGTTGTTTTTCTCTCTTTTATTGTTATCACTTTTACTGAGTATCTAGTATGGGATGTGCCTAAAGGAGACTGGTTTACATAATGATTTGATTCCACTGTTAGAGGGGAAAAAATGGCAAAGACATTTATATTTCACGCACAACAAAACTGACAAAACTAACAAAATTGTGTGTTTCCAAAACATTAGTGCGCTCCACTGATTTCTCCAGATTCCTTAGTTCAAGTGCGGATGAGATAGGTCTACCCATCACGTGAGCTCTTACTTATAGAAAATGTATTTTTGATGGCATTTTCTACAATCTGCCTCCCCGCGGCCTACTTCTCTTCCCACACAGCTTCTGCAGTGATCTTAATTCCTTCAGAGGACATGTACTGTCAAACACAGAGTTAGATGTCATTAATACAGCTTTCTGAGTGAGTTAGAATTAGAACCCATGTTGTTTGTATCTAGGTCCAAAATAAGAAATGGATGAAAAGTGGGATGGGAAAGAAAATAGGAGTTTTCTAAATACACTTTTTGTGGCAGTAGAAAATTGTAGACCAGGCTTAAGTTAATCAGTAAAGAAAGATAAAAGTCAAATAAATAAATACATTCATACATACATACACACACACATAGGAACACTTAAGCCAAGGAAACGGAGAAACTGTACTATATGACTTAACTGCCTGGAGCCCCATATATATGTTATGTGTGTATGTGCGTGTGTGTAATGTGTCTGTATGGATAATGTGTTTGTATGTGAATCTGTCTGCATACACATACACACATACATATTTATTTTTCATAATAGTCCCCATTCATGAAGTAAGGATATAACTCCCCATGGAGTTGTTGTGAGGTTCAATAAAGGCCTAACTCTGCGCCAAGCACTATACTACATGCTTTATACGCACTAATTTTATTTACAGATGAGGAAACTGAAACAGGAAGAGATTATGTAACTAGCCCACAAAGCTATTAGTCGCAAATTGGAAATCAAAGCCAGGCTATATGGCTTCTAAGCCAAACTCTTACCATACCAACGAGGAAATATTTAATGCTCTATGAAAGTTAACTAAGACTTTCAGTATCATTATTGATAATGAAAATAAAAGCTAAAAATTTACAAAAAATATAAGTAAATACTCAAAAAACTACACTAAGAAAAGGGTTGAATAACAGGTTTTCAAAATTTAAGTGACAGTTTTTCTATCCCATGATAGAAACCCCTGCACATAGTGAGTATTAATATTGGATGAATGAACTAAAATAGAAGAGTACAAACAGTAGTGTAACAAGTTGAATTATGTCCCCAAAAAGATATGTTCAAGTCCTAACTCCTAGTACCTGTGAATGTGACCTTATTTGGAAATAGGGCTATAGGGTCTTTACAAATATAATCAAGTTAAGATGAGATCATACTGGATTAGGGTGTCCTTAAAAGACAGAAATTTGGACAGACACACACAGGGAGATGTCAACAACAAGAGAGATGACCCACAGACTGCAAGCCAAGGAATGCCAAGGATCACTGGCATTAACCAGAAGCTAGCAGGAAAGAACAAAGGGAAAAGATTCTCCCTCCAAGCCTCTAAAAGGAAACAACCTTTCCAACACCTTGATTTAGAACTTCCAGTGTCCAGAACTGAGAGAGAATACATGTCTGTGGTTTTAAGTCATCCAGTTTGTGGTAATTTGTTACAACAGCCCTAGGAAGCTAATTTAATCAGTATTATGTCAGGATAATACAAAAAAATTACAGTTTCACTTAGGAAAAGAGTTTGGACCTTTCTTGTAAAATTAGCTATGCACACAGCAATCATACTCTCGAATATTTATCCCAGAAAAATGAAAACTGTTCGTGAATGTTTACATAACCTTATTTGCTATTTAAGCATTCAATGGGAAAAGAGTTAAATAAACTCTGATACATCTATACAAGTGAATACTATTCAACAATAAAAAAGAATAAACTTCTTGTTGAAACATAAACAAACAACTTGGATGGACCTCAAGGGCATTATGCTTAGTAAAAAAAGCCAATCCCGAAAGGCCACATACTGTTTTATTTCATTTATATAACATTCTCAAAATGACAAAATTACAGAGATGGAAAACAGATTAGCAGGTGCCAGTATACAGGGATGCGGGTGGGTAGAGTCTGACTATAACGGGGTAGCATGAGGCAGTTCCTCTGTGGAGATGAAACAGTTCTGTAACTAATACCACGGATCTATACACTGGATCAAACTACAGAGAACTATACACACATACACATAAATGAACACATATAAAAATTGGTAAAAACTAAACAAGGTCTGTAATCAATTCAAGAGTACTGTGCAAATGTCAATTTCCTGCTTTGATATTGTACTACAATTATACAAGATTTCACCGTTGGGAAACAGCTGAGGGGAGGGTTCACAGAATTCTATGTACAATTTTTGCAACTTCCTCTTGGTCAATAAATTATTTCAAAATAAGAAGTTTGTTTGTTTTTTTTAAGGCCACCTGAAGAACAAGAGAGGGATAAAATATACTAAAACAATATCAAAAATGTTTTGTTTCTTACCTTCAGACTCTTTAGATAATTTGAGAGCATACTGGGATGGAACCGATTTTCTTCAGCAACTTGACTATCATATCTTGGTCCTAACATTGTCTTCAGAGGTAAGAATCTTCCTAAACAACATTAAGATGGGTAACAATTTTCATTAAAGAAAATGTTCCAGATTGAAATTATAATTAGCAATTCTCAAAATCACTTTCTTAAAACATTTCAAATGGAACTTTTCATGATGCATTCTCAATCTAAACTACATTTTTAAAAAGTACCACCTTACAATTTTTAGGGACAACATAAATTCCAGAAACTGACAATCAAATATAATAGCACAAGAAAGGGGCGCCAGGGTGGCTCAGTCATGAGCATCCGACTCTTGGTTTCAGCTCAGGTCATGATCTCAGGGTCAGGTCATGATCTCAGGTACCACCTTACAATTTTTAGGGACAACATAAATTCCAGAAACTGACAATCAAATATAATAGCACAAGAAAGGGGCGCCAGGGTGGCTCAGTCAGTTGAGCATCCGACTCTTGGTTTCAGCTCAGGTCATGATCTCAGGGTCAGGTCATGATCTCAGGTACCACCTTACAATTTTTAGGGACAACATAAATTCCAGAAACTGACAATCAAATATAATAGCACAAGAAAGGGGCGCCAGGGTGGCTCAGTCAGTTGAGCATCCGACTCTTGGTTTCAGCTCAGGTCATGATCTCAGGGTCAGGTCATGATCTCAGGTACCACCTTACAATTTTTAGGGACAACATAAATTCCAGAAACTGACAATCAAATATAATAGCACAAGAAAGGGGCGCCAGGGTGGCTCAGTCAGTTGAGCATCCGACTCTTGGTTTCAGCTCAGGTCATGATCTCAGGGTCAGGTCATGATCTCAGGTACCACCTTACAATTTTTAGGGACAACATAAATTCCAGAAACTGACAATCAAATATAATAGCACAAGAAAGGGGCGCCAGGGTGGCTCAGTCAGTTGAGCATCCGACTCTTAGTTACAGCTCAGGTCATGATCTCAGGGTTCTAGGATCGTGCCCCGTATGGGGCTCCAAGCTCAACAGGGAGTCTGCTTGAGATTCTTTCCCCCTCCTTCTCTCTCCCCTTCTGCTCCTCCCCAAGTGCACGCTCACACTCCCTCTCTCTCTCTAAAATAAATAAATATGTATTAAAAAAAAGAATAGCAAAAGAAAAACTACCCGTGAATGAAACTTCCAAAAAAACTCTTAAGTTTGGGGCGCAGGTATGGACAAAATAGTGGATTAAGAGGTACAAACTTCCAATTATAAAATAAATAAGTCACAGAGATGAAAAGTACAGCATAGGATAGAGTCAATAATATTGTAATAACATTGTACGGTAACAGATGGTAACTATACTTATTGTAATGAGCACTGTACAATGTACAAAACAGTCGAATCACTATGTTGTACACCTGAAACTACTATAACATCAGATGTTAACAATACTTCTTTATTAAAAATTATTAAGTAAAAATAGGGGCGCCTGGGTGGCACAGCAGTTAAGCGTCTGCCTTCAGCTCAGGGCGTGATCCCGGCGTTGTGGGATCGAGCCCCACATCAGGCTCCTCCGCTGTGAGCCTGCTTCTTCCTCTCCCACTCTGCCTGCTTGTGTTCCCTCTCTCACTGGCTGTCTCTACCTCTGTCGGATAAATAAATAAAATCTTTAAAAAAAAAATTATTAAGTAAAAATAAAATTTTTTTTAAATTGGCTAACAGTTTTTAAAAAACTAAGGTTTTAAACTACTCCATTAAAAAGTTATTACCTTAAAGCCTTCAAAGATATAATACTAGAAAACTGATAATGGAGTGCATTAAATCAATCTTTAAAATTCCTACTTATACTTCTTTACTATGAGGTCGGAACTTTCTCCATCTTATGCACTTTATCCTGCATTCCACAATAGGGATCATGCTGAGAAGCACGCTAACCAAAATCATTCTTCAAACAACTATCAGTGATCATAATTTCAACAAGACTAACTAACCTTTTTGGCCTTTTTTTTCCCCTGAATCATATATAAGCATAGGAGGAGTCACCCTACATAATCAATTTTAAAATCAACTATTTTAACTGACTTATAACTTAAAACACAATAATATCAGTAGGAATAAATATCTGCCTAAAATAACATGAGTGAAATCTTAACATCTGTCCAGAGACTTTACCCTAAATTTCATAAAAACATAATTTTTTAAAGTTTGATGTTTTGGATGCGTGGGTGTCTCAGTCGGTTAAGTGTCTGCCTTCAGCTCAGGTAATGATCCCAGGGTCTTAGGATCAAGTCCCACATCAGCCTCCCTCCTCAACAGGGAGTCTGCTTCTCCCTCTACCCCTCCCCCTGCTCCTGATCTCTCTCTCTCTTTCTCTCTCTCGCTCAGATAAATAAAAATTGTTAAATAAATACATAAAGTTTTATGTTTTATGTACCAAATCACTCAAGATCACCAATCACCTCCACACTGCTAAATCCAATGGTCAATCTCAGTTCTTAAACAACTGGCCATTTTTTAATTCAAGATCATTTTTTAATTCAATTTAATTTTTAATTCCTGAATCACTTTTTTACTTGGCTTTTAGGACACTACATCCTCCTGGTTTTCCTATTTCTCTAACCTCTACTTCTTTTTTTTTTTTTTAAGATTTTCTTTATTTGACAGAGAGAGAGACACGACAACCAGCGAAAGAGGGAACACATGCAGGAGGAGTGGGAGAGGAAGAAGCGGGCTTCTAGCGGAGGAGCCTGATGCGGGACTCGATCCCAGGACTCTGGGATCACGCCCTGAGTTGAAGGCAGATGCTTAATGCCTGAGCCACCCAGGTGCCCCTCTAACCTCTACTTCTCAATCTCCTTTACTGGCTCCTCCTTATCTTCCTGACCCTTCAGTGTTTTTCCCAGGGCTCTGTCCCTGGATCTCCTTTCTATCATCACTCACTCACATGGTGTCTCATCTGACCATGGAGCTTTAAAAGCCATGAATGTGCTGCTGACTCATAATGTGTATCTTCAGTCCAAACCTCTCCCTGAACTGTAGGCTCAGATACCAAACTGCCTACTTGATTTAGTCTCTACTTGATGTCTAACAGATGTCTCAGATCTGATCTCCAAACCTGAGCTCTCAATATTCAAACTCTAAAAGGTGCTCCTCTCATGGTCTTCCTCATCTCAGCAAATAATTACCACTATTTTTTTAGTAGCTCAGGCAAAGCCCTTTGGCGTTATCCTTGACTCCTCTCTTTTTCTCATAACCCATTTTCAATCCATCAGCAAATCCTCTTGGATCTATCTTCAAAATACATCTAGAATCTGACCATTTCTCCCCACTTCTCACCACCTCCACCATCAACTCACATAAATTATCATACTTCATTCAGCTTATTTAACAAATATTTAAAGAGTACTTACTATGTACCAAGCACTGTTCTAGGTACATGGAACGCATCAGTGAAAAGAAAAAAACAGATAAAAATCCCCCCCTTCGTAGAGCTTACATTCTA
Organism: Ailuropoda melanoleuca; assembly: GCF_002007445.2. Lineage (NCBI taxonomy): Eukaryota > Metazoa > Chordata > Mammalia > Carnivora > Ursidae > Ailuropoda > Ailuropoda melanoleuca. Next base: position 40,943,337 of record NC_048227.1, read on the forward strand.
TTAGGGAAAGATAAACCATAAACAAGAAACATAATAAACACGTAAATAATATGGTATGTTAGAAGATTCATCCCACTAGACCCTCTCTCCTTCTCACTGTTGTCTCAGAGGCCCAATCCTGTTTCCATCAGCTCCTCCAGGCCTCACTTTCCTTATCCAATGTCAGAGTCCACAGCTGTTCATCCCGGTCAGTCCCCACTAAATACTCTTAACCTCTCTGATCTCCATAGCATTCAGCCACACTTACCTGAGAAAAAAAAAGACCTCAATAAACTCAATCACTTGACTTCTTTGGGACTACACCTATGCAGCGCAGGGCTCCCAGAGAAATCTCACCACATAGCAGATGGCTGACACTGTAAACTATGTCTAAATCATCTCCCTAGCCCTAAGGACTAGCACAAAGTAAACTCTCAAATATCTGCCAGGTAAAATGACTCCAAAGTCACCATCCCCATCACAAAATTGTTTCATATTACATCGTTACAATTAGTTCCAAGTAAGTTCTTCACACATAGTAAGCACAAGTTAATTTTATGTTGAATGATCTACCTTTAAGAAATGAGAATTTTGCTTTTTCCAAGTGTTACCCTGAAATCTATCACTCATAAGGTGAAAAAAGAATTTTTCAGAAATAAAGCTTGACCTTATCTCCAGGAGCTCTCCCCCACTGGAGGTCTGGTTTTATCAGAGAAGGTAACTTCACAGTAGAACAGATTATATATATAATTGGTATATATGTCAAACTATATACATATATATCTATATATATAAGATATATATATATATATACACACATACACACACACATACACACACACATACATACACATATACACACCATCTCCTTTCTGATTCAAGAAAATTATGAACATCTAGTACTATTGAGATGTATACTAATGTTCACAGTGAGAAAATGTAAACAGCCATAACACATTTTCCTAACTATGCCAAATACCAAGGAACTTATACAATAAGCATGGATTACTTTTATAATCAGAAAAAAATAAGAGAAAGAAAATAGGAGGTAGAAAATGGAATGTGAATTGCTCCTTATTTTTCACTAAAGCTTGTAAGAATACAGCTAGTATTTCTTGCTCCACATACTATAAAACATTGCTAACATGGCATTTCCAAAATACACAACATGGCATGAACACTTCTAGGACAGGCAGAGACAGAACTTTAAAGGAAATTTAGAGGAACTTATCAAGAATTGTACATTGTGTTCACTTTACTTTCTAAGAAGCATCACAGGCCAAAGCAATATCGATTACCAGCAAAGATCCAGTTTGATTGTCAGGAGGCCTGGGGTTCTGTCCAGGGACCACAATTAATCAAATAGGTGAAGTCAGCATCTCACTGAACCACAATAGTTAAGAGTCTAATTTTTGGAGGCCAAAATATTCCAATACAATAATAAGGAAAAGCTTTATTCCTGGCCCTTAATTCCCAGCAGAGGGAGAAAAAAAGGCCCACAACTCTATTTCTCAGAGAGGCACAAAGCTGCCTGGAAGCTAGCATCTTACCTGCTGCCAACTACCCCAAGTTAGTGCCACATTTAACAGGAAGTCAGTGTTCCGATCTCTGTCACTGCCAGCCTGCAGATTATATTACGATTCTGATATTTAAACCGTTTTTCTAACTCCAAATAAAAAATATTCACTTTGACAAGAACTTCTTTATGATCTTGTTTTTCTCACAAATCAGTGTAGCAGATAACTCTAAAGAATCCAGGAAGCATGCCCCAAGCTAGAAAAGAAACCATACATCTGGGCGCCTCGGCGGCTCAGTCCATTAAGCGTCTGCCTTCAACTCAGGTCATGATCCGAGTGTCCTGGGATGGAGCCCCTCAACAGGCTCCTTGCTCAGCGGGGAGCCTCCTATTCCCTCTGACCCTGCTCCCCCTGCTTGTGCCCTCATGTTCTCTCTCTCTCTGACAAATAAATAATAAATAAAAACTTAAAAAAAAAAAAAAGCCATACATCTAAGTTTAGAGGTTCCTTCGTAACTCCACAGAAGAAAACCAAATGTAAAAAAGAAAGGATTCACTACAAAGTTAGAAGCGGTAAGGGGAAAAAGTCAAAACGGCTGGAGAGTAACACCTACAAAGAAAAATGTAAAGAACTGTGATCAATTCATTTGAATAAGTACAATGACTACCAAGAACAACTGTTTTCATTACAAGTGAAAATGCATACATAAAAACGGTTAGAGCGGGAGCACCTGGGTGGCACAGTAGGTTAAGCAGCCAACTCTTGATTTCAGCTCAGGTCATGACCTCAGGGTGGTGAGATGGAGCCCTGCATCAGGCTCTGTGCCCAGGAGGGAGTCAGAGGCTGCTTGAGATTCTCCCCCTCTCCTTCTGTCCCTTCCCCTGCTTGTGTGCTCTCTTTCTAATAAATCTTTTTTTAAAATATGGTTAGAGCATGAAAATTATTTCAGGGGCGCCTGGGTGGCACAGCGGTTAAGCGTCTGCCTTCGGCTCAGGGCGTGATCCCGGCGTTATGGGACCGAGCCCCACATCAGGCTCCTCTGCTATGAGTCTGTTTCTTCCTCTCCCACTCCCCCTGCTTGTGTTCCCTCTCTCACTGGCTGTCTCTGTCTCTGTCAAATAAATAAATAAAATCTTTAAAAAAAAAAAAAAGAAAATTATTTCATTTTTCATTAAAGAAAGACATTTCCTCGCCCTAAGACTTACTTCGGTTATCTTTCGGTATTATTTTTATCCATCATTCATACAGCTCTATTGACTAAGGACTTTATGTAAAATGTGAAGAAAAGATGACAAAGTAGGACAATAAGATAACCTGAATTTAAAAAGGACTCTTTCAACAATTTCAAATAACTAGTCAAACATAATATAGATATATACATAATAAGTAATCATAGTTCACTACAAAATCCTTTAATTTTTGTTGCAAAACACCTTCTAGAATAGCAGCAAGCTGTAGTTAGAACTTAAATCTTTCATGCTTCAAAGACACTGTTAAGAAAATGAAAAGGCAAACCACAGATGGGAGAAAAAAAATTTAAGCATATATCCAACACAGGGTTTGTATTTGCAATATATAAAGAAGTCCAACAATTCAACAATAAGATAAAAACCCAATTAAAAACTCAGTACAAGATTTGGACATTTCACAGAAGAAGATACGTGAACTGCCAAGAAGCTGACATACACCACAAACCACAATATTACTAAATACCTATTACAGTGGGTAAAATTAAGAAGACTGATCATACCAAGTGCTGGCGAGGATATGAAGCAAATAGGACTCTCGTACATTAACGGTGGGAACGTAAAATGTTATGACTTTGAAAAAGAGTTTGCATTTTTTTGAAAAGGCTAAACATACACCTACCATAGGATCCATTCCTCTCCTCTCTCTTCTTACACAAGAGAAATGAACGTATATGTCCATACAAATTACTGTACATGAATGTTCATAGCAAGTTAATTTGTAATAGCCAAAAACTGCAAACAACCCAAGTCACCAGTAACAAGTGAGCGGGTAAACAAACGTGCTGCGTCCATTAACAATGGACTACTACCCAGCAATAAAAAGGGATGAACAAGCACACAAGATCTTGGCTAAATCTCAAAAAAATAATGCTGAGCAAAAGAATACAGAGACCTCCCCCTCAAACAAGTGTACGCACTATATGTTTCCATTTATTTTTTTAAAACTATAGAAAATGCAAACTAGTCTAAAATGACAGAAAGCATATAAGAGGTTGCCTGAGGAGGAAGGGATTACAAGGGGCACGGGAAACTTTGAGAGGTGATGGTTATGTTCACTATTTTGATTATGGTGATGGTTTCATTGGTGTTTCACTGGAAGTGTGTCTGTGTATGTGGTCAGTATTTATCAAACTGCACTTTAAAGTCTGTTGTGTGTCAAACTCAATAAAAATGCAAAAATTCACAATAAAATCATTTAAAAAATACAAACTCCAGGGGCGCCTGGGTGGCTCAGGCTCAGTCGTTAAGCGTCTGCCGTCGGCTCAGGGCGTGATCCCAGCGTTATGGGATCGAGCCCCACATCGGGCTCCTCCGCTGGGAGCCTGCTTCTTCCTCTCCCACTCCCCCTGCTTGTGTTCCCTCTCTCTCTGGCTGTCTCTCTCTCTCTCTGTCAAATAAATAAATCTTTTAAAAAAAAACGAACTCCAGTCAGTGTGGATCCATTTCACCACCGGGAAACTTCCCTCTCCTCTTGAGCCCTCCATCTCAAGACTGACACTTGTCCCTTCCCCTTCCGAGAACCCTGGAAGGTTCACAAACTTCTGACTAAGCTTCAAAGTAATGCCCACTGTGTTCCTGGGTCCTCAGCTCTTGCCACACAAACCTTCTGTCTACTTTCCCGTTCGTAATACTTAGCCGTACCGGATACCGGCACGTGCCCCCACCCACCGGCCCACCCCCTCCGATCATTTCCCAAACACTCAACCACGAAGTTTCATCGGACCGAGCACATCTCGGTCCTGAAATACCACTAACAAGCACGGAACCCCCGAAAGCTGCGCCCTCAGACGGCCCACCCACGGGCCCCGGTATGCAGGGACTCGAACACCCCCCCGTCCGGGTTACCTGCCACCGGCTGGCCGCGCCGCGGACAGTTCAGCCACCGTGGTGGGATCTTGTTATGAGCCATGTCTCGGGGCCGCGCAGAGCCGCCCCCTCCACCAACGCTCGCCGCGCCAATGCCGCCGCCTCCTCGCGGTCGGCTCCGTACAGGGTCCGAGGCACCCGAATCCCGGCAGGGGTCGGAATCCCAGCAGCTCCTACCCGGGAAACGTCAGAGGCGGCGCACCACTTTCATTCAGGATCAACTCCACCGCTCGGAGAGAGCCCACAATGCACCGCTACTTCCGCCGCCAGAGACCCCGCCCCCTTCTTTCCGAGGTCAGAGGGAAAGACAGAGGAGCTCATTACAGGGATGGGAAGGGGTTAAAGCCACGGCGAACGGCAGCGGCGCGTCTTCCATCGCCCCGCCCCACCGAGATCGCCGCGCACTCTTAGGACAGCTTTGCGCAAGCGCAGGTGGCCTCGTACGGCTTCCAGCAGAATGGCACGTTATTTTTTATTCCTAGCTAGACAGCTGAGCGACTCCCCTGAAAATGTAGGGAAGCCAACCCTCTTTCCACGCGTGGACTGATCCGCAGCTTCCACAAAAGCATCTGTTCTAGTGATGACAGAGTCCTACCCGCCACTGATACAGATCTAGAGCCTGATCGCCTTTTTTTCTGCCAAGTTTGGCGTCCCGGCAGGATCTGGACTTGATCTGCAATTTGGGAAGTTCTCCCTGACGTGGATCAGGGGATCAAGCTTTAGAGAAATCCTAAGGGTGAAAAATTGGATGCCAGAAATGATGAATTTCTCTTTGGGGGGGGGGTACTTCTAAGGTTCCTTGAAGTATCTGAAATTAATCCCAAATCCCAAAGTATCTGAAATTAATCCCTGAGCAAAGTTTCAGAGTATCTGGGAATTTCAGGGGCTCCATGTCTCAAAGTTACTAACGTGTATAATTGGCAAAGGCAGGAATTGCCCTCTGGACTGCCACTACCTGGCGGTGTTCTTTGCCTTACCAAACAAATGGTCTTTCCCTTCGAGTTAAGCAGAAGTGATTGGGAGCATTTTATCCACTCTGTCCTGTAATAAGACTTTCTGTAATTACCAGACTAAAGTATTAAACACAAAGCTGGATAAGGGGAAATTAATTGTAATGTAGCAATTTGGTTTTAAACACCAATACTATATTTGAAGTGCAAGCTCGTGAGTTAGTGGGTGGTGTATATTTTAAGGGGTGGTGGGAAACTTGCCAGGCAGCTCAGCCCCTGAATGCCTGGACCCTCTCAGTAAGATTGAGAATTCTCCCATAAATAGAGAGGGCCCAATGGCTGTCTCTCTTGAGAGAGCCTGAGTTAGATCACACTCCTGGTCTGCCCTGCTGTTACATCTATTCAGATCTTTTTGTGAATGTATCACACCTCTCCAGCAGAACAAAATAAGATTCAGTTTCCTTACAGACCAGCAGTCTGCCTAATTAATTCTCTTCTCTGCTGGCAAAGTAGAATGCATACCATACCCAAAGTGCTGAAGTGTTTGAGCCCCCAAATCTCTAAGGATGGAAAAGATAAGCCTAATCTCACTTTCCCTTTCTGGGGATGACTCCCCTTGGAAAATGTCCCCCTCACACACATTGTGTCCACCCAGGGAGCTCAGTCCTAGGCACAGGGAGAGCTTCCCAGAGGCTTCATGCCTACCCATGAACAGCTGTAATTGGTTGTAAGGCATCAGTGTGTGCTTAATTTTTACGTCATTATCCATTTATGCCCTCTCCATCCTTAGTGCCCATAGATCAAAAGGACCTCGTGGCTCCCTTCTACCCACAAAAGAGAGTAGAGTAGGAAAGTGGCATCCAAGTAACTGGGAGTTTCTCCCTACCAGGAATCTTTCTCCTGATGGGTATTTCTGTCTATATTACTCCTACATCTCTGCTTTTCCGCAAGAGGAAAAATAGATGCCCATAGAGGGACCAACATGACACCTCCCTGCTTTCCTAGAACCCCCAACCCACCCTCACAAATATGTCTTGGCCTCCTCTTTATCAGTTCTTCATGGGTGAATTCTTCTGTCAAACATCCATTTTGCCAATAAGGAAATGTGTAACGGTAAATAAAAATAAGATTGAATTTTCCCTGTTGAAAAAAAGCAGACCTTTTCCCCCTTCCCATTTCCTAGAGCATTCTCTTGAGAAAGCTTCTATTTGTAAATTCTGCCTCATCACTTTGATGTGTATGTAAATCATTTTAACAGCTAAATGGACCTCTTGCCTGTCTTGCCACACAGGAATGTTTTTCTTAGGGCCTGGGAGCCATCTCTGTAAACAAGGAAGATAGCGCCCCTATCTTCCTGTCACCATGGGAATTTCACCTAAAGTGACTTGTTCTAAGCTGTAAATACCTGCAAGTCATAGAGTTAAGAAAAGTTTGTTTTGGGGATGCCTGGGTGGCTCAGTCAATCCCGAGTAGCTCAACTGGTTGAGCATCTGCCCTCGGCTCAGGTCATGATACCGGGGTCCTGGGATTGAGCCCCGCATCGGGCTCCCTGCTCAGCTGGAACCTACTTCTCCCTCTGCCTGCCAGTCCCCCCTGCTTGTGCGCATGCTGACTTGCACTCTCTCTCTCTCTCTGAAATATAAACAAATAAAATCTTAAAAAAAGAATAGTTTATTTTTCTTTCAAACAATGGCAAATAACTGACACAAGTGGCCGTGCCCATTATCAAGTGAATTTAGGAAGAACTAAGAAAGAATGTATAACAAATGGTACTGCCAAGTCCGTGACCACTGGTCATCATTTATCTTGGGAACACACGATCTATGTAGTATATGTGCTCGTCTGTAGAAGAGGGTGAGATTTGTTTTTCTCTCTTTGCAGTCTCATTAAAGGACTGCCTGTGAAACAAACTGCAGTCTGGTTTAATGTGTATCCAGTAATAAAGTTGTGTTCTTTCTTTTCTACATTTGTGGAGAGGATTTTCCGGGTTGGCAGGAGATTTTATTCCTAATTTTTTCCCCAACAAGTGTTTATGTCTCACCGAACTATCAGACTATTGCAAAAACACCCCTCAGAGACTGAACAGTGCCCCCTCAAGCCTCGCGACGGAGTTCGGTCTCCTGCTCCACGTTCCTCCATCAATGGCTGACGAAGGGCCGAACCCGTTCATTCTGACAGCCAGCACACCAGCGTGTGTGGAAGGGTGCTTCTATCTGGCCTCCCAGAAGGTGGCAAAATGGCAGCAAGTGATATTGGCTTTTTTGATCAATTCCCATCTTGCCTAGCTGGCGGGAACGAAGCTGGTGTCACCTGTGCCTGCCTCCCTTTCTCATTCTGGTGACCCACCGCTTCCACCTCCTGCTTGTACTTTACCAGCTTCAGTACATAAGAGAAGTTCAGAAAGAGATCATGTTGGGTTAAACTTGCGCCAAGGAGGAACATGAGTCACATCTCACATAGAGGTTTGCGTTCTAAACTTGGGGTATGGGGCAAAAGAAGACAAATTCCAGACTCTCCTCCGTTGCTGTTTCTTCATTCGAGCACCAAACGAAGTCACTGACTGGCGTTTAGGGTCACGTACAAGACATTAACTTTCGCACAACAGACTCTCACTTTTCACAGCCAGATTCTCCCCTCTGAGCTTCACATCTTCCTCCAGGGCATAGGTTCAGGAAGCAGAACAACACATAGTCCATCTCTCTCTTTCTTGCATGCTTACACGGGTACAGGTAAGTTCATATGAGTTCAGTGTGGGCGTGAAGTGGCTTCTTTACAGCCGAATTCATACCTGCCAACAGCTACTCTAATGTTATAAACCAAAAGAAGATGTACCGTGAAACTTCTTACTCTCACAAGCTCCTTCCAAGGCCTAACAAGGTGTTTGTAACTTTTGAATTTTTAATCTTTTTTTTCTAAGATTTTTAGTTTTAAATAATCTCTACACCGAATGTGGGGCTTGAACTCACAACCCCAAGATCAAGAGTTGCATGCTCTATCGACTGAGCCAGCCAGGTGCCCCTATATTTTTAATATTAAAGAGGACCCACTCAAGTTGTATAAATTCAGGCCTGTTAGTTTAATTGTGGGCAAACAGAGATATGTTGAAATCCAAACCCTTAGTACCTCAGAATTAGACCTTATTTGGAAATAGGATCTTTACAGAGGTAATCAAGTTAAAATTTGGACATTACAGTGGGCCCTAATTCAGTATGATTGGTGTCTTATGATAAGAGGAAATCTGGACATAAAGACAGGCTTGCACAGAAGAAAGATGATGTGAAGACACATGGAGAAGACAACCACGTGACTAGGGGGATGCGTCTATAAGTCAAGGAAGACCAAGAATCACCAGCAGATACCAGAAGCTAGAAGAAGCAAGGAAAATTCTCCTCTGGGGCTGTCAGAGAGGGCATGACCCTGTCTACAACTTGATTTTGGACTTCTAATGTCCAACTGTAAGACGACACATTTGTTGTTTTAAGCCACACGGTTTGGGGTACTTTTTTATAACAGCTCTAGGAAGCTAATACAAGGACACCCCAACACCTGGATTTGCCCTGTTCTAACCCATGCTTTCTGGAGCCAGTGTCCTCTGGACCAAAGTCCCTAACCTTAGTATAAAAGCAGACAACTTTTCCCAAGCACTTTTACTCTTTTTCAAATTTGTATTTAAATTCTAATTAGTTAACACACAGTGTAATATTGGTTTCAGGAGTAGAACTCAGTGGTTCATGACTTACATACCCAGTGCTCATCATAACATGTGCCCTCCTTAATATCCATCAACCCTCTAGCCCATCCCACACCCACCTCTCTCCTTCAACCCTCAATTTATTCTCCAAAGTTGAGAGTCTCTTATGGTTTGCTTCCCTCTTTTCCCCCTTTCCCATATGTTCATCTGTTTTGTTTCTTAAATTCCACATGTGAGTGAAATCATATGGTATTTATCTTTCTCTGACTGACTTATTTTGCTTAGCATAATACACATAATAATACATAATAGTCTATTGTAAAGAACTCACACGTGCAGCCATTAGTTCTAAGTCACTGTTGACTTTAAGAGCAGTAAGATCTTCAAAGGCAGCCTTACGTATTTCTTCAGGTGGCAAGCATTAATTCTAAAATTAGTAATTGTAGAAAGTCAGAAACTGAGACAGAGTATCCACCAGCATCTCCATTGTCCTCGCGACCCAGGGATTTACTGGTCCTCTTCCCAGGATGGAGTCCATCCCCAGAAAATGCCCTTAGACCCAGAGGTTCATCTTCCATCAGAGGACTCTTCCACTGACAAAAGACCACAGACTGGGTGGCTTAAAACAACAGAAATGTATTCTCTCACCTTCTGGAGCCTAGAAGTTCAAAATCAAGGTGTTCGAAATCAAGGATAACAGGGCCACCCTTTTTCCAAAGCCTCCAAAGGAGGATTTTGCCTTGCCTCTTCCAGCTGCCAGTAATCCCAGTCATTCCTTGGTTCCAACTTCTGCCTCCATCTTCACATGACCAACATCCCCTGTGTCTGTGTCTGCATATGACATTCTCCTCTCTCTGTGGGGCTACATCTTAATTTCCCTCTTCATATGATGCAGTCACATTGTATTAGGACTTACCCTATTTCAGTATAACCTCCTTTTAGTTTGATTCCATCTGCAAAAACCTTATTTTCAAATAAGGTCATGTCCACAAGTACCAGAGTTTAGAAGTTCAACATGTCTTTTGACAGTTCCACCTGTAACACCCACCCTGACCTCTGGAAGCATGTCCCGGCTGGTAGAAACAAGCTTTTCTGAAGCCAGGAATTTGGCTGCCATACGTTACAGGGGCCAAGGGCAGGCCACTCCAAGATGGACCACTGTGGCATGAAGATTATTCTGAGCTGAAAGCAATTGAGACCCTGCAGACTCTAGAGAAATTTTGTCTCTCCCTTAACTACATGGAAGAATCTAAATGGGGAGGGGGGTCCTTTCCCAGAATAAGGGTTGTTAGCAGAAATAACTTTTATCTGAGTGACCCATCTGTGTGGCAGGGCAAACATCTAACTACCAAACATCTGCTCTGCCTATTGCCCTGAGAATTGCATTCCTTTCCTTTGAAGTCCTAAACCCTTACCCCCTTCTCCTTAGTTCAGGATGACATACAGACCTCATTTTGCCTGACAGTCTTTGGAATTTCCATGTCTGTGTGGATTCCCTGTATGTACGCTATTAAATTTGATTTTTCTCCTGTTTATCTGTCTCATGTCAATTTGATTCTTAGTCTGGCTAGAAGCACCTGGAAAGGGACAGGAATTCTTCCTCCCTGACAATGTCTTCCTTTTTCAGAGTATCATGCAGTTGTTTTTTTTTTTTAGAAAGTCAGAAACTGAGACAGAGGCCTTAACTATCACCTTCCATGTCCCTCCCATGTTTTGTATACTGCTAGCAGCTGCAGGGAATGAAATATAGGAGCAAACTCAAAATTACCCTCTCTTCCCGCTTTCCGACAGCACTGAACCTGCTTAAAGAGTTTAAAACCCTTATTGGGATGCTTTCCCACCTGGTCTCCTCAGAGCCTCCACGTAGTCCCCCAGTGATCTGAGACTTCTAAAGCCCAAATTCATGTCTGCACATTGTTAAAAGATAAACTGAGGGGCGCCTGGGTGGCTCAGTCGTTAAGCGTCTGCCTTCGGCTCAGGGCGTGATCCCGGTGTTCTGGGATCGAGCCCCACATCAGGCTCCTCCGCTGGGAGCCTGCTTCTTCCTCTCCCACTCCCCCTGCTTGTGTTCCCTCTCTCACTGGCTGTCTCTCTCTCTGTCAAATAAATAAATAAAATCTTTAAAAAAAAAAAGATAAACTGAGGCATATTAAAAATGTTAAGAGTTTATTTGAGCAAAAAATCATTTTGAATTGGGGCTTCCCAAACTGGAAATGGTTTGAGGCACTATGGGGACAGGAGCCAGAGGAAAGACTTATACAGAGAATGTGTAGAAGCAAAGAAAATAAATTCTTTTCCTGGCTATAGCTTAAAGCCTAGTTGGCTTTTGTGATTAGTGGTCCTTAGCATTTAGGTTTCATAACCAGGAGGCATTTACAAAGGCTTAGATTTGGGTTTGCTCATGCAGCCCGCCATGGCTTGAGAGACACCTCAACCTAATGGCCTCCTTGTTTAATTCATTTAGCACCAATTCCCCAGCAAGGACTCAACATGAAATGACTCCAGTTCCAGGGGTGCAAATATATGCCCAACCCAGAACAGGCTCCTCCACAGAGGATAGCACGTCCTTATCCTCTGTAGATCAATTTACTCTTATTCGGAATCCCTTCCTGCTAAGTAAGTAGTGTAGGGGAGGAAAAATAATGTTTCCTCTACTCTTCTGAGTTTTAGGTCAATATCTCCCATAATAAGAGACAGATTAACAAGAGGAAAAGCTTATTAACATGTATGCCTCAGGTATAGTTGGGACATACTTGGGGAAACTGAGTAACACCCTCCCCCCTGGAGGCCCAATCCCCCACCTTAAATACCATCATCAGGTAAAGACAAAAGAAAGATGTTGGGGATTGAGGGGGATGTGTTGTTAGGTGAGACGACTAGGGAAAGCCTAGTAAAAGGTAAGCTTTGTTATGCAGATTTAAGTGTCTGTCTTCTCTGTTAATAAGTCTTTTGTGATTTTAGAGTCATCTTTCTCTTCCTGGGTCCTGAGGGGGACTTCTTTCCTCTCTAAATGGTAAATTTCCCTTACAGAATGGTAACTTCTACTCTGTTTTCAGAATTTCTCCTGTATCTACTATTTCTCAAAAATAACCGACTCAAAATAATCCTTCTGCCAAAGGGCTCCTCTTCAGCAGGAAATTGTAGCTCTGTCATTTGTGGGGTTCCCCCACTTCTATGACATGAATTACACCTTGGCTCCGTGGGCTCAGACAACACATCCCCAGGCAAGGATGGCCTCTTGTCCCTGACCATCTGTTCACATAGCTTGCACCGACCCTCGGCATGGCTCCTTCAGCTCTCTACTGATTGATGGCCGCGCTGTGGGGGAAAGGGTGTCCCTTTTGTGAGACTGGAAACCCTACTGCTCAGGCCTTTTCTGTCTGGGTGCACCTCTAGCCATTCCTCTCCCAGGCACAACAAGGGAGCAGGGCCCCCAGAGCCCAAAATCTAGAGTCTGGGGGAATATCCAGTACCTTCCTTCACTAAGCAGACTTTCCCACAGGAAGGGTTAAATAAGTACATGTGGCTGGATGTACTTATTTAATTTTAAGGAATTAAATGTTTAGGGTTTGATGACAGAATGGACATATGAGGGAAGCTTCAAAGATGATCCCAGTCTTCCTGTTCTAATTAGGAAGGCTTCCAACTTTCTGACCAGTGCCAAGAATCTTAAGCCCATTGTTTCAAATATAACAAAGAGCATTAAAAATGTGTATATTGGATCATTTCTTCCGAATGATGAGAAGTTGGATGCATTTGAGTTAAAGCATGGAACCAGAATTTCCAATGATGTCTCTACAGCCCAAAATTGAACCGTGCATGGCCACTAGATGGAGCAAAAAACTAAGTAGTCCAGTCTTCTACTGTTTTTGCTGACTGAGGAAGTAGGTCAGTGAGTCAGGTTCTTTTACGCATGCGCGTGCCTGCTCCCAAGGTTGAATGTGGCCCTGGTTCACCACGTTCATGATAACAGAGGTCAGTCTAGCCGACACGATGATTAAATAACAGTGACCGGCAGAGTGTCTCTGCTGTGCAGTTTATATCACTTCCTTCAGTGGAAAATGTGAAAGTTTAAAAGGAGAACAAGAAACTGCTTTCTAAACATTACTGTCAAGTCACGATGGTTTTCAGAGATACAAATAGCGATCCGCTTCTATGTGTGATAAGAGACGTACGCTACTTTACACAGAACACTGTCTGCCTTTCCCTTTGCAAATAATAAAACTTCACATGGGAATTGTGCTTTACCTTGCCCAAAGCGTTCAGAGATTTTCCAATTTGAGTGAATCCTCACTGTTCTGTGAGGTAGACATTGCTATCGTCTCCATCTTATAGATGAAGGAACAGACTCAGAGAAGGTCAGTGACTTGCCCAAAGCCTCACAGCCAAGAACCCCAAGAACCAGGCTGTGAAGTGGTGTGTGATGCTAGAACCTGCCAGCAGTCAGGAAACCTTTGTTTCTCAACGGAGCTCTGCCTCGAGGAGGAAGGGAAATCACCCTTAAATACCTGACTTTTTGTGTTCGTTTGGTTTTCCATTTGAAAAATGATTAAATGGTCCTTAAGGCAGGGTGCCTTAAACTTAAATGCACTCAATCCTGGGGCTCTTGTTAAAATGCAGACTCTGATTCAATAGGTCTGGGGTGGGGCTGAGATTCTGCTTTTCTAACAGGCCCCTGCTCCCCGGGTGATGTTTAGGCTGCCAATGGGAGGGCCACACTGTAGAACCTTTCTATTATGGAAAGTTAATAACTAACATCTGCCAGGGAAAACATGTGCCAAACTAAGAAATGGGCAAAGCATATATGCGGAACAGTGCTTTGCAGTTTGAGAGATGTTCACTGCTCGCTGTCTGTTTGAAAGGAACTCAGTTGCTTGGTATTCATCTATATTTTATGCTTCTAGATTATTTAAGCCAATCGGATTTTATGGAGAGACAAAACTTTGCTATTCCAGTTATCAGCCACTAATATATGATATCATTTCCTTTTTAGATAAATTGCTTTTTATTTTTTTTTAAAGATTTTATTTATTTATTTGACAGAGATAGAGACAGCCAGCGAGAGAGGGAACACAAGCAGGGGGAGTGGGAGAGGAAGAAGCCCGCTCATAGCAGAAGAGCCTGATGTGGGGCTCGATCCCATAATGCCAGGATCAGCCCTGAGCCGAAGGCAGACGCTTAACCGCTGTGCCACCCAGGCGCCCCTAGATAAATTGTTTTTATTCTTGATTGAGAGCACACCGGCCTTCTTGGATGGAATCACCCCAGACTTTCAGCGTAACGTCTGACATGAAGCCGATGCAATGCAAAACCGTAATCTTTACCTAACCCTGTGCTGGGAAACAGGCCCAGCATGCTGCTTCCCAAATAAATAACCCCTAGATTTCTACACCCCCTCCATACTTGAACACTCTCTTGCCTCTTTGCAGATTCCACTTTCTAGAGACTTATTAAGCTGTAGCACGTACTTAAGATCAATTGTCTGAGAGATTTTGCTTTTACTCTGTGCCGTGCTTTAAAATTTACAAAAGTCTTTTCACCTATGTTAACTCATTTGATCCTACAAAAACTTGGTGAATTAGATAGGGAAGATATTTTCCCCATCACAGATAGAGACAAAGTCTCCAGTACGGTTATGACAGACAGGAACACAGCCAGTGTCTCCTGACTCTAACTGGCAAGCACCTTTCTCTGCATCACACTGCTTTCTTACCCTACCTGATGGTTCAATGTGCCTGTGAATCTGTAAGCAAGAAGTGCATCCATGCTGTAGATAAAGGAAGAGGAAAGAAGGAAGTGGGCTAAGCTTGGGATCACTTTATTAGGAAAAACGAGCAAATGAGTAATACATTGAGGCGGGTTGATGGTTAGGGAACATCTGAAGTTCCTGGTGACATATGTCAAAACTCCAGGTCTGGATTCTACAGAATGCTAACTTCAAAGGTCATTGACTCACTTCTAGAATGGTTATCTTAAATTGGGCCCTAGTTTTACACTCAGAAAAGTATACTTTATGTCCACTCCATCCTATTCAAATTTCTACTGAATACTGACTGTGTGAGGAAATCCAGAGGTTACAAAGATGAAGACACATTGGTGAACCCTAAAAAGCTTATTATTTAATAGCGAGGGCTTATCACTTCAATTCCTCATGTATTAATTCCTTTTTTTTTTTTTTAAGTAGACTCCACGCCCGGCATGCAGTCCAGTGCGGGGCTTGAACTCACAACCCTGAGATCAAGACCCGAACTAAGATCAAGAGTTGGACACTTAACCAACTGAGCCACCCAGACTCCCCCTTGGTTCATTTAAAAGTATGATTTAACACCTTGCTATGTGCCAGATACTATCCAAGGAGGAGAACTGTGGCAAAGAACATGACAAAGTCCTGACCTCAATGACTTTACTTGGCCAGTATAGGATACGGAACAAAATCAGTGTAAGCGCCACACTGCGGTGGGGGACTCCTCACACTTCCACAGGATCACAGAGAAGGGTATCTATCCCAGTCGTGAAAAATCAGGGGGAAAGCTTCGAAGAAGAAGGCACATTTAAACTGAGCCAAGTTGGGGGCAAGGGTGGGGGAGTGCAGACCATATGTGCAAAGGCCTAAACACAATGGTGTGATTTTAATGGAGACAGAAGCCCAATTACAGTATTCTGCAGTGTGAATTAGAAGTGATGAAGTGGACTGAGTGCGGACAGTGAGTGCAGGCGGTACCTGTACTTGCCTGTGAAGCAAAAGGAGCAAGGAGCTAAGGCAGGAATTGTTGGATAACTTGGAGGCAAAGGGTTTGATTCAGGGATTTTTTTTAATATGAAAAAAAATGATTAGTTCCCATGAATATGACAAAGGGCCAGTGGAAAGAGAAAAGAGGGGACAACAGATGGAGTGTTCCCTCTGAGGACAGGGAAGGATGGGATCCCAAGTTCAGATGACTTATCATAAGGTAGAATAAGAGAAATACCATGAGATTAAACACATTTTATTCATGCTAAAAATAAAGATCCAAAGTAGCGCTTTGAGGGCAAGACCCTTGTCAGTTCTACTCAATGCCATATCCTCAGCACCTAGAACAATGCCTAGAACAAGGTGCTCAGCAGGCATTGAGTGAATTAATTCATGAATGGATAAAAGTAACCACTAGGGGCGCCTGGGGTGGTTCGATCAATTAAGCGTCTGCCTTCAGCTCAGGTCGTGATCCCAGGGTCCTGGAATAGAACCTACCCCCCCCACCCCAACGCGCCAATCCCTGCCCAGTGGGGAGCCTGCTTCTCCCTATCCTCCCGGCTGATGCTCTCTCTCGCCTCTCTCCCTATCTCTGTCGCTCTCTCTCAAATAAATAAATAAAATCCTTTTTAAAAAAAAGTAAACATTAATGAGGCACACTTTGTGCCAGGACTGTGAAAATTATTTTCATGCATATTCTCTTTAATGCTTACAAAAACAATTCTAAGAGATAAATAATTATTTCCATTTTACAGATGAGAAGAGAGAAGCTCAGATTTAGAAATGAAGGCGTTCAGGACATGCCATCCAAATTATGCTGCTTAGGGCTAGTGATTATTTGAGCTGAAAGCATTTGAGAAACAGCAGATGCACGAAGGTCTTTCTGATCTGCCCTTTTCTACCTAAAAACAAAACCACAAAATTTCCCATGAGAAGAGTACCCTCCTGTACCAGGAAGAGAAGAACATCCTTATCACCAGAAGACGGAGTCAGCACAGAAATGGGTCTGAACAAACTTACTAATAGCCCTTATCTTCTACTGGTTTCCTCCTCTTATATCTCCTAGACACTTCCCCACAACCTCCTGCCCCTCGTCAAACTCCTTTGTCAACTCATTTCTTCACAAATTTATGGTATTCTTGTCCAAAATGTATAAAAGTTTCCTGTTCTGGTCACTTCTTCAAATCTGTGTTTTCTTGTGAAGGCTCTTGTGCACTTGCAAAAATTTGATAAACTCTGTCTTCTCTTCTCCTGTGAGCCAGTCTTATGTCAGTTTAGTTGTTAGGCCCAATTGCAGACCCTAAGAGGGGAAAAGAGAATTTTTCCTCCCACACAAAAACTTAACCCATAACCCATAACCACACAGCTAATGAGTGGTAGGCATGGGATTTAATCCAGGTCAATCTGATTCAAACTATGCTTTTAACAATGACTACCATTTGAAGTGTCTGGCTTTTAAATATTCTATAACTTTGCCAGATTACCATATTAGCTAAGTACTGATGCCTTAACCCACTCCAGACCAACTGAGTCAGAATCCCTGGAAGTGGGACCCAGGTGTCATTATTTTAAAACACCTCTAGGTGATTCTAAAGTGCAAAGAGGGTTGGGAACTACTTCATTGTATCACTTTCTAATTGAGATTATAAATATTATCTACCGGCCATTTTATTCTGAGGCAAAATCTTTTCAAGTACACCAAACCAAAGATTTCACCTTATTTTCCTTGGGTAACCAAAGTACCAGGCACACAGTGAGCGCTTTGTAATTGGAAAGTGTTGGCAGTAATACTTACCCAATACCTTGTGGAGAAATATTAAATATTCGAAGGAAAAATTTTAAATATTTGAGAAAAGAAAGACTTTTGCTGAGGCACCTGGGTGGCTCAGTTAAGTGTCTGCCTTTGGCTCAGGTCATGATCCCAGGGTCCTGGAATACAGCCCCAAGTCCGGCTCCCTGCTCAGCAGGGAGTCTGCTTCTCCCTCTCCCTCTGTCTCTGTCTCTCAAATGAAAAACTAATATCAAGAAAGAAAGAAAAAGAAAGAAAGAAAGAAAGAAAGAAAGAAAGAAAGAAAGAAAGAAAGAAGTTCTGATACATCAGTTGAACAAGTAGAAATGAGCTGATTATGGAGAGACAGAACAGCATCGCAGTAAAGCATGCATCCTGGGGAGCCACAAATCCCGGCTCTAAGGTCACTAACTGATGACCTTCAGCAAGGCACTGAACCTCTCTGTTCACTGCTTTCTTCTCCTAGGAAATAGAGATGACAATAGCACCTATTTCCCAGGATTGTTAAGAGAGTGAAATGAGTTAGAATGTGTGAAGCACGTAGAGCCCAGAAGCATTGAGTGTCATCCAGCATTCTTATTACATATTTTTCCTACTAGAGAAAGTAGATTTTGTCTGTTTTCTTCCCAACCATATCTCAAGTCCTAGAACAGAGCTTACCACAACATGGCCTCTCCATAAATGCTGACTATTGTTATTTTTGAAATGAGATAAGTATATAAAACATATATGTGTGTATATATGTATATATATATAGTGTGTGTGTGTGTGTGTGTGTGCGCACCACTTAAAAATATGCATTGATTCTGAGGCTAAAAACATGACATTTGCTCATAAATCAAGTTACGTCATCATACTTTCAAAGGAACATGGTAAGCCAGTATAAAATAAAGAAACTGCGAGCACTGTTTTAAAACTATGGTGAGACATAACTGTAGAGAACAAACTGATGGTCACCACGGGGGAGGTGGGCAGGGGGATGGGTTAAACAGGTGAGGGGGAAGCTTCATCTGCTCTTGAGAAAGAGAAAAAGACAGGAAATAGTCCAACAGTTGAACTGCATTGAGTAGTTTAGTGCTGCCCTTTTAACAGCTGGAAATTTCTCATGGAATGGCTCCAGCCACTCCTCAACTTGCAAAAAAATTCTTTAGGAAGCTTCTGCCTTATAAGCAATTCATAACCCTTGGCAAAGTTGTATCCAAAACATGTGCAACATGCCTATGAGTCATCCTTAAAATACTGGTATTTTCTTCAGTAAGTTTCTGTAATGGGGAAAAAATTATCATTCCACACAAGCTTCTGAGACCTGTTATCACTTTACAGATTGAATAACCCTTGGAGACAAGGCCATCTACTGGCTAGACAGCCTGGAAACAGCTTCCAGACCAATAGGCTGCCTGGAAACAGTCTTTGGCCCAATCACCCACTTAGAAACGGTACCTGGACCAATCGCTGTCTTCTAAGAACTGTTTCTCCTAAAATCTGCCACTGCTGCCCTACAAACCAAAACCAGAGAAAGAAAACATACCTGAATTATTTCTACACTGACCTCATGTGTCTCACCCCATCTGTGGCCTCTTTGACAAGTGCTCCGAACTCCATGCCCCTCAGTGGAATTCATTCTGTATCGAATAATTTTTTAGCCACGTCATACCCTTTGTGGAAAGAGGTAAGGAATAAATACATTTCAGAACATATCATTTTATACATTGTAGTTTTTATTTTTTTATATATATTTTTCATTCAAACGAGGTGGTTCTCAACCTTGGCTGCACATTAGAATCACCCGGGGACTTTTAAAAATCCTGATGCTCACGCCTCACCCTGGAAGGATTAAATCACAATTTCTGTCATCAGTGGTTATTAAAGTCCCACAGATTATTCTAGTGTGTGTCAGGGAGTAAAAACATCCTGTCCCCTTCAAGGTCCTTCTAGCTGGACGAAGAACCGAATTGACATGAGACAGATTAAAGGGAGAAAATCAAATTTAATGGCATACCTGGGGGGAATCCAGGCAGACACGCAAATTCCAAAGACAGGCAAAAATGGGGTATGTATGTCATTGTGAATTAAGGAGAAGGGAGTACAGGTCTGGGACTTCAAAAGGGAAAAAACGCAATTCACAGGACAATGAAAAGGAGTAAATATTTGGTAAACAGAGGTTCGCTGGGCCACTCAGAAACAATGGGACAGAGAGGACCCGGACCAAACAAGCCTTGCAAGTTCTTCGCTGTCCACCCACCTGGTTCACAGCGTAATGTAGTTCTCTATGGTAACAGCTCTCTTCTTAGAGCAGTTCCTCTACCCAAACCCTTTTTAGGCCTTTGAAGGGGGAGGTAAAGAGCTTTTCCTAAATCTGTTGGGTTTTTTATTGCTTTTTAACTCAAATCTTTATGCCATAACGGCCCATCTTGGGGCAGCCGGCCCTTGGCCCCTACACGTGCATCTTAAGTTGATAACAGCTGCCTAACTAGATCTTAAGAATTGGCCAGGGGCGCCTGGGTGGCACAGCGGGGGCGCCTGGGTGGCACAGCGGTTAAGCATCTGCCTTCGGCTCAGGGCGCGATCCTGGCGTTACGGGATCAAGCCCCACATCAGGCTCCTCTGCTATGAGCCTGCTTCTTCCTCTCCCACTCCCCCTGCTTGTGTTCCCTCTCTCGCTGGCTATCTCTATCTCTGTCGAATAAATAAATAAAATCTTTAAAAAAAAAAAAAAGAATTGGCCAAAGTCAAGGCAATTTCTTGCATTTTGCATTATCTCGCCCTGTCCTGCCTGGACAGTTTTTCCTGCCTAGACCAGGCAATCTGTTGATGGTAAAAATACAGGGAGTTTCGGCAAGGTGCCTGGGATTTGGGGTAAGATCAAGAGTCCGTCGCCCTCTGAACTCAGTAAGGTAATATGGAGTAGTTGTAAGACGTCCATCTCTATCACCACCTAACTCTCTGTTCTAAAGTAAGTTAATTGCAAAATTGGGTAATAGAAGGATCTGTGTGAGAGGATGTCATAAAGATCACATTAGATAGTCTAAGTAAAGCACTTAGCCTGGCCCTCAGTACATGCTCCATAAATAGCCAACTAAGAATAAACACAAAATGATTGAGATGACCCACTTGCAAAAGTAATCCTTCAGAAGAGATGATTTGTAATATTAGCAGGGGCTTAGAAAGTAACCTGCCGTGACAGTGTTCAAAGTGTATCCCCAGGCCTGTTATTTAACTCAACAGAAATGTAATCTAATCAACCCTCCTGTAACTTGAACATTTCAAGTAACATTATAGTAATGGAAGTGTTATCACCAGCACGGTCAATTAAAAAAAAAATACTATACAGATAGATAGAAAAATAAATTAAGTTAAATTAAATTAAATTAAATGTAAAAAGTGGAGTGAGTTTAGGGTGTGTCTCTAGCACTGTATGGAAGAGAGAAGCTGTCTTCTGTGGTGGGAGCATTTTTGTTCCAGCTTTTGGGAGACTTTCCTGTATTATTGATTATATGATAAGAAGGAATCTGTACTACTCCTCCAGCTGCAGCTTGACTCTCTAGAATCAATAGGCCCTTTTGGGTACAGGAACTCCTTGGAGGATATCAAGCCTCCTTGGAGGATACCAAGCCTTCCCCAACTACAAAGCCTCCTGGATCTGGGAGTTAGAACTACACATTCAGACATACAGCCGTAGCCCGATCTTTTATCCTAGGGAAACCCCTCTCAAAACCCCGCCTGGAGTAGGAAAAACTATTCAAAATCTAATTACATTTACATTTCAATTTTTTAGGGCAAGAACTTCTGTTTTTGATTAACCTCTGCTTGTCTCCATCTACATGAAGAACACACAGTGAACTTGATTCTTCCAGTACCTAAAAGATGTTTTAGAGGGGCACCTGAGTGGCTCAGTCGGTTAAGCGGTTAAGTGTCTGACTCTTGATCTCCGCTCAGGTCATGATCTCTGGGTCATGAGATTGAGGCTGTGTCCAGCTTGGTGCTGGGCATGGCCTGTTTAAGATTCTCTCTGCTTAAGATGATCTCTCTCCTGCTCCCTCTGCCCCTCCCTCTCTCTAAAAAAATAAATAAGTAAAAATAAAAGAAGCCTTAGAAACAAATCAATAATAGATCTATCAGCTCTTTCAAGCTGTACAGCTTTTGGGTCGTGGGATTTCACTTTTGCAAGGTTGGAGCACCTGCCTCCCCATCACCGGGTAGGAGCCTCGTCAATACATTCTCACTGGTCATAAATGAAAATAGAGGGCTCCTGGGTGGCTCAGTCGGTTAAGCGGCTGCCTTTGGCTCAAGTCATGATCCCGGGGTCCTAGGATGGAGTCCTATGGGCTCCTTGCTCAGTGGGGAGCCTGCTTCTCCCTCCCCCTTTGCCCCTCCCCCCCACTCATGCTCTCTCTCTCTCATGCTCTCTCTCTCTCTCTCAAATAAATAAATCAAAAATAAACGAAAATAGAAATTTCTCCTGCTACGGATGTAAAGGGAGAGACTAAAGTCGCTCTAAAAATAGAAGGTCATTTTATATCCCCCAGAAAATAAAATATTATTTAATGATTCAAATTATTTTCTAAATGATGCCCTCATGTCCTCCATGCAATCACAGCCCTTTAATAAGCTTTACTTAATAAATACGACTCCTGAGGTCTGAGAGTGCTCATAGAGCAGTTGCATGCATAATTTATTTCCCGGGGCATGGATAACATAGACTCAAAACTGTAATTTGTCATAAATATATACTACAAATATAATATACAATGACAACTTTTTCATAGAGATATCTCGTTGTTCCAGTCACATTTGTTGACATGACTGTCATTTTCCCCGTTGAATTTCCCTGGCACCTTTGTTGACAATCAATTAACTGTATATGTGTGAGTCTATTTCTGGATTCTATTGTGTTCCATTGATCTATTTACACAAATATTACACTGTCTTGATGACTGTGGAGCTTCTTAGTAATTCTTGAAATCAAGAAGTGAAGTCCTCCAACATTGTCCTTTTTCAAGATCATTTTGGCTATTCTATATCCTTTGCAATTTCACATAAACTTTACAACCAGCTTGTAAATTCTTTTAAAATAATCCCCCAGAGTTTTGACTGGATGGCCGTAACTCCAGACATCAACTTATGGAGGGTAGACATAATAATAATCTGGAGGCTTCTAATCCATGAACAATTTACCACTCTGTTTATTTAGATATTTAATTTCTCTCTATAATATTTTGTAGTTTTCATTGCATAGGTTTTGCACATTTTTTGTTAAATTTATTTATTCCTTAGTATTTTATATTTTGATTTTCTTGTAAATGGTATTATTTCTTAGTTTTATGTATAGCCCAGTAACATAAGATGTATCTTGGTGAATGTCCAATGTGCACTAGACACATTAGGAAAGAATACGTACTCTACAGTTGTCAAATCATCTAAATATGTCAGGTCAAGTTAGTGAGAATGTCACTGAAATCTTCTAGATCCTTATTGATACTTTGTCATTTATTCTGTCACATTGTGATAAAGGAGTACTAAAGTCTCCAAGTATGATTGCTGATCTATTTCTTTCTGGTCAATTTTTGCTTTTATATACTGTAAAGTTCTGTTGGTAGGTACACACACACTTAGGAATTTTGCCTCTTCTTGATCAATTGCCCTTTTTTATCATCACAATATCATTTTTTAACCCTGGAAATACTCTTTTTCTTCAAATCTACTTTCTCTGATATACAGAAATATTAGCTTTCTGATGCTTAAGTTTGCACGGTATAGATGTTTTACTCTTTAATTTTCAAACTGTGTTTTTATATTTTTTTTTAAAGATTTTATTTATTTATTTGACAGAGATAGAGACAGCCAGTGAGAAGGGAACACAAGCAGGGGGAGTGGGAGAGGAAGAAGCAGGCTCATAGCGGAGGAGCCTGATGTGGGGCTCGATCCCGTAACACTGGATCACGCCCTGAGCCGAAGGCAGACGCTTAACCGCTGTGCCACCCAGGCGCCCCTGAACTGTGTTTTTATATTTAAATGCATCTCCTGTAAACAGTATATAGTTGGGTCTTGCTTTTTATCCATGCAAACAATTGCTGTCTTTTAATTGGACTGTTCATTCTGCTTAATATTTGGTATAATTGTGTTACAGGTGGATTTAAGTCCACCCCCTTGCTATTTGTTTTTTATTTGTCCCCTCTCTTCTTTGTTCCTCCTTTTTGGTCTTCTTTTGGATTGAGTAATTTTTGTATTCCAGCCTACCTCCACTATTGGCTTTTTTCTATTATTTTTAAAGGGCTTGCTAAAGATTACAAAATGCATCCTTAATTTATCACAGTCTACCTAGAGTTGATATTATACCATTTCATGTATAATGTAAGAGCCTTACAAAGTACATGATGATAATTTTTGATTAAAGTTACATCTTTTTTGAAACTTCAAATTTATATATATAAAATAATAAATCAAATTTATATATACATATATAAAATAAATCGAATTAATATATATGAAAAGATAAATCCAATTATATATATGTGTGTGTGTATATATATTTATATATATATCTCAAAACTCATCAAATAGAACACTTAGAAACTTTTCATTTCCCTGTATGTGACTTTTAACACACACACAAAAGAAAACCTAAACAAACCTTAAGTTAATGATATGCATACTGATGTGTCCAGGGATGAAGTTTACTGATTTCTGCAACTCACTTTGATACACGTCAAAAGAGAAGATGAATTGATGAATGCCAAAAAGAATGGCTAGATGGATAAATATGTGACAAAGCAAATATAATAAAACATTAACTGTAGAATATAGGTGATTCTTCAACTTTTTCTCTTTCTCTGAAAACGTGCTTAATAAAATGTTGGATAAGAAAACCACTCTTCTAATTTGACATGAAAATTAAAATTTAATTTATTTTGTAGTGTCAATTAATTGTATAATGAAACCCTAAGGACAGAAAAAAATTATGCACATAAATTTTGCAGTGGTGATTGACCTTAAAGCTCTAACTCAGTAACTCCTTGACGTTCTGAACTCCAGATCTGGCCTGAATCCTAAATTCACAACACCATCCGCAAGACTGGACAAGATCTCACCCTTGCACACGTTTCCAGTCTCAGCAAGCAGCCCTCTTCCCCCAGCTCTCTGCACACCAAGCATAGGAGATTTTCAGTTCCCTGAGTGCCCTGGCCTTGTTGTGCTTGCCTAAGGCCCCAAGGCCTCCCCAGGAAGTGTTTCCTTGCCTGGAATACTGCCTTCTGACACCCTCGCCTTTTTTTCCAAAAGTCATGCTCGTCATTTAGGTTTCAACAGAAATATCATTTCTCCAGTGAAACAGTCCCTAATCTCCCAAAGTAGGTCGGTTCCATGCCGGAGGAACCATGGGAAAGCACCTCGCAGGGCCTGACTTGCTCTGAAGCCAGCACAGGACCACGGAATTTCCTTCTTGAAGAAAGCAGATGTCATTAACAGCCCATGAGTGACATTTGTAAATCGTCCTTCAGTAAGGCACTCCCCTTCTCAGAAAGAAGGAGTATGCCTTTAGATTTTAACATCTGAAAATCCCTGACTACAAACCTGTTCGGCTTTGGAAATAACTTTGGAAATAACGCTGGGCTCCTTTTTGTGTTGCGTAAGAAGAGCAAGGTGCCCCCTCAGTGCCCTAAACGAGGTAAGAGAGCTGCGACTGGACCATGAACCCACAGCTTCTGCCCTAAAGAAGCAATGCAACAGCGTCAGAACAAGGTAGGGTGAAGCTGAGGCTAAGCAGGAAAACCTCTTAGGGGGCCACCATAAAAGTCCAAAGGCCTGAATTAGAGCAATGAAAATGGAAAAAGAGAGAAGGTGCCAGGTTGGAGCGGAAGACTATCTGGTCTTGCCACGGTTTACATGGAGGTTGAGCGAGGAGCACTGCTGGGAGAGGCTGGAGCGGGGAGTCTTCATTTGTCCTCAGTCACCACAGCTTTGGGACGTCAGTAAAGTAAGTCGTAAGCTGCGTAATATTTAGATCTCCACACGCTGTCGCCCCACAAGTACCACAACCAAAAGTTCCCAATCTGGCAAACGTTTATGATCTATAACATTAAGCAATGAAAATAACATAGAATAAATTTATTAAAAGTTCTGGTTTTCTGGAAGTACCCTCTGCAATACATCTCCTATGTCAACTTTTTTAATAAGACTGGGAACAATTTCTCAGAAAGCATCATTTTATATTACAACAGAAATCTATTCTTCTGATAATGTTAGTTGAAGTAGCCACCAAGAAACAATCAATTTTGAAAAGAACATAGAGTACTTCTACAAAGATTTATTACCGATATGGATTTCTTTTTTTAACTTAATGACTCACCAGCAAAATCCTTTAGAATTGGAAGGCTCTGTACTTTGCAAGATTGCCAAATTGTCACTGATTTATTCCCCTAAGTGTAATTTGAAAGAACCTGCTGTGTAAATCTAAACACTGGAAACCTGGAAACCATGAATCTTTTCAAATCTACTTTTCCTATTAATGGTGCCTAATGCCTGAGAATAGAATCACAAATTGAGAAGAATGTGGGGCTTTCATGTGCTAAACTTCCACGCAAAAACGAAGAAATGGACAAAAACAAAAACAAAAAAAAAGCAAGGGGGAGAGAATGTGTTAGTTCATGTTCCTGAAAAGGCCAGAGCACAGCTGAATTTAAATATGGCTGTACCCAGGGCTTCAAATGATATCACCAGGAATTCATCTGCCTCCACCTCTTAACTCTGCCTTCCTCTTGCTTGTCTTTACTTTCAGACAGCTTCTGGGGCTCTAGGCATACATCTTCTCAGATCAAAGTCCTAGAGAAAAGGGAGTTCGTTTCACTCTCTGAGTGAAGAGTCAGCCAACGTTCTAGGACGGTGTCAGCATCAGTCTGGGGCCAGTAGGAATCAACTTAGGATAATTAAAAAATAATTTATTTACACATTTTATTTACAAAAGCTGATTCTTGCCATTTCCTCCCAGCTCTGTGTTCAGTGATTTCACACTGGTAGCTTAAAATGGGCCATGACTCAGGTCATGATCTCAGAGTCATGAAATCAAGTCCCGCCGGGGGCTCTGAGCTGAGCACGGAGCCAACTTGAGATTCTCTCTCCCTCTTCCTTTGCTTCTCCTGCTTGTGTGCTCACTCACTCTGTCTCTCCCTCTCTCTTTCTCAAATAAATAAATAAATCTTTAAAATTTTTAAAAAATAAAATGGGCCACGATGGGAATATTCACACTAAGCAATTGGCAAAACTACAAACTAAGGTTCTTCCCCTCGTCCCCCAGCCATTTACCAGCATACCGCTGAACTATTTACAAAGGTGTGGGAGAGGCATAAAGATCCTGCAAGGACCCAGGACTAATAGCAGCAGAGATGCAAAGGACCAGTGGAAAGAGGTTACCAGAATCCAGAAGGAAAGACAAGCAGTGACATTGAGTTCAGGGCCGTAGACAGTCTTAGGGGTACCCCAGGGAAGGAGCTGGAAGACAAATATCCTGACCACTTTCTGCACCAAAGTGGGTGACATTGTTTTATAGATTCTGGAAAGAAAGAGCTAAAATGACATAAACAATTGTTAATTAATATTATTAGGATGCGGAGTATTCAGCTTCCAATTTATTTGCCTAATGCTAAAAAGTCCAGGGCTAGCTTTGGAAACTCCCCACGCTTCCCTTGCTGGAAACTCCCACGGCCAGATCTGGCCTGAGTCCTAAACGGCCAGACAGTTCGGAGAGCTAGTCTCCTTCTCCTCACATGGACTTCCTGTGTCCACTGGTTTCAGATTCACTTCTACAAACAAGTGTAAGAATTGCCTTTGAAATGGGAATTTAGTATATGAAAAAAATGGTGTTTTAAAACAGCAAAGACAGAGTATTCAATAAATAGTATTGAAACAATTGTCTAGTCATTTGGAAAATAGAATAAAATTAGTTCCCTATCTCATACCAAGATCATATATTTACAATCTTGGCAGGACAGAAAGCCTTCAAGTAAAATACAAAAAGCAAAAAACATGAAGTAATGACTAGATAGGAAATATTTGCATATATAGATACATATGTATATAGATATTTACATAGGTATTTATCATACATAATGCATATGAAGAACTACTAAAGATCAAAAATAAAAGGCTAGGGAGCCTGACTGGTTCAGTCAGTACAGCATGTGACAATTAATCTCAGGGCCATGAGTTCAAGCCCCACATTGGGTGTGGAGCCTACAGAAACTATAATTAAACAAACAAACAAACAAATAAAAAGGCAAACACTCCAATAGAAAAAAAGCGAGAAGAATGTGAAAAGGCAATCCTAAAACTAGATGTTCAATTTCTTTAGTAATTGTGGAAATAAGAATCCACTTTACACCGATTTGCTTGGCAAAAGTTAAACATTTGTTATATCAAGCGCTATATCAAATATACACATTATTTATGTCAAGGCTTAGGAAAATGGATAGTCTCATTCACTGCCAGAGGGAGTAAAAACTGTGATGGCCATCTCAGCAACAATTTGACAGTACTTTTAAAATGAAGAAGTGTATATATATCTTGGGGTGCCTGACTGGCTCAGTCGGTAGAGCGTGGGACACTCGATCTCAGGGTCATGAGTTTAAGCTCCACGTGGGGTGTCGAGCTTACTTAAAAAAATAATAAAAAAATAAACTCTGCAATTCAGTTTTTTTAAATATATTCATGGAGGTGTGCAACCATCACCACCATGTAATTTTGGAACATTTTCATCACCCCAAAAAGAAATGTCTATCACCCCAACCCTAGGCAACCACATGTCTGCTTTCTATCTCTATAGATTTCCTTTTCCCAGACATTTCATACAAATAGTATCATACAATATATTTTTTGTTGTGTGTGACTGGCTTCATTCACTTAGCATAATGTTTTTAAGGTTCATGTATGTTGTAATGTATATCAGCACTCTGTTCCTTTTTATATAATGTTTTATTATATGGATATACCACATTTTTTATTCATTCATCAGTTAATAGACCTTTAGATTATTTCTACCTTTTGGCTGCTATAAATAATGCTGCTGTGAACATTCACGTACAAGTTTTTGTGTGGCCATATGTTTTTGTCTCCCTTGGGTATATACCTAGGAATGAGATCGCTGGGTCATATGACAACCTTATGTTTAACATTGTGAGAAAGTGACATAGTGTGTTTTTTTTTTTTTTTCAAAACAACACCACCATTTTACATTCCCATCACATAATTTGTCTGTTGAAAATTGTGCTGTGGGGTAGGTTATGAGAGGCAATGGTTGTTTCCCTTTATTTAAACTTCCTCCAGAAAAAGTATGTGTGTGTGTGTAAAGAGCAAAAGTGAGTGAGTGAGTAAATAAATAAATAGCAAAATCTCAGTTGAGTATCAGGTTGGGAAGCCCCCTGGGCTTAGGATGGGAAGAGACAGTAACATCTGGAACCTGGTGGAGTCATTGGCTAGAGCAGGCAAGGCGGATGACTGAAGACCATCAAGCTTAACACAAGCCCAGCAAGGTTCTCTGCCTGCAGGAGGGAGGAGATGAGTTGGAGCCGGGAATCCTGTTTCTCTCATTTGTTAGGAACTCTACAAGGTTTTGAATCAAGAGAGCCTGAAGCATGAGGAAGATTATTACAAATCCAGTCCAGTTTCAGGGGAAAGGGCCTGCTGAGGATTCGAACCAGGTGCAAGGGTCGGCGGAGCAGTTTTGACAGCCTGTCAGCCAGAGGTCAAGGCTAGGCTCTAGACCCGGTGTTCTGAGCTACGAATACTGGGCATAGGAGATGTGTCCCTATGGTGAATCAGGCGTGATGGGGGCTGGGGGGCTCTCAGATACCAGGCATGCTAGTGCTAGAGACCATTTCCTGACTGCCTAGTGGGGAGGGTGACTTTAATAGACCAGGCCACAGCTTTCCTGGGACCTGGACAATATGGCAATGTCATAATTAGCACAGCAGGGGTAGGAAGGCGGCGGTGGGTGGAGGCTGATAGGTACAGAGCATCGCAGTGACAAGTTCCAAAGAACTTTTCACACACTCTAGCTCATTTGTTCCCAACCTGGTGGCTGGCTTGCCCAAGGACTGTAATTATCCCAAAATATCTCAACACATTTCTAAGTTGCCGTTTATAACTTAGAAGTTTTTACAACTCTTTCCTAAACCTACAGTTAGGACATAATTTTTTTTTTTTAAAGATTTTATTTATTTGACAGAGATAGAGACAGCCAGCGAGAGAGGGAACACAAGCAGGGGGAGTGGGAGAAGAAGCAGGCTCATAGCAGAGGAGCCTGATGTGGGGCCCGATCCCTCAACGCCGGGATCACGCCCCGAGCTGAAGGCAGACGCCCAACCGCTGTGCCACCCAGGCGCCCCTACAGTTAGGACATAATTGAGAAGGTCAGCTCCCCAGAATGGGAGCTCCTCATGGTAATATTCTTCAAATAATTGTTTGACATTTCTAAGTGTAAAATGGATTAAATGATATTTTATCAATAAAAACTATTTACTCAAGACTAATCTGCTCTTTTAGTTCCACTGGCCAAGGTAAGGTTAAACATCCCGGACAAAAAAATCTGCACAGTAATTCCTTCTTTTCTGTGTTTCTTATTTCCTCCATAGTTTCCTTTTGTGATTTTTTTCTTTTTTTGGAACTAGTAACTTTGCTAAGGTATATTAAAGAGATTAAAATGTAGTTAAGAAAATAAATCACTTGCTTCTAGCAAATAGCTCTAACACCATCCATTCTATTCAATCCAGGAGTTTAGTTGATAAGGCCGCTCATATGTACAATCAAAAGTGTTCCAAAGGAGGTTAATCTGAATTGAGAGGAGATTTTTGTCTTCTTCTCTTTAAATTCCATTCAAGGGCACTGTGTGTTTTAATAGGGCCAGGAAAATTTTACAGATGTAAAATTGTAAGAAGCTTTCGGTGGAAAACCTGAGTTCACAGACACCACATTCGAATGGATTCGGCGATGATTTGTGCCTCTTGCAGGCACCTGGGGCAGCTGCCTGGCTGGCTTGACCCCTAGTCTAGCTCTGCCTGAGGGATTTACATTTTCGGTTGGCACAGCCTCATGGAGTAATGGATTCTGTATGTTCATGCGTGCTATTTAAAGAGCTATTTTCTTTTATTTTTGTTGGGAAGACTGTTAGGCTTCTGGAACATTACCTATCTCTATTCTTTCAGGATTTGAGAAAACAATCCATGATTATTCCTCATGAGTTTAAGACTTCCACTTTTTTTGCAAATGGGATCTTTTTCATTTTTACCGCCATACATAATTCCCTCTGCCCTTGATCATTTTTAATGTCCTCTGCTGGATCTTTTCTAGTGCTATTATGTCTTTGAAAAGCAGAGACCAGAACCCCATGAAATATTTATCATATAAAGTATTCCAGGGCCAGGCGCTCCTTCAATTACAGTCACCTCTCTTCTCTGCAACAATCCCCAGACCTATTTTCAATCATTTCCCCTGACACATCTCCTAGACCTGTGCTTGCCGGAGACTGAACCTTATTTGAGAATCCACAAATGGTCCCTCCATCTCAACATGAACTAAATGCAACCAAAACAAAAACCACCCTTGAGATCATAAACTTTCCTTTATTGGAGTCTTAGAATGTGCCAGGCACTGTGCTAAGTATGCAGAGGTAGTGATAGGATGTGGTTTCAAATATTAATAAAAAGCAGGGGCCCTTAAGAAACATGCAGTCTAGTGGGGGAGGCATATGAATTAAATATTATATATCTAGGGGTCCCTGGCTGGCTCAGTTGGTAGACCATGTGACTCTTGATCTCGGGGTCACCGAGCTCAAGCCCCACGTTGGGCCTAGAGCTTACTTTAAAAAAAAAATTACATATCTATATGTGAATCCGATGGGGCTCAAGCCACCTCTGGGGAGTTCTGCTCCTTTCCTACTACTGCTGAAACAAGTTACCACCCGCTTAGTGGCTTAATTCAACACAAGGGTATTCTCCTACAGTTCTCAAGGTCAGAAGTCAGAAATGAGTCCTTAGAGATAAAATCAAGGTATTATTTAAGAAACAAAACAGAGGAACATATGGGAAGAGGGGGGAATAAAACGAGAGAGAGAGAGAAACAAACCATAAGAGACTCTTAAGGACAGCGAACAAACAGGCTTGATGGAGGGGGGTGGGTGGGGGATGGGCTAGATGGGTGTTGGATATCAAGGAGGGCATGTGTGATGATCACTGGGTATTGTATGTAAGTGACGAATCACTAAATTCTACTCCTGAAATCAATATTACACTCTATGTTAACTAACCAGAATTTAAATAAAAAATTGAAAAATAAAATAAAATCAAGGTGGCAACAAGGCTGGTTCTTCCTAGAGACTGGAGGTAATTCCTTATGTGTTCCAGCTTTTAGAGGCTGCCACCATTCTTTGGCTCATGGCTGCATCACCCCAATCTCTGCTTCCTCTCCTCCTTTCTGACTGCCCTACCTTCCTTGTATAAGGAATTTTGTGATTATACCAGACTCACCTGGATAATCCAGGATACTCTCCCATCTCATGTCACTTTATCACATCTGCAAAGTTCCTTTACCACGTGAAATCACATATTCATAGGTTCCAGGGATTGGGATGTGGACATCTTTGAGGAACCACCGCTCAACCTACCACTGAAGGCAAGAGAGCAATGACCTAAAAGGACACTTTAATATTGAGTGCAGTAATAGCTCACTTTTATTTAGCCTTTGCTCTGGGCCAGGCCCTTTCCTAAGCACTATACACGTACTTTCTCCTTCAATCCTCACACTAGTGCCTGTTATTTTCTCCATTTTACAGATGAGGAAAGTAAAGCTTGAGAGATTGAATACGCTGCCCAGCATCTCCGCTAGCAAACAGAGGAGTTGGTGTTCAAATGCAGGTGTCTGGCCTACAGTCTTGTGCCAAAGCACTGATAAAAAGAGAAATGAAGGATAAGGGCATTCCGGGACAAGAAAACAGTATATTAAAGGCCCAGAAGCTTGAAAGAGCCCAGAGCCTGCACATTATAATGGGAATGAAGACATAAAGGGGGGAATGATGGAAGACAAAGATGGGGAGGGAACAGGGATTTGATGGGGATGGACTCCATTGCAGGGGGCAGGGCCCTGTTGTTAATGGTCAACCACTGAAAGATTTTTTTCTCCCAACCCCCATTAAAGGATTTTAGAAAGGAGAATACCCTGATCAGATGGTTCTTTGAGAAAAATAACTGTGGCCGACTTTTGGAAGTAAGTTCTGGAGGTGTGAATCTTGCAACAAGGAGACCTGCTGTGTGGTTTTTATAAAGATCCAGAGAAGAGATGGTGGAAACCTGAACTAGAGCCTGGAGAGTGGAATTGGAAAGGAGGGCCAGACTGAAGAGTCATAGAAGGGGCAGAATCTACTGGGTCTTGCTGACTGTATCATTGTGATTGTGAGAGAGGTAAAGAGGACAGAGTTAAGGATGTCTTGTTTCTGTCATGGGAAACCGGGTGGCAGTAATTCGGATGAGTAATTGAACTTACACATATTAAGACTGAAGAGAAAACCCTCTGCATAGATTAATAAAGTAGTTGAGGGCTTTCCACCATTGGAGGAACTGAACATTAATGATGGAAGGTACTCTTGTCCAATAGCCCAATTGCAGTGTCCCTACATCCTAGCCACTTGGTTGGATCCTGTTACCACAACCTCATGGAACTGAAAACAGTGGTATCAACAAACCAAACTGCCCACCAACCATAACATATTTATTTATTTTTTTAAGAAGAAATAATTGTTTTATTTTTTATTTTTTTAAGTAGAAAAAATAATTATAAAGCAGTTTAGTTACGATCTTAGAATAGGAGTAAGAAGCAAGACATTTCTACCTGAAATAATAAAGTACACAATGGAAGTGATTACCTTTTTCTCTTATCGCTGTCTCTGTTTTAACTTTTTTTTAATGTTTTTTCATTATATTATGTTAGTCACCCTACAGTACATCCCTGGTTTTTGATGTAAAGTTCGATGATTCATTAGTTGCATATAACATCCAGTGCACCATGCAATACGTGCCCTCCTTACTACCCATCACCAGTCTATCCCATTTCCACACCCCCCTCCCCTCTGAAGCCCTTGGTTTGCTTCTCAGAGTCCATAGTCTCTCATGCTTCATTCCCCCTTCTGATTACCCTCCCTTTCTTTATCCCTTTTTTCCCCTACCGATCATCCGAGTTCTTATGTTCCATAGATGAGAGAAATCATATGATAATTGTCTTTCTCTGCTTGACTTATTTCACTTAGCATTATCTCCTCCAGTGCCGTCCATGTTGCAGCAAATGTTGAGAATTCGTTCTTTCTGATAGCTGAGTAATATTCCATTGTATATATGGACCACAGCTTCTTAATCCAGTCATCTGTTGAAGGGCATCTCGGCTCCTTCCACAATTTACCAATTGTGGACAATGCAGCTATGAACATTGGGGTGCATATGGCCCTTCTCTTTACTACGTCTGTATCTTTGGGGTAAACACCCAGTAGTGCAATGGCCAATTGTGGACAGAGCTGCTATGAACATTGGGGTGCATATGGCCCTTCTCTTCACTACGTCTGTATCTTTGGGGTAAACACCCAGTAGTGCAATGGCTGGGTCATAGGGTAGTTCAATTTTTAACTTTTTAAGGGACCTCCACACTGTTTTCCAGAGTGGCTGTACCAACTTGCATTCCCACCAACAATGTAGGAGGGATCCCCTTTCTCCACATCCTCTCCAACAATTGTTGTTTCTTGCCTTGTCTATCTTTGCCATTCTAACTGGCGTAAGGTGGTATCTCAGTGTGGTTTTGATTTGAATTTCCCTGATGGCTAATGATTTTGAACATTTTTTCATGTGTCTGTTAGCCATTTGTATGTNCAATTGTTGTTTCTTGCCTTGTCAATTTTTGCCATTCTAACGGGTGTAAGGTGGTATCTTAGTGTGGTTTTGATTTGAATTTCCCTGATGGCTAATGATTTTGAACATTTTTTCATGTGTCTGTTAGCCATTTGTATGTCTTCATTGGAAAAGTGTCTGTTCATATCTTCTGCCCATTTTATGATTTGTTTATTTGTTTCTCGTGTATTGAGTTTGAGAAGTTCTTTGTAGATCTTGGATACCAGTCCTTTATCTGTGGTGTCCTTTGCAAATATATTCTCCCATTCCGTGGGCTGTCTCTTAGTTTTTTTGACTGTTTCCTTGGCTGTGCAGAAGCTCTTTATCCTGATAAAGTCCCATAAGTTCATTTTATCTTTTATTTCTCTTGCCTTTGGAGATGTGTCGTGAAAAAGGTTGCTCTGGCCGATGTCATAGAAGTTGTTGCCTATGTTCTCCTCTAGAATTTTGATGGATTCCTGTCTCACATTGAGGTCTTTCATCCATTTGGAGTTTATTTTTGTGTATGGTGTGAGAGAGTGGTCAAGTTTCATTCTTTTGCATGTAGCTGTCCAATTTTCCCAGCACCATTTATTGAAGAGACTGTCTTTTTTCCACCGGATGTTTTTTCCTGCTTTGTCAAAAATTAGCTGCCCAAAGAGCCGAGGGTCCATTTCTGGATTCTCTATTCTGTTTCATTGGTCTATATCTCTGTTTTTGTGCCAGTACCATGCTGTCTTTGTGATCACAGCTTTGTAGTACAGCTCGAAATCCGGCATTGTGATGCCCCCAGCTTTGTTTTTCCTTTTCAACAGTTCCTTGGAGATTCGGGGCCTTTTCTGGTTCCATACAAATTTAAGGACTATTTGTTCCAGTTCTTTGAAAAATGTCCTCGGTATTTTGATCGGGATAGCATTGAAAGTGTAGATTGCTCTGGGTAGTATGGACATTTTAACTATGTTAATTCTTCCAATCCATGAGCATGGAATATTTTTCCATCTTTTTATGTCTTCCTCAATATCTTTCAAAAGTGATCTATAGTTTCTAGGATANTTGTATGGGGCGCCTGGGTGGCACAGTGGTTAAGCGTCTGCCTTTGGCTCAGGGCGTGATCCTGGCGTTATGAAATCGAGTCCCACATCGGGCTCCTCCGCTCTGAGCCTGCTTCTTCCTCTCCCACTCCCCCTGCTTGTGTTCCCTCTCTCGCTGGCTGTCTCTATCTCTGTTGAATAAATAAATAAAATCTTTAAAAAAAAAAAAAAAGAGGCTAACTTTTTTTGGCTGGGGTGGGGTGTCAGGGAAAGAGTAATGGGGACTGAANATATTTTTCCATCTTTTTATGTCTTCCTCAATATCTTTCAAAAGTTGATTTGTAGTTTCTAGAATATAGATCCTTTATGTCTCGGTTAAGTTAATTCCAAGTTAACGTATGATTTTTGGTGCTATTGTAAATGGGATGGATTCTCTAATATCTCTTTCTTCAGTCTCATTATTCGTGTATAGAAATGCAACTGATTTCTGAGCATTGATTTTGTATCCTGCCACCTTACTGAATTGTTCTATAACTTCTAATAGTTTGGGAGTGGATTCCTTTGGGTTTTCCATATAGAGTATCATGTCATCTGCAAAGAGAGACAGTTTGACTTCTTCTTTGCCGATTTGGATACCTTTGATCCCTTTTTGTCTTCTGATTGCTGTTGCAAGGACTTCTAGTACTATGTTGAATAATAGTGGCGAGAGTGGGCATCCTTGTCGTGTTCCTGATCTTAAGGGAAAGGCTTCCAGCTTTTCCCCATTGAGAATAATGCTTGCAGTAGGCTTTTCATAGATGGCTTTTATGAGATTGAGAAATGTACCCTCTATTCCTACACTCTGAAGGGTTTTAATCAGGAAAGGATGCTGTATTTTGTCAAATGCTTTTTCTGCATCTATTGAGAGACTCATATGATTTTGGCTTTTTTCTTGCAGATAAAATTTATGACACTGATAGTTTTGTGAATGTTGAACCACCCTTGCATCCCAGGGATGAATCCCACTTGGTCATGATGGATAATCCTTTTAATGTACTGTTGGATTCTATTAGCAAGGATCTTGTTGAGGATTTTGGCATCCATATTCATTAGAGAAATCGGTCTGTAATTCTCCTTTTTGAGGGGGTCTTTGCCTGGTTTGGGGATCAAGGTAATATTAGCCTCATAGAATGAGTTTGGTAGCTTTCCTTCTGTTTCTATTTTTTGAAATAGCTTTAGGAGAATAGGTATTATTTCTTCTTTGAATGTTTGGTAGAATTCCCCAGGAAAACCGTCTGGGCCTGGAGTTTTATTATTTGGAAGGTTGTTTACCACTGTTTCAATCTCTTCATAATTAATTGGCCTGTTTAAAAAATCCATTTCTTCCTGTTTCAGTCTTGGGAGTTTATAGGTTTCCAGGAAGGCCTCCATCTCTTCCAGATTGCTTAATTTTTTGGCATATAGCTGTTGATAAAAGTTTCTAATAATCCTTGCAATTTCAATGGTGCTGGTCGTGACCTCTCCCTTTTCAGTCATAATTTTAATAATCTCAGTCCTTTCTCTTTGTTTTTGGACAAGTTTTGCCAGTGGTCTATCAATTTTATGTATTCTTTCAGAGAACCAGCTTCTAGTTCTGTTGATCTGCTCTACTGTTCTCCTAGTTTCTAATTCATTGATTTCTGCTCTAATCTTGATCAACTGCTTTCTTGTGCATGGATTAGGCCTGCCCCTCTATTGCTGTTCCAGCTTCTTGAGGTGAGAATATAGAAACTGCATTTTAGATTTTTCTATTCTTTTGAGTGAGGCTTGGATGGCTATGTATTTCCCCCTTAGGACTGCCTTTGCAGTATCCCATAGGTTTTGGACCATTGTGTTTTCATTCTCGTTGGTTTCCATAAATTGTTTAANAGGATGGTTCTTAGCCTCCAAGTGTTTGAG
Source organism: Ailuropoda melanoleuca (assembly GCF_002007445.2). Lineage (NCBI taxonomy): Eukaryota > Metazoa > Chordata > Mammalia > Carnivora > Ursidae > Ailuropoda > Ailuropoda melanoleuca. The sequence continues at coordinate 40,980,946 of NC_048227.1, forward strand.
TTTCTTCCAGGTTTTTCCTTGTGGTTGAGTTCCAATTTCAGAGCGTTGTGGTCTGAGAATATGCAGGGGATAATTTCAATCTTTTGGTATTGGTTGAGACCTGGTTTGTGACCCAGAACATGGTCTATTCTTGAGAATGTTCCATGGGCATTAGAATAGAATGAGTATTCTTTGGTTCTGGGGTGTAGTGTTCTATATATATCTATGAGGTCCAACTCGTCGAGTATGGCATTCAAAGCCTTTGATTCTTTGCTTAGTTTTTGCCAGGGTGTTCTGTCTATTTCTGATAGTGGGGTGTTGAGGTCCCCTACTATTACTGTGTTCTTATCTATATGTCTCTTTATTTTGGTTAAGAGTTGGCTTGTGTATCTTGCTGCTCCCCTGTTGGGGGCATATATATTAATAATTGTCATATCCACTTGTTGAATACTTCCTTTAAGAATAATATAGTGCCCTTCTGTATCTCTCTCTATGGCCTCTAGTTTAAAATCCAGTCTATCTGATATGAGAATTGCTACTCCAGCTTTCTTTTGAGGTCCATTTGCGTGGAAGATGGTACTCCATCCCCTTACTCTAAGTCTGAATGCATCTTTGGGTTCAAAATGAGTCTCTTGTAGACAGCAAATGGATGGGTCATGTCTTTTTATCCAATCTGCAACCCTGTGGNTCTTCTTTGTTTGTCGATTTTCTGCTTATGTGCTTTGTCTATTTCTGGTAGTGGAGTGTTGAGGTCCCCTACTATTAACGTATTTTTATCTATATGTCTCTTCATTCTGGTTAAGAGTTGGCTTGTGTATCTTGCTGCTCCCCTGTTGGGGGCATATATATTTATAATTGTCATATCCACTTGTTGAATACATCCTTTAAGAATAATATAGTGCCCTTCTGTGTCTCTAACTATAGGCTTTAGTTTAAAATACAATCCGTCTGATATGAGAATTGCTACCCCAGCTTTCTTTTGAGGTCCATTGGCATGAAAGATGGTATTCCATCCCTTTACTTTCAGTCTGNTCTTGAGAATGTTCCATGGGCATTTGAATAGAATGAGTATTCTTTGGTTCTGGGGTGTAGTGTTCTATATATATCTATGAGGTCCAACTCGTCGAGTATGGCATTCAAAGCCTTTGATTCTTTGCTTAGTTTTTGCCAGGGTGTTCTGTCTATTTCTGATAGTGGGGTGTTGAGGTCCCCTACTATTACTGTGTTCTTATCTATATGTCTCTTTATTTTGGTTAAGAGTTGGCTTGTGTATCTTGCTGCTCCCCTGTTGGGGGCATATATATTAATAATTGTCATATCCACTTGTTGAATACTTCCTTTAAGAATAATATAGTGCCCTTCTGTATCTCTCTCTATGGCCTCTAGTTTAAAATCCAGTCTATCTGATATGAGAATTGCTACTCCAGCTTTCTTTTGAGGTCCATTTGCGTGGAAGATGGTACTCCATCCCCTTACTCTAAGTCTGAATGCATCTTTGGGTTCAAAATGAGTCTCTTGTAGACAGCAAATGGATGGGTCATGTCTTTTTATTCAATCTGCAACCCTGTGGCGCTTTGTGGGAGCATTTAGGCCATTCACATTGAGTCTGATTATTAAGAGATAAGATTTTAATGATGCCATGTTGCCTGTAAAGTCTTTGTTTCTATAGATTGTGACTTTCTGTTCTGTATCACTCTTGGGGCCTTTTTACTTTTATTGAATCCCCCTTTATATCTCCTGTAGGGCTGGTTTCGTGGCTACAAAATTAGTCAGTGACTGGCGATTTTGGAAGGTCTTTATCTCTCCATCAATTTTGAATGACAGCCTTGCTGGATAACGGATCCTTGGCTGCATGTTTTTCTCTGAAAGAGCTTTAAAAATGCCCTCCCTACACTTTCTCTCATTCCAGGTCTGTGTAGACAGGTCTGACATAATTCTGATAACTTTGCCTTGGTACATGAGAAATTTCCTTGCCCTGGCCGCTTTCAATACTGTATCCTTGGATCTAATATTTGCGAATTGCACTATGACATGCCGTGGCGTAGGTTTGTCCTGGTTGAGCTTGGATGGGGTCCTCTCTGCCTCTTGGACACGAATGCTTGTTTCCCTTGCTAGATTAGGGAAGTTTTCAGCTACAATTTGTTCAAATATCTCTTCTAGACCTCTNTGAAGGCTTGTTTCCTTTGCTAGATTAGGGAAGTTTTCAGCTACAATTTGTTCAAATATCTCTTCTAGACCTCTGTTTTTCTCCACCCCTTCAGGGATGCCGATGATTCTGACATTGGATCGTTTCATAGAGTCAGTAATCTCCCGTAATCTACATTCGTGGGCGTGGATTTTTTTAAGACCAGCTTCTATTTTCGTTTTTTCTTCTACTAACCCATCCTCCAATTCGCTAACGCGTTCCTCTGCCTCGGTGACCCTGGCCGTCAGAGCCTCTAGTTTTGACTGTATTTGGCCCATAGAATTTTTAATTTCTGTCAGATTCGCTCTCATTTCTGCCCTTAGGGATTCTATATTCTCAGCAACGCTTTCTCTNGTGGAATGTTTTATTGAGTCAGTAATCTCCCATAACCTACATTCTTGAGATTGGATTTTTTTGAGTCCAGATTCTATTTTAGTTTTCTCTTCTACTAACCCATCCTCCAATTCACTGATGCGTTCTTCTGCCTCATTCACCCTGGCCATCAGAGCCTCTAGTTTTGACTGCATTTGGCTCATAGAATTTTTAATTTCTGTCAGATTCGCTCTCATTTCTGCCCTTAGGGATTCTATATTCTCAGCAACGCTTTCTCTGATGCTTTTTTCAAGTTTACTCATCATCTTGACCATTGTTAATAGTTTTTTCAAGTCTACACATCATCTTGACCATTGTCACTCTGAACTCCATTTCTGATAATTTGATTACATCCATACTCATTAGTTCTGTGGCAGAGGACACAGACACATTGTCTTTTCTTTGCTGGGGGGGATTTCTCCTTCTCGTCATTCTGATGAGGAGAGGTTGTGGGGTTGTCCAGAGCCCAAATTATTGACCGGGACCTAGGCCGTGTGCCCTTGCTTTATAGGGATCTTAGGGATGTGGGCTTCTTGATTTTTCAGCCTGCCTTCTGGGGGAGGGCCTGCCACACCGTTACTCAGGCAACCTTGTTTGGGTAGAGTCTCCATGTCCCCTGCGAGGGGGGATGGGGATGGGCACGCTGTGAGCCGGTATTTCCAGGCTTTTGTTCTCTTTGACCGGGACCTAGGCCGTGTGCCCTTGCTTTATAGGGATCTTAGGGATGTGGGCTTCTTGATTTTTCAGCCTGCCTTCTGGGGGAGGGCCTGCCACACCGTTACTCAGGCAACCTTGTTTGGGTAGAGTCTCCATGTCCCCTGCGTCAACCCTACAGCGTCCCGGGCTGTGCGCCCCACACCCGGGGTCCCAGCCCTCACTTCCAGGGCCGGCGCATCTCTGTCCTTTGTGTTTCTAACACCGCCAGCCGCCAGCCGCCCCCGCGCTCCCGGAGCTCCCGGTCTCAGTCTGGATCCAGTGAGTGCACCGGAGCTCCAGTTTTCATTCTGGTGGCGCGCTGCCGGCTCACGGTCTCAGTGGGCTCTCTCACGGGTGCGGGTCCACGAGTCCGCCCACTCCCCCGTGCTAGTGGCTACCGCTTCTCGGCGCCTGAACGCAGCAGCTCCCTCCCCCTTCTGTTTATCTTCCGAGATCTGTGCACGGTTTCACGGCTCCCCGCTTCGTCCCTCAATACTCAGCGCTGGAGATGTTCATTTGTAGAGATCCAGATGTATCTTCCTGCATCTCAGGCTGATTCCGTGGATGTTCAGGCTGGTCTGGTACCTAGCCAGCTTGACTCAGGGGACCGGCTGAAAAAAGCAACCATGACATATTTAAAACCTGTGTAATCTCACACAGAGCACACATTCTAAGAGGACTTCAAAAAAGAAGAAACCCTTTTTCTCTCTCCCAGTGTGTTTGGGCTACCTGAGGATAGAAGACAAGCACCACATGAAATCATGAGCAAAAGTACAAGAGAGTTTATAATTAAGTGCTAAATTGTGAAGTACATCCTCTTCAGAAGAAAGTGATGTGATTTTTACTCTCCTAGAATAGCCGGGAAAGATACTAATTTTTATTGAGCATGTGCTAAACCACCACCCTGAGAAGTTTTGTCCCATTTTCCAGAGAAGGTAAAGGAAGTTCCTTAAAGTCACACAGTTGCTGACAGGGCACAGCCAGGGCATGAGCTCAGGAGAGACTGTCTCAGAGCGGGTGCTTCTGGAAGTCACCACAGAAGCTAAGGCTGTCAGGCCCATCGGGTCTGGTTTGGACAGGCCCACGGGTGAGGCAGAGAACAGGGAGAGTCACATGAGGAAAGGCAGGAGGGCAGGACCTGGTACAAGTTAATTATTCCACAGAGGAGACATTCTGACTGAAGACTTTCAGTTCGCGCACCACTGCTGGGTGTTTTAAGCATTTCAGTTTTGCAATAAACATGAAAATTTTGGCTATAGAGGCGTAAGCCTGGAATACTCAGTGACTGCTCACTGCCTTGAATAATGGTGACAAAACGACAGCTGATTTGATACTGAGGCAGCGGGCCCCACCTCAGCTAGGTCCCACCTAAGGGCTTTCCAAAGTTCGTAGAAACCAGGCCAGCTAAGTGTTCAAGCCGCCACTCCCAACACACTCCAGATATGTGTTTTATTGGTGAGAGCGATGACTAACTAGGAGGCTGATTTACATGCCACTTCCTACTTGGCCTTTTTCCCGTCAGCAAAATTTACTACCATCATCTGTCTTCCTACTTTAGTATTAAAAATTGTTACACTCCCAGCAGTAAAGCACATCTAGCCAAATAACAGGCAGAGAACTGTTAGGGAGAAGTACACAGACAATATGGGCTGGACTTTACCGGGAAGAACAAGAGCACATACTGCCCAAGAAGTGTTGCAAGGAAGGAATTTTCTAGAGCCTGATGCAAACCCCAGTTATTATCCTGGGCAATGTTGCAATTTCACTTCTGGTTTATATTAACTAGTACTAGGAACACATAAGAAGTGACCTAATTCTTTTCCTGTGGGTTTTCCTTTTATTAGAGCTGTACCCTGGTAGGCTGCTTAACTTACTAATTTTAAAAAATCAACATTGAATACTCTTTTGAGCCCAACCCTGACTTGAATCTTCAAAAATGTCATTACAATATTTAATATGAATTCCTTTTTTAAAGTTTTTTGAGGTGTAATTTTACATTCCATGAAATTCACCCATTTGAAGTGTACAATTTAATAATTTATAGTATATTGACAGAGTTGTGCAAACATCACCACAATAAGAACTCATTTTTGAGCTTATTTTTTTTACTCGAATTTTTCAATAGGTAATTTTCAAGAGTATATAGTGGGGCAACTGGGTGACTTGTTCAGTAGGGTGCGCGGCTCTTGACCTCAGGGTTGTGGGCTCAAGCTTCATGTTGGGTATAGAGATTACTTACAAATAAAATCTTTAAGGGGCACCTGGCTGGCTCAGTCGGTAGAGCACATGACTCTTGCTCTCGAGGTTGTGAGTTCAATCTCCATGTTGGGCGTAGAGATAACTTAAATAAAAGAAAGAAAATCTTTAAAAAAAAAAGACAATTTTCAAGAGTAAATGATAAGCCACAAAAAGGTCTGTATTCTAAGTTATTAACTAAACTTTTATCCAGTTTTACTTGAGTGGCCAGAAGTCTCCCACCCTGCTCTTTCAGGAGCCTGTGTTTGGAGAAACAGTACATCCACATAATGTGATTTATTGTCCCAGCTCATCCTGTGGTTTGACCATTACTTACTGTCCCTGAAGGGGACTATGCCCCCTCCTTACACTGGACTCCATCGCACCGGTAGCCATGACCAAGGGACTCCTAAGGTTACTAATGAGCACTTTGGGAGCGAGAATCAGCTACTTTCAATGCTTCTTGATGGTACTCATGGGAAGTCCCTTCGTGGGTCAACAATGTCAGGCATTTCTATTTCACTTTCAACCCTGATTCTAATTCCCTTCACTCACCCACCTCTGTCACTGTGACCTTGAAGTGGGGGAAAATATCTCTTTCCAGTTTTTCCCTTTTCCACACGGATCTCTGTGACCTTGATTTTGGCTTTGCTCGGTTTGCTTTCCCTTCATGCTTGAAATGTTTATTTACCCACTTTCTCTGTCAAAAGTCATCTTCATTGCTGCCTCTTCCCCTCTCTTCACAATCTATTCCAACAGCATATACCAAAACGTTTGCTCATACTCAGAAATTTAAAACTTGGTATGAGCTGTTTCCGAACTCTATGGTTCTATAGTTAGCTCTTCCAGAAGCTGCATTCAAAATCTCAGTCTTAAGCTTCTCATTCCTACCATCACCTTCTGCCATCTGAGCTCCGACTTCAATAACTCCCCCTCTGTTTGGGATGTACAATCCATTGATCCTAGAACCATTTCACTGTCCATAACATCCTCATGTCTGTCCTCAACCAGCTTCTATCCATGATTCATTACTACCTACACCTGTCCCTTCATCAGACTTGCCTGGTAAAACCTAAACCCATGGCAAAAATTGTCCACCTTTGTACCAAAAAGAACCAGCACTGTCAAGACCTTGGTTTTAGCCCTTGCAACTCATGTGTGCCCTTGAACACGGCTAAAGGAAAACAACCAACCGTGTGGAATGGCTCACATCAAATTATGACTGCTAACCTTGAGGGTGCCTTTAGTGTTGCCTAGCAATCCTACCACATTTCCCTAAATAGTTCGCTTTTCTACTCACCAAGACAACTGTTTCACATCTACTCTTTGCTCAAACCTCACACAGCTGATGACCTTATCTCCCATTCTCCTAAGAGAAGCAACCAGAAAAAAAGTCTTCCATGTGCTCTGATCACCAACCACATCTACCATATCCTCTTCCTTCCCACATATCGTCAGATAAACCGTCATCATCTCCATTTAGATACTGGGATTCTCCCATCTACTCAAAGACATTGCTGCAGAAATTATCCCTCTCTCCTGAATAGTCAAATTTTCCTCTCTACTAGATCGTTCCCATCACCCCATCAATATATTCTAAGATATCCTCATCTTAACACATGGCAGCAGTTACCTCTCAACTCCACATCTCCCTCCTGGCTGCTACCCTATCTCTCTGCTTCCCTTTAAACAAAACTTAATGCATGCCTGGGTGGTTCAGTTGTTTAAGCTGCTGCTTTCAGCTCAGGTCATGATCCCAGAGTCCTGGGATTGAGTCCTGCATCAGGCTCCTTGCTCAGAGGGGAGCCTGTCTTTCTCCATCTGCCTGCAGCTCCCCCTGCTTGTGCTCCCTCTCTCTCTCTCTCTCTCTCTCTCTCTCTGACAAGCAAATAAACAAAATCTTAGAAAGAAAACAAAACTTGGAAGCATCGTCTAAACATACTGTCTACAATATCTCTCTCCCATTCTCTTTTGAATCTACTCCAATCATGTTTTCACCCCCACCACTACTTTTGTCAAGGTCACCTGCAAGGTCCATGTTGTTAAATACAACAGTCATTCTGAGTCCTAATCTTACCTGACCCCTGAGCTGCATTTGCATAGGTGATCTTTCCCTTCTCCTTGGAACACTTTCTTCACTTGGCTTCCAAAAGAACACTCTCTGACTTCTCCTGTCTCACTGGCTGCTCCTTCTCCGTCCGTTTGCCTAGTTCCTCCTTATCTGCCTGACCTCTATGGATGGAGTGCCTCAAGTCCTAGTTCTTAGAACATTTTCTCTCCTCTATACTCCCCCCAACCCCGACGATCTTAGACAGCCTGTACCTTTAAATGCTATCACTAAGCTGATGATCGCTAAATGTCCATCTCCAGCAAGATCACTCCCCTGAACACCAGATTCACACATTCAGTCGCCTGCCTGACTGTCCAGTGTATGTTCTTAAGCACATTAAGTGTACGTGCACAAAAGAGAACGCACGTACCTGATCTCCCGCCCTCTGAAGCCATGCCTCCTGCAGTCCTCGCCATCTGAGCCGATGGTTTATCAGCTGCTCAGCCGAAGCCTCTGGTCTCACTTTGATTTCTCTCTATTGCTCAACTTCTATATTCAAGCTATTGACATTCTGCTAGCTTTTTTTTTTTTTTTTTTGAGAGAGAGAGAGAGAGAGAAAGCATGTGCAAGTGAGTAGGGGGGCGGGGCAGAGAGGGAGGGAAAGAGAGACTCTTAAGCAGGTTCCACACCCAGCACAGAGTCCAACGTGGGGCTCAATCTCACAACACTGAGATCACGACCTGAGCCGAAACCGAGAGTTAGACGCTCAACCGACTGGGCCACCAAAGTGCCCCCTATTCTGCTAGCTTTGACCTCAAAATATATCCAGAGGTGCACTGCTTCTCACCACCATTATCATCACCGAGGGCCAGGACTCCATCCGCTGTTGCCTGCACCACAGCCATCGCCTCCTAACTGATCTTGCTTCCACCCGAGCCTCTCTATAATCTTAACACGGCAACAGAGAGATTCTTTTTAAATATAAGTCATATCTGTCCCTCCTTAGCTTAAAACATTCCAACACTACGCTGGTTTTCTTATTTCAAAGAAAAATCTCTCAAAGACTTTACATGAACTTTAAGACCTGTACAATCTCACCCGCCTTATCTCTCTGGCCTTATCTTCTGGTTCTCCTCCTTACTCACTTTGTTCTGGCCACATTGGCTTCCTTGCTGTTTCTCAAAGAAACCCTACTCACCACTATTTCAAGGCCTTCACATTTTCTGTCTCTTTTGTTTGGATATTTCTTCTCCCACATACCCTCATGAGTTGTTCCCTCACTTCCCGGAGTTCTCAACTCAAATGTTGCCTTTCAGTGAGGCTTTCTTTGACCACCCTATTCAAAATAGCAAAACCCCAAACCCAAAACTCTGCCCCTTTGTGCTTTCTATTCCTCATCTCCTGCTTTATTTTTCTCTGTAGAATGGGTCCCCATCTGGCATACTACCTATTTATTTGCTTATTTTTCACAGTACCTCTCTCTCCACTGAAATATAAGTCCCATCAAAGCAATAAATATTTATTGAATGAATTAATGAACTGAATAAATATGTATTGAATAGCTACTATGTGCCTATTCTCGACACTGATGACATAACAGTGAACAACAAAATGACGTGGTCCCTGCCCTGGTGAAGCCTGTATTTTAGCGCTAGAGACAAACAATAGACAAATGAACATAATACATAATGGTCAGTAGTGATAAGGGCCATGAAGAAAGTACATCACTTAAAGGAATAGAGAGTAGTAAGAGTGTCATTTTAGATGGCATGTGAGGAAAATTCTTTCTGAAGCAGCACTTGATGAGAGCCTTGAACAATGTCCAAGAGTGAGCCCTGCAGAGGTCTGCAGGGGACAATTTAGGTAGAGAATCCAGCAAGTACAGAGCTCCTGAGGCCAGGCCAGCTTGGCATGACCAAGGAAAAGCAGAGCCAGTGGGCGGGGTGGGGGGGAGCAGGAGAGGATACAAGAGGCGAGACAGGTAGTCAGAAGCCACAGTAAGAACTTGGGATGTTTCTGTGACAATATGGGAAGCCACTGGAAGGTTTTGAACAGGGAAGTAACAGGATCTGATTCACAGTTTTTTTTAAAGATTTTCTTTTTAAATAATTTCTACACCCAATGTGGGGCTCAAACTCACAACCCCGAGATCAAGAGTCACATGCTCTATGAACTGAGCCAGCCAGGGGCCTCTGATTCACATTGTGAAGGGCCACTTCGGTGCTGTGTGGAGAATAGGCTGTGGAAGGGGTGAGGCCAGGCAAAGGGAGACCACTTGGGAGGCTGCTGAAATAGTCAGTGAGCACTGAAGCTGGGTGGTGGCAACCAAGGGGGAAGAAACAGATTTGAATATATATGTATCACAGATCGGATTTGCTGGCAAAATAGATGCGAAATAGGAGAGAAAAAGATCAAATGATTACCCAAGGCTTGGGTCTGAGGTCCTGGAGCGTGTCATTGACCAAGATGAGGAGTATTTGGAGGAACAGGTTTGGGGAAGATGGTGTTTAAATCAAGATCACCCAGGGAATGGGACATAGATCGAGAAATCCAAGGACTGGGCCCTGGCATGCTAAGGAAAATGAGGAGGATTACACAAAAGAGACAAGAAGGGATGCCAGAGATGTAGGACAGAGTGGGGTGCTGGAACCAGATGGGGGTGGGAAGGAGATGTTTCTAGTGAGAAGAAGTGCCTGGCTGCCTTCTTCCATAGAGATGTGGCTCTTGATCTTGGGGTTGTAAGCTTGAGCCCCACATTGGGTGTAGAGATTACTTAAAATAAAATCTTCTTTTTTTAAAAGATGTTATTTATTTATTGTCAGAGAGAGAGCACAAGCAGGGGGAGCAGCAGGCAGAGGAAGAAGTCAACTCCCCACTGCTCAAGGAGCCCGATGCAGGACTGGATCCCAGAACCCTGGGATCATGACCTGAGCCAAAGGCAGACCCTTAACTGACTGAGCCACCCAGGCGTCCCCAAAATAAAATCTTTAAAGAAAAAAAAAGTAAGAGGAACTGACCAATCGTGTCAAATGTGGCTGAGGACTGAAAACTGATCATTGGACTTGGCAATGGGGAAGTCATTAAAGAAGTAGCTTCCGTGGAGTGGTGGGTGGGCAGAAAGCCTGATGATGGTGGGTCAGAATGGATGTGACAGACTCAGAATCAAGCAGCGCTAATGAGAGGCCTCGGGAAGACAGTTCAACCTCTCTGCTGTCAGCTTGCTCATCTGCCTAAAGGGAATCCTAACTCCTTCCTCTTCGAATGTGGTATAGATTAAAAAGAATCAGAAATTCTTGAACTAGATGTAAAATCAATCTAAATGTTTTAATATGTTATCATGTTTAATGATACATGTTTTTAAAAATGGGAAAGAAACAAATATATATTAAAGGCCTACTATAAGACAGGCACTTTGCATGGTTGGTGTTGTTTGTTTTTAATTTTTTTTTTTTTTAAAGCAAGCTCTAGGCCCAATGTAGGGCTTGAACTCAGGACCCCAAAATGCAGATTCACATGCTCCACTGACTGAGCTAGCCAGGCGCCCTGCACTTTGCATGTTTGATCTTACTTAATTTTTTTTAAAGATTTTATTTATTTATTTAGACAGAGAGAACGAGAGTGGGGTGAGGGGCAAGCAGACTCCCCGCTGAACAGGGAGCCTGACGTAGGGCTCCATCCCAGGGTGCTGGGATCGTCGTGACCTGAGCTAAAGGCAGATGCTTCACCGACTGAGCCACCCAGGCGCCCCGACCTTCTCATTTTGATTAGCCCAAACAGAAACATGCTAAAGTGTTGTCAACTTTTCTTTAAAAAGATAGGCCTCAATATAAAAAGAGCAAATAGTGAAGCTCTTCCTGCCCACGGGTCCTGTCCTGCCCTGTCCCTGTGCTTTAATAAAAACACCTTTTTGAGCCAGAAATAATAATAATAATAATAAATAATAAACCAAATAGAAGAAAGGAAAAGTCTTGTTTAATTTTCTTTTTTTTTTTTTTAAGATTTTATTTATTCATTTGAGAGACAGAGAGAGCACAAGCAAGGGGAGAGGGAGAAGCAGACTCCCCACTGACCTGGGAGCCCAACACTGGGCTCAACCCCAGGACGCAGAGATACCACCCGAGCTGAAAGCAGATGCTCAACTGTCTGACCCACCCAGGTGCCCCCTCATTTAATTTTCTTTATGTGATCCTGAACATTTCACTTTTATTATCATTGAAATGCTCAAAATCTTTCTAAAAGGATATACATCTGACTGCAATCTAGACCTTTGATACTCATTTTAGAGAAAGCAAACACCCACTTAGTAACATTTTCCGATAAGATGACCTTGTGGAAGTTTTTCCCTCAAAACAAAACAAGCTAGGGGTTCTTTGAAAGCCATGTTTAACCAATCCAGCTAGGTATGCACACCAGCCTGGTATTAATTTGTACAACTTGTATACTAGTTTCTGTGGTTCTGTTGTATTTTGCCCTGTTACTTTGCTAACACCATGTTTTCTAGTAAAAGTCCTTGAGTGTTGGCTCCTTCCTCAGCTTCTGGGCCCTCTCTCCTGCCTTTTCCGAGAGGGAGTGGCCCATCAGCCCCAGCCTCTACCTTCTAAAACCACCCTTTTCCTTTCCCACAGTTTAGAGACCATGCTTTATTTTAAAGACCAGCCAGGTGCCCGTGTAGCTCAGTCAGTGAAGCATCTACCTTTGGCTCAGGTCATGATCCCGGGGTCTGAGACCGACCCCACGTTGGGCTCCTGGGAAGCCTGCTTCTTCCTCTCCCGCTGCCCTTCCCCCTGCCTGTGCTCTCTCTCAAATAAACTAATAAAATCTTAAAAAAAAAAAAAAAAAAAAGCCTTTTCCCACACAGACCCAAGGAGGGAAACTATTCCAAATTGGGAAGAAGGTTTTCATCAAGAAGGGAGATCTAAACAGCACTGTTTTAAAGATTGTATTTTTAAGGTTTTTAAGTAATCTGTACACCCAATGTGGGGCTTGAATTCACAACCCAGAGATCAAAAGTCGCATGCTCTATGGACTGAGTCAGGCAGGCACCGCTAAAAAGCATTCTTTTAATTCTGCATACTTTTGAGAACAAGTGTATACTTTTGTTCCAGAATGTATACTTTTGAGCAAAAATACTAACCTTCTTCCTCCTGCTGCTTCTGAATCTCCGTCTTCCTTGTCCTAAACCCTTTCACCGTGTGGCCTCTCTGTCCTTGGAGCCACCCTCCCAGATGGAGCTGCTGGAGGGGTCGGAAATTCGCAGGCGGAGGGGCGGGAAATCCGCAGGCTGAGGAAGGCTGAGTACAGGCTTGCGCCGTGGTTCCGTGTGCTGGCAAGTGCACCTGCAAGTGCACCGGCCAGGACGCCAAGCAGTCCAGCTTCTCACTCCAGACCCGGTGGGGGACCTTCAGCACGTCACGTGTTCCTCCAGGGCTTTCGTGGCCCTGTGTGGAGAACATGGACCAGGACTACTGTCAGGTTCTGGCTACCCCTGCTCCCCAAATGAGGACACTAAGGCATGGTGATGGGGAGAGTATGGTGATAGATTCCTCTGAGGTGTCAGAGGAGAAAAGAGTGGACACTGAAGATTAATTCATTGTTTGATTTCTCTTGGCAGAGAAAGGAACACACAGTGACTAAAAATGTGTCACTCGTTCAAATTCATACTCAAGCAGCGTAGGGCAGGTTACTCGCGCCTTGGTACAAATGACGTTTTTCTTCTCTTAACACCAAACACAGATGTTCCCGATTTGCGATGGTTTGACTTAACATTTTTGAACTTCACGGTGGTATGAAAGCAATACACGTTTAGTAGAAACTGTATTTCGAATTATGAATTTGAATCTTTTCCCGTGCCAGCGATGCGTAGTAAAATCCTCCGTCAAGATGGCGAGCTCCCCACCGGCCACGTGATCGCGGCTTCGGGGACGACCGACCCAGGCGCTCGAACCCTTCTGTATCCACACAACCATTCCGATTTTCACATTCAGTGCAGGAGTCAATGAATTACACAGACATTCAACACTCTTGATCAAACAGGCTTTGTGTCAGATGACCTTGCTCAGCTGTCGGCTAGTGCGTGTTCTGGGCAAATTTACGGGAGGCCGGGCAAAGCTGGGGTGTTTGGTAGGTTAGGCGTATTCAGTGCTTTTTCAACTTACGATATTGCTGATTTATGAGGGGTTTATTGGGACACAAACCACTGTAAGTTGAGGAAGGTCTATAATGGGAATTTCAGACGCTTCTTAGAAATGCCAGTAAATAGGCAACATGGCATCATTAAAATTCTCTCAGTTCTCAGTGTCAATGTAAATGGTTTAAATGCTCCCATAAAACGCCACAGGGTTGCAGATTGGATAAAAAGACATGACCCATCCATTTGCTGTCTATAAGAGACTCATTTTGAACCCAAAGATGCATTCAGACGGAAAGTAAAGGGATGGAGTACCATCTTTCATGCCAATGGACCTCAAAAGAAAGCTGGGGTAGCAATTCTCATATCAAATAGATTGGATTTTAAAAAAGACTATAGTTAGAGACGCAGGAGGGCACTATATTATTCTTAAAGGATGTATCCAACAAGTGGATATGACAATTATAAATATATATGCCCCCAACAGGGGCGCAGCAAGATACACAAGCCAACTCTTAACCAGAATAAAGAGACATATAGAAAAAAATACACTAATAGTAGCGGACCTCAACACCCCACTATCAGAAATAGACAGAACACCGTGGCAAAAACTAAGCAAAGAATCAAAGGCTTTGAATGCCATACTCGACGAGTTGGACCTCATAGACATATATAGAACACTACACCCCAGAACCAAAGAATACTCATTCTATTCTAATGCCCATGGAACATTCTCAAGAATAGACCATGTTCTGGGTCACAAAACAGGTCTCAACCGATACCAAAAGATTGAAATTATCCCCTGCATATTCTCAGACCACAACGCTCTGAAATTTGAACTCAACCACAAGGAAAATTTTGGAAGAAACTCAAACGCTTGGAGACTAAGAACCATCCTGCTCAGGAATGACTCGATAAACCAGGAAATCAAAAATCAATTTAAACAATTTATGGAGACCAACGAGAATGAAAACACAACGGTCCAAAACCTATGGGATACTGCAAAGGCAGTCCTAAGGGGGAAATACATAGCCATCCAAGCCTCACTCAAAAGAATAGAAAAATCTAAAATGCAGTTTCTATATTCTCACCTCAAGAAGCTGGAACAGCAACAGAGGGACAGGCCTAACCCACTGACAAGGAAGGAGTTGACCAAGATTAGAGCAGAAATCAATGAATTAGAGACCAGAACCACAGTAGAGCAGATCAACAGGACTAGAAGCTGGTTCTTTGAGAGAATCCATAAAATTGATAGACCACTGGCAAAACTTGTCCAAAAACAAAGAGAAAGGACTGAGATTATTAAAATTATGACTGAAAAGGGAGAGGTCACGACCAGCACCATTGAAATTGCAAGGATTATGAGAAATTTTTATCAACAGCTATATGCCAATAAACTAAGCGATCTGGAAGAGATGGAGGCCTTCCTAGAAACCTATAAACTACCAAGACTGAAACAGGAAGAAATGGATTTTTTAAACAGGCCAATTAATTATGAAGAAATTGAGTCAGTGATAAACAACCTTCCAAATAATAAAACTCCAGGCCCAGACGGTTTTCCTGGGGAATTCTACCAAACATTCAAAGAAGAAATAATACCTATTCTCCTAAAGCTATTTCAAAAAATAGAAACAGAAGGAAAGCTACCAAACTCATTCTATGAGGCTAATATTACCTTGATCCCCAAACCAGGCAAAGACCCCCTCAAAAAGGAGAATTACAGACCGATTTCTCTAATGAATATGGATGCCAAAATCCTCNAATGGATGCCAAAGTCCTCAACAAGATCCTGGCTAATAGAATCCAACACTACATTAAAAGGATTATCCGGGGCGCCTGGGTGGCACAGCGGTTAAGTACCTGCCTTCGGCTCAGGGCGTGATCCTGGCGTTATGGGTTCGAGCCCCACATCAGGCTCTTCCACTATGAGCCTGCTTCTTCCTCTCCCACTCCCCCTGCTTGTGTTCCCTCTCTCGCTGGCTGTCTCTATCTCTGTCNCCAGGCAAAGACCCCCTCAAAAAGGAGAATTACAGACCGATTTCTCTAATGAATATGGATGCCAAAATCCTCAACAAGATCCTTGCTAATAGAATCCAATAAAAAAATAAAAGGATTATCCATCATGACCAAGTGGGATTCATACCTGGGATGCGAGCGTGGTTCAACATTCGCAAATCAATCAATGTGATACATCATATCAACAAGAAAAGACTCAAGAACCATATGATCCTCTCAATTGATGCAGAAAAAGCATTTGACAAAATACAGCATCCTTTCCTGATTAAAACCCTTCAGAGTGTAGGAATAGAGGGTACATTTCTCAATCTCATAAAAGCCATCTATGAAAAGCCTACTGCAAGCATTATTCTCAATGGGGAAAAGCTGGAAGCCTTTCCCTTAAGATCAGGAACACGACAAGGATGCCCACTCTCGCCACTATTATTCAACATAGTACTAGAAGTCCTTGCAACAGCAATCAGAAGACAAAAAGGGATCAAAGNGATCATCGTGATACATCATATCAACAAGAAAAGTCTCAGGAACCATATGATCTTCTCAATTGATGCAGAAAAAGCATTTGACAAAATACAGCATCCTTTCCTGATTAAAACCCTTCAGAGTGTAGGAATAGAGGGTACATTTCTCAAATCTCAAAAAAGCCGTCTTGAAAAGCCTACAGCAAATATTATTCTCAATGGGGAAAAGCTGGAAGCCTTTCCCTTAAGATCAGGAACATGACAAGGATGCCCACTCTCGCCACTATTATTCAACATAGTACTAGAAGTCCTTGCAACAGCAATCAGAAGACAAAAAGGGATCAAAGGTATCCAAATCGGCAAAGAAGAAGTCAAACTGTCTCTCTTTGCAGATGACATGATACTCTATATGGAAAACCCAAAGGAATCCACTCCCAAACTATCAGAAGTTAGAGAGCAATTCAGTAATGTGGCGGGATACAATATCAATGCTTAGAAATCAGTTGCATTTCTATACACGAACAATGAGACTGAAGAAAGAGAAATTAGGGAATCCATCCCATTTACAATAGCACCAAAAACCATACGTTACCTTTTGGAATTAACTTAACCAGACGTAAAGGATCTATATTCTAGAAACTATAAATCACTCTTGAAAGACATTGAGGAAGACATAAAAAGATGGAAAAATATTCCATGCTCATGGATTGGAAGAATTAACATAGTTAAAATGTCCATGCTACCCAGAGCAATCTACACTTTCAATGCTATCCCGATCAAAATACCGAGGACATTTTTCAAAGAACTGGAACAAATAGTCCTTAAATTTGTATGGAANATAAGTCAAGCAGAGAAAGACAATTATCATATGATTTCTCTCATCTATGGAACATAAAGAACTAGGATGATCGGTAGGGGAAGAAAGGGATAAAGAAAGGGAGGGTAATCAGAAGGGGGAATGAAACATGAGAGACTACGGACTATGAGAAACACACTGAGGGCCTCAGAGGGGAGGGAGGTGGGGGGATTGGGATAGACCGGTGATGGGTAGTAAGGAGGGCACGTATTGCATGGTGCACTGGGTGTTATACACAACAAATGAAGCATCGAACTTTACATCGGAATCCGGGGATGTACTGTATGGTGACTAACATAATAAAAAATCATAAAAAAATAAAATTAAAAAATTAAAAAAAAGAAATGCCAGTAAATAGATTTCTTGATAGTCATTTTCAAAGTGGTTCTATCTCTTGGGCCTGGGATTAATGGGTAATTTCTATTTCCTTTTTATCTTTTTATGTGTTCTCTGAATCTTTTACTAATACATATTAGTTCTGTAATCAGAACGGGTACCTTTAAAAAAGAAAAAGAAGAAGAAAACTGCTTTAACTATACAGATGGAAGAGAACAGGAAAGAAACTCAAAAACTAATAATGATGAAACTGACATTTATTGCATATCATTTATCATCTACTGGACAGTAACTGGCTCATTTACTCTCTCTACTTTGGATAAGAAGCTATGTATTGTTACTTCCATTTTACATATAAGAAAAATGAAGCAGAGAGGGGTCAAATAACTCTTCTAAAGTCACAGAGCTAGTAAATTCACTTGCTGGGACTTCACTGAGATGGTCTAATATCAGGGCCTCTTCTATTTTTCACCTGCCTCATAAATGATCTAAAAATTAGGCATAATCTGGTATAATTTCAGAGAGCAGATTTTTCATACTAATTACATTTTATTTAGGTTAATATTCCCTGAACACACATTAACAAAACGCTGGAGGAAAGTGGTTTGAAACTATGCTAGATCTGTGATTTAAATTTTGCCGTGGATAAGCTAACTGTGGGCTGGAGTTGATTGCACAGACAACCATTGTTCTATGCTTGTTAAGTTAAACAAGGAGGCCAGTAGAGCTGGGTGGTTCTAATGCCTTAGAGGCTTAAGCAAACCAAAACCCGTGAATGCCTGAATGCTGAGACATCAGACTTGAGGACCCCCCCCCCATCACAAACAGCCAACGAGACTTTCTGAATAAGGCAAATGCTTAAGCTACAGCCAATCCCATCATTTCCTTGCTTTGCTTCTGCCTTTTCTTTACGTCTTTCCCCTAGCTTCTGCTGGCGGAGTGCTCCTAACCATTTCTGATATGGCACCATGATTCCCACGGATTTTTGCTCAAATGAACTCTTAAACATTTTCATATGCCTCAGTTTGTCTTTTAACACTCTGACATTTGGATCGTTTTGTGTGGACACCTCAAAGAAAGTTGAAAGAAGTTAATTGGAATTGCTAGAAAGAGTCTGAGAACATCAGAACTGCCCATCAGTTTTTTAGAAGAAATTTTTTAGAAAGGCATAATCTATCCATGGAACAAAATTGCACCAGCACCGCAAACAGTCAAGGAGAAATCGCACCCAGTGAAGGAAATGCCCATCACTGCTCCCTATTTTGTGCGCACGAGATGGTCCCTGTCTCTCAACCAGGAGCTTCAGCTACTTTAGGGCTTTGAAATGTTGGTCTTATTTCTCCTGTCATCTTCTACCTCCTGACTTTTCAATCAGCTCTTCTCCTGTAGCTGGATTCATTTCACTGCATATCACATTTCGGGAGACTGGATCACAGAAGTGATTTCAGGACTCGTAACTGAGCAAAGACCTCAAGCTCAATAAATGCTAGCTGGATGAAGGAATCATTTCTATATGCATAATCCTTCTGGACAAGCAATTTCACCTAGTATCTCCGGACAGGAAAGGACACAGAACTACAGAATGTTAAGAACGATTACCTACATTAACCAAATCTGACTAGGGAGGATAGGGGAGTTTGGAAGAGTGAAAAAGGACTTCAACTATACCTCCATTTTGACCTCTGTACTTTCTAAGTGATTCCGTTCTTTCCAGCTCATCTCTTAACTCAGGCAAAAGACCCTGTGGCCAAAGCAGCCTCTGACGGGAACTGAACCGATCCCCTCAAGCAATAAGGACTGCCCTGAGCCAGCAAGACCCCACCCTTGACAATGGTCGAACTCGCCTTCATGGCTCCCCTGCGTGCACCCACCCACCTTGGTCCCACCCTTCCTCAGACAAACCTGGAAGTGTTTTCAGCACTTTGGACACAGTCTAGAAACACTAGTCTCTGCTGTCTTCCTGGTGTTGGCCTCACTGAAATTAATTCCTTTCTTGTTTCACTACCACTCGTTTCTCTGTCTTTGGATTTCGTCAGTGGCAAGTGGCCGAACCTGGTCTGTGTGGGACCCCCGGAACCAGGTGCTCTTGCACTCCTGTGTTCTGCCTACGAGAGTAATAGCATGGTTCTTTAGAAACTGGTTTGCAAAATACTGACGGGTCATTTCTGTACAGTCATTGGGCCACATGAGATTGGGGCTTTCCTTCATCTTGTCAGAAGGCCAGAACTTTTCCACGGTAGAAGAAAACTGCCTCTTACCCTCACCACTGTTTTCCTCTCCAGACCTCTCTCTTTCTCTCTCTGTTTTTTAAGATTTTATTTACTTATTTGAGACGGACAGACAGAGCACAAGCAAGGTGGAGGGGCAGGGGGAGATGGAGAAGCAGACTCCCCACTGAGCAGGGAGCCTGACATGCAGCTCGATCCCAGGGCCCTGAGATCATGACCTGAGCCAAAGGCAGACACTTAACTGACCGAGCCACACAGGGACCGCTCTCCTTTAAAAGATTTTTTTAATTTTAAGTAATCTTTTCACCCAATGCAGGGCCCGAACTCACAACCCCAAGATCAAGAAGCCCATGCTCCACTGACTGGGCCAGCCAGGCCCCTCGGCCCCTTTGTAGGAAGGTTGTAAGTGCAGAAGGGCAGATCTCTGTGTTTTTCCCTTCCAGGTGACCTAAGTGGCAAAGAAGGTGGGAACCAATTCCTTCTGGAGAAAAGACCTGTCTATCCTGTTCTCTTTTCCCTCTAGTATCTCTTTTCTTCAACTTACTGTCTTCCATGTGACCAGTTGGTAGTAATATTTGGGTTTAGGGTTAAGGAGAAGGAAAGGTCTAATGGAGTCATTCTTTCCAGAGGTCTCTGCCTCACGGTTTCATACACAAGCCCAGCAACAATAAAGCAAAGTCTGTACTCTTCTAACTTAACATAGTCTCATCCTGGGTAATGGGATCCCCATTAGAGATGTTTCTCTCCCTTTTGTTTTCTTCCTCCAGAAGGTGTGTGGAAGGTGGTGCTGGGGTGACCTCATGATTTCTCAGCCCCATGTTCTTCTCTGGATCATCACCAACTTGTATTGCAAGGATGTTAGTCTGGTCTTGTTCCTGAGCTGCCAGTCATAAGGTCTGCTTTCCTGGTTCTTCTCCTGCCCCAACTCCCATGGCTGGCAGGAACTTCTCTTGCATCATATCCACCTCCTTGCCAAGATGGAATGTGTCAACAGCTACTTGCCAGAGGACTACTAGCAGAATGGCTACTGGGAAACATAATTTACGGGATAGAAAAAAACACACACATACACCGACACCCACACCCTTTATCACATTGTTTTGCTTTATCATTGTCTGTTGTCTGAGTATCACCTTTAATAACCCTGCAGGGGAAAGAACCTGGAATTTGGGATTACCCAAAATACTTCATAAAGTCAAGCACTTTCAGGTAATTTCTAGTGTTACTTCTACATACGGCTTTCTTTCTTACTATATTCTTTTATACTCTCCTCATATATCCCAGTAAAATGTTTGGGGATTTTCTGTTTTGCTTACTGCTGTAACCCCAGTGTCTAAATAGTACAGGGCACATAGCAGGTGTTCAACAAGTTATTTGTGGAATGAGTGAAGGGTTGATCACATCTGCTGTCTCTGGATTTATCCAGGTCAGCTGTCAGCGGTGACCTTACTTCCCTGCTCCTCTGGATCGTGGGAGCTCACTTGGAGCCCACAGCACGGACCGGCTCAGAGGCGGTAGCTGAAGCGGTGGGATTTGGGGAGGTCTCTCAGGAAGAGCAAGAATGAGAAGAAATGGGGGTCAAGAGTGGCCCTAAAGGAGCAGTTCTCAAGCTTTTAAATCTCAGAACTCCTTTATAGTTTTAAAAATTGCTGAAGGCACCCAGAAGCTCTCTTTACATGGGATATATATATATTTTTTTTTTAAAGATTTTATTTATTTACTTGACAGAGACAGAGACAGCCAGCGAGAGAGGGAACACAAGCAGGGGGAGTGGGAGAGGAAGAAGCAGGCTCATAGTGGAGGAGCCTGATATGGGGCTCGAACCCATAACGCCGGGATCACGCCCTGAGCCGAAGGCAGACGCTTAACCGCTGTGCCACCCAGGCGCCCCTACATGGGTTATATTAATATTTGTTGTATGCAAATTGAAACAAAACTTTCAAAAAATTAATTTGTTTAAAATTAATAAAAACACATTACATGTTAGTATAAATAACATCTTTTAAAATATTTTATTTATTTTTTTGATGGAGAGAAAGCACAAGTAGGCAGAGCGTTAGGCAGAGGGAGAGGAGAAGCAGGCCCCCCGCTGAGCAGAGAGCTGGATTCTGGGCTTGATCCCAGGACACTGGGATCATGACTGAGCTGAAGACAGACACTTAACCAACTGAGCCACCCAGGTGCCCCTAAGTAACATTTTCATTTAAAATATAGCTATCTCTGGGGCACCTGGCTGTGGAACGTGTGGCTCTTGCTCTCCATGTTGTAAGTTTGAGCCCCACGTTGGATGTAGGGATTACTTAAAAATTTAAAAAAAAAAAAAAAAAAAAGAGGGCACCTGAGTAGCTCAGTCAGTTGAGTGACCGACTCTTGATTTTGGCTCAAGTCAGGATCTCAGCGTTGTGGGACTGAGCCCTGCCTTGGGCTCTGTGCTGTGTGGAGTCTGCTCGAGATTCTCTCTCCCTCTCCCTTAGCCCTTCCCCCCCATGCTCGCTCACTCTCTCAAACAAAATAAATAAATAAAATCTTTAAAAATAAATAACAAAAAAATTTAAGAATTAAAAATTTTTAAAAAAACACAGCTGTTTTCCAAAACAAAAGTCACTGACAGGTGGGGCACTTACTTTTTGGCAAAAAGCCTCTGTGTGGCTTAGTAGAAGGCAGCTGGGTTCTCCTCTGTGCCTCTGCATTCAATCTGTTGCCATATGTTTTCGTTGAAATTCGGTCTTATACAGATACATAGTGGGAAAAGGGAGGATCTTGGGGCCTCCAGGGGTTCTCTGACCACATTCTGAAAACTGCTGTCGTAAGGTGAAAGTTGCTCTGGAATACTGATGATCTTCTCCGTTACCGAGCCCCCAGTCCTCCAGGGAGTCCAGACCATGATATCAGAACAGAATCCCTGTTTCTCACCCTCCCCCCGCCCCCACTTAGGATTGCACAATTCTTTAATAATGTATGAAACAGCTGACAGCCTCGAGCAGGAAAATTAGATAAGATGTAAGTTCTTCAGGGAGCATGCTGGTCTTGGGTGGAAGGGAGTGTAATAGGCACCTCAGAAAGGGGATGAGGGCAAGAACCTATGCTTTTTCAGTCAGGAGAGAAGAGGTTATAAAGCTCAGGCGCCTTTGTGAGCGACTACGTCTCAGCGCCCGGGTCAAAAAAGGAAACAAACAATGAAGTTCAGCTGGGCGTGTGCGGAAGGAGCTGGGTGTGTGCGGGAGGAGCTGGGTGTGTGCGGGAGGAGCTGGGTGTGTGCGGGAGGAGCTGGGTATCCGGTTACATTCTACCTCTGTCTTCTTGGGCCCTGCTGGAGGCTGGGCTTTATCTCCCTCAGCTGAGGAGCTGACGACGGATACCTACTACCAGGGAGAGCTTTGAAAGACTGACTAATCGATTCCCAACACCGGGGAGTGGCCTTGCTCCCGTGGTAGGAAGGCTTCAGGTAACACATCCTGTTTATAAACCTTCCTCATCGGCTAACACGACCGCCACCTCCCCCGTGTATCTGGCTTATATGCTTTATAGAAGGAAGGCACAGGCAACAGCTGTCACTAGCCCTTGGAGGCCCCACATGCCACAAGTGGCCCAGCTCTACCTGGAAGACGTGGGTGTGAGTGACTCTGGACAGCTGTAGCGAGAGGCAAGAGCCACACCCCGCAGTATTTTAATAAACAGAGGACAAGTCCAAACTTTGTACCTGGAATTTTCCAAGGATTTTTTTTTTAACTACTAAGGAGTAAACTTACCATCTCTGCTATGCTCCTATCCCAACCTGTGACATCTTTTGCATTATTGCTCTACATGGCTGTTCAGGGGGCCCAGGATCAGGACTAGCCTGTTCAGCACAGTAATCCCTGAGTCTCATACAGTCCTTGGTACATAGAAAGCACTTCAAAAGTTTTTAGTGAATGAAAGTTAAGTAAATGAACTCTGGGGGCGCCTGGGTAGTGCAGTGGTTAAGCGTCTGCCTTCGGCTCAGGGCGTGATCCCAGCGTTCTGGGATCGAGCCCCACATCAGGCTCCTCCCCTGGGAGCCTGCTTCTTCCTCTCCCACTCCCCGCTTGTGTTCCCTCTCTCGCTGGCTGTCTCTATCTCTGTCAAATAAATAAGTAAAATCTTTAAAAGAAAAAAAAAAAGTAAATGAACTCTGGTGGTCCTAATTATAATGTGTACCAAAAGTATGTGGTTTTCATACATTATGCCATTTATCTTTTTTTTTAAGATTTTATTTTTATTTATTTGACAGAGAGAGAGAGAACACAAGTAGTGGGGAGGGAGGGGGAACAGCAGAAGGAGGAGAAGCACACTCCCAGCTGAGCAGGGAGCCAGACATGGGGCTCAACATGGGGTTGGATCCCAGAACCGGGGATCACGACCTGAGCCGAAGGCAGACGCCCAACCGACTGAGCCACCAGGCACCCCAACGTTATGCCATTTAATTAAGCTGTTCATGTAAAGCTTATCTTCCCAAGAAGGTATAAGCTCTTCGAAAGCAGGAAATGTGTATTTGTGAGTTTTTTAGCCGCTCTGCACAGCAACCTGTACACCCGTATCTTGTGGGAGTGCTCCCCAGATCATTCCAACAGACGCACCTTCTTTTACATAGCGTTAAAGCTATGTTTATTTATCATTTTGCTACAGAGCACGACCTGCTTATTTTTTTATCTTTTAATCCCACTAATGGTTTTTGATAGAGCAAGTTACTAGTTTATGGTCTAATAATATTCCTTGTTATTCAGAAAAAGTCCCAGCTAAAGGGCTTCCTTTACTAATTGTGTAACAAAATCTGACTATACGTAAAAGCATGTGTTTATCATACCAGGTCTCCAGCATCATTTCCAACCAAAGATGTTGTTTGTTTAAAATGGAAAAGTTTCCACAGATTTTTTTTTTTTTTTACCTAAATCAGGACAGCAGTGCCTAGGAAGGAATATACAGTATTTCAGTGGAAAACTTGACAGACATCAAAATAACAAGATGAATAAATTAATAAAGAGGCCAGACAGAGAAGTTTCCCAAACAGAGAAGATTTCCATGTCTCTCCAGAAAGTCACTTTACCTATTAGCTCAATGAATAAGTATAAACAAGGATTAGGGTTTTTGTTCTTGTGTTGTTTTTTTAATATAACAACTTTATTAAGAAAAATTCATATACCATAAAATTCACACTTTCAAAGTTTACAATTCAATGGATTTTAACATATTTATAAAATTGTGCAACCATCACCACTATCTAATTTTAAAACCTTTTTTTTAAAGATCTGTGTATTCATTTTAGAGAGAGAGAGAGAAAGTGTGAGCAGGATGAGGGGCCAAGGAAGAGAGAGAACTTCAGGCAGATTCCTTGATGAGTGTGGAGCCCAGCATGGTGCTTGATCCCAGGGCCCTAAGAACATGACCTGAGCCTGAACCAAGAGATGTCCACTTAACTGACTGAGCAGCCAGGCACCCTAATTTTAAAATAATATTTTTAGGGCACTTGGGTGGCTCAGCGAGTTAAGTGTCTGCCTTCAGCTTGGGTCATGATCCCAGGGTCCTGGGATGGAGTGTCGCATCAGGGTCCCTGCTCATCCAGGAGCCTGCTTCTCCCTCTGCCCTTCACCCCACTCGTTTTCTCTCTCTCTCTCTCTGAAATAAATAAATAAAATCTTTTTAAAAAATAGATAAAATTGGGGCACCTGGGTAGTGCAGTCGTTGGGCGTCTGCCTTTGGCTCAGGGCGTGATCCTGGCATTCCAGGATGGAGTCCCGCATTGGGCTCCTCCGCTGGGAGCCTGCTTCTTCCTCTCCCACTTCCCTGTTGTGTTCCCTCTCTCACTGGCTGTCTCTCTGTCACATAAATAAATAAAATCTTAAAAAAAAAAGATAAAATTATATTTTTATTAAAACATTTTGTTTTGTTTCCAAAAGAAACCCCGTAGCCATTAACAGTCCCTCCCCCATTCCTTCTCCCCCAGCCCTTCTCAACTACTAATCTACTTTCTGTCTCTATGGATTTGCCTTTTCTAGACATTTCATATAAAAGGAATATTATACTATGGGCCCTTTTCTGGCTGGCTTCTTTCACTGAGCATGTTTTCAAGGTTTGTCCATGTTATAGCATGTATCAGTACTTCATTTCTTTTTATGGCTGAATATTACTCCATTGAATGGTTATGTCACAACTTGGTGGTCCATCCATTAATTGACAGACATTTGGGTTGTTTTCACTTTTTGGCTATTATATATAACGCTGTTATTTTATGTATAAGTTTGTGTGTGTGTGTGTGTCTGTGTGTGTGTATAAATATATATTTTGTTTCAATTCTCTTGGATATGTACTTAAGAGTGAAATTGCTGGGTTATAAATAACTATAACATTTTGAAGAATTGACAAGCTTGTTTTCCAAAGCATCTGCACCATTTGACAATCCTACCAGCCATGTATGAGAGTTCTAGTTTCTCCATATCCGCACCAACATCTGTCTTTTTTTTTTTTTTTTTTTACACTGTAGCAAGCCTAGTGGATGTAAAGTGGTATCTCATTGTGGGGTTTTTTTGTTTTTTGTTTTTTGTGTTTTTTTTGCATTTCACTAATAATTAAATGATGTTGATCATCTTTTTATGTGTTCGTTGGCTACTTATATATCTTCTTTGGAGAAATGTTTACTTGGATCCTTTGCCCATTTTTAAGTTGGGTTGTCTTTTTATTATTGAGTTGTAAGATTCTTTTCTGTATTCTGTATACAAGTGCCTTATCAGATATATGATTAGCTAATAATTGCTCCCATTCTATGCATTAGGTTCCATCCATAACTCTAAACTTTGAGCAAATTACTTCACTCTCCTCATCTGGAAAGTAAGTGGATTCAAAAGACTCACTTTTGAATTACGATGTGTATCACTGAGAGCAGTGTACACACCAGAAGTATAAGACACCAAAGGATTCCATGCAATTCCTCTTCTGAAATGCCAATATTATTCAAAAATTTGGGGTAAGCAGAATCTTCAAAGTCCAGAGGAAAGAAAAACCGTATTGCTGAGTAAATGGAAATTTTGACACTTTTGAGAACCTGGTGGTAATAGTATTACAGTTGTGTCAGAGTAATCAGGGTGAGAGACTTCAGAGGGAGAAATTATGCCTGACCATTGAAAGCAATGAGCTGAGCATGTGACATCGCAACATGTCTTCAGAGCTATCTTTCTGGAAAAACAAGCTTATTTTGTGGCTTTTAACTTTTGATCACTTAAAAATTATTAACAAATCAGCTCATTTACCTTTTACTTTTATTTACTTTTGTTTCTCTTTTATTTACTGGGTTGTTTGTGTGTGTGTGTGTGTGTTTTTAAGATTTTATTTATTTACTTGTCAGAGAGAGAGAAAGAGAAAGAGAACAAGCAGGGGGAGCAGCAGGCAAAGGGAGAAGCATGTTCCCCACTGGGCAAGGAGCCCAATGCAGGACTCAATCCAAGGACCCTGGGATCATGACCTGAACTGAAGGCAGATGCTCAACCAACTGAGCCACCCAGACCCCCTACTAAGTTGTGCTCAGTTCTACATCCCACCATAGTCAGTTTCCTAAAAATACAAAATATCAAAGATTCTTGATTTTCTTGATTTTTTTAGTGTCATTTTTTAGTTTACCTGTTTAGAGTGTAATAATTCTGAAAAACTACATTTTCTACACCAAACAGGGATAGGTTTCAAAAACAGGAACTTTGAAGTATAGTCTCAAAAAAGTTACAAGAAAAAAAAGGCAAAATAATAAGGGAAAATGAGAATAACCTGAAATCACCAAAGGTTGAAACAGACATATCATTGATTGTCTCTGGGGCACCCCAAGATGAATTTGAGGGGACAGAAGATGGCAAAGAGCACTCTACAGCTGCAACCACTAAGACGTTAGGAAGGAGCACAGGATATTCTTAGATGCTTAATTAAAATATGGGTCCTAGGGGCACCTGGGTGGCGCAGTCGTTAAGCATCTGCCTTTGGCTCAGGGCGTGATCCTGGCGTTCTGGGATTGAGCCCCGTATCAGGCTCCTCCACTAGAAGCCTGCTTCTTCCTCTCTCACTCTCCCTGCCTGTGTTCCCTCTCTTGCTGGCTGTCTCTCTGTCAAATAAATAAATAAAATCTTAAAAAAAATAAAATAAAGTAAAATATGGGTCCTAGGGATGCCTGGGTGGCTCAGTCAGTTAAGCATCTGCCTTCAGCCCAGGTCATGATCCCAGGGTCCCGGGATCTATTCCTTCATCAGGCTCCTTGCTCAGTGGGGAGTCCGCTTCTCCCTCTGTCTCTCTCCTCCTTGCTCTTCCTCTGTCTCTCTCAAATAAATAAAATTTTTAAAAATCTTTAAAAAAAAATTTGGTTCTAGTCTATAGTGAATATGTACAAACTAAAGTCTAGTGTTTTCTGTTTGACAATACCCCGACCAAAAAATGGAAGGAGATTTAGCTTTTGCAGCTGTAAAACCAATAATGAAGGGGTGTCTGGCTGGCTCAGTGGGTAGAGTATACAACTACTGATCTTGGGCTTGTGAACTTGAGCCCCACATTGGGCATAGAACTCACTAAAAAACAAAACAAAAAACTCCATCAAAACAATAATGCATATCTGATGTGGGCATAGCATCAGAATATATAAAGAATACTTACAACTCAACAACAACAAAAGATAAGCAGCCTGATTAAAAACTGGACAAAGGCCTTAAGTAGACATTTATCCGGCAAAGATACACATGTGACTAAGAAGCATGTGAAAAGATGCAGGGAAATGTAAATCAAAACCATGAGATACCAGGGGCACCTGGTTGGCTCATTCGGTAGAGCACGTGACTCTTGATCTCAGGGTCTTGAGTTTGCCCCCACGTTGGGTGCAGAGATTACTAAAAATAAACAAATAAACTTAAAAACAAACCATGAGATACCACTTCATACCCACTAGGATGGCTATAATCACAAAAACAAACAAACAAAAAACAACCAGAAAACAAGTGTTGGTGAGGATGAAGAGAAATTGGAAGCCTTATACATTACTGGTGGGAATGTAAAATGATGCGTTCACTCTGGAAAAGTTTGGTGTTTCTCCAATAAACATCTGATCATCATATGACTCAGCAATCCCCTTCCTAGGTGTATACCCAAAAGAACAAAAACTTGTGCACAAATGTTCATAGCAGCACTATTCACAATAGCTAAAAGGTGGAAATAATCCAAATATCCATCGATTAATGGATGGACCAACAAGAGTGGTATATCCATACAGTGGAATAGTATTTGGCCATAAAAGGGAATGAAGTCCTGATACACACTATGACGTGGATGAACTTTGAAAACATGCTCAGTAAAAGAAGCCAGCCACAAAAGACCACATAGTATACAATTACCTTTAAATGCAATGTCCAGAAAAGGCAAGTCCATAGAGTCAGAAAGCAGTTCAGTGGTTGCCAGAAGCTATGGAAGGGGGAAATGGAGAGTGACTACTTAATGGATAAGGGGTTTGTCTTTCAGAGTGATATAAATGTTCTGGAACTTGGTAGTGATAATGGTCGCACAAGATTGTGAATGTACTGTTACTGAATTGTACACTTTTTAACTTGGTTAATGTGGCAAATGTTATGTATATTTTACCACAATTTAAAATAATTCAGGGGCAAGTAAGGGAATAAATAAATAAAAATAATAAATAATGCAAACTTTCAATGCAAACTAATTTCTTGAGACTTAAAAGAAAATCCATAGCAGAGATCTATTTAGTTGAAAGCGTAAACAAGCAAGGTACAAATTGCTTGAAGCTCCCCTCAGAATTGATTGGGCCAAGAGTGGATACCAAATACCAGCTGGGTCACTCGAGCCTTTTCTGGGGAATTTAGAAGAGAGACTCCCCCAGTTGACTTGGTCATGGGAAAGGAAAGAAGCCGCACCATAAGATTTACTAGTATGTGTTGATGTCCCAGAGCTCATGTCTCCACTCATGCTTGGTTAGTTTTCCATGGATTCCTTGAGCTTGGCATTCTCATAATAAATCTCTTTAAAAAAAAAATAGATAGATAGATAGATGATAGACGATAGATAAATCCCATTTTGCTTGAGTTAGTTTGTATGGTTTCTTTTCCTTGAAACCAAGCATCTAATCCCCATCCATAAGATATTTAGGTTTTTAGGTGTTTTAGGACATTTAGGTAATGTAGTATTACCAGTGTATTAGGTTCCTGTTGCTGCTATAACAAACTACCACAAATTTAGTGGATTAATACAACAGAAATTTATTTTCTTGCAGTTCTGGGGGCCAGAAGTTCAAACAGCAGCATAGTGGCCCCCTTTGAAAGCTCTCAGAGAGAATTATCAGTTCCTTGTCTCTTCCAGCTTCTGGTGTTTGCCGGTGTTCCCTGACTTTTGGCCATATCATAATCTCTGCCTCTATGATCATATTGCCTCCTCCTCTTCTTATGTGTGTCTCTCCTACCAGACGTGGGGCTAGACTCCAGGACCCTGGGAACATGACCTGAGCCGAAGGCAGAGGCTTAACCGACTGAGCCCCCCAGACGCCCCAGCCTTTCAACTTTGAGTGTTTTGCCCCTCTCTTTGAGTGTTTTGTCCCTACTCATGCAGCTTCTGGGGTTCCCACAGCACTGACAGCACAGACAGGAAACTCTAAGTTGCTCAGCAGGGTCCTAGTGCCCCTCTTCATATGACCGCTGTCTAATTTTACAACTTCCTGGATTATTTTCTGTTACCTACCCATGCCTTCCTTGCACACTCATGCCTCTATGCCTTCGCTTTAACTTTAAAATCCTGTCAGTCTGCTTTTTAAAGAACCACGTATTTTTTTTTTTTTTTTACGTAAAATAAGTACTAAAGTTCTAAAACAAAAACCAGAGGGGTCCTGGACTCCTCGCCCGCCCCTTGCTTCCTGTCCACTCCCTCCGTCCCCAGGAAACCTCTTTCGACCCTCTTACCTGGCATTTAGTATTAACCTTCATATTTTAAAGTAAAATGCTAATAGTGCTATATTTAGTTTTTGGCTTAAGATATAAACCGGTGACTTTCTACTATGAAGATGAGATTTTAGCTGCATTATTATCCAGATCCCACCTATATACACATACATATACACAAATATTATATACATATGTTCTCCTGGCTCATCCTTCTAATGTAGTTGTATCATAAGTTTGGATTCTATTGCTATTTGGTGGTTTGCATGTGATCGGTTTTACTATGAATATATTCTTTCTTGTACTTTTGCTCTTCTTTGGAATTAATAATTGCCTTGCCCTTTCCTTGACTTCATTTCCTTTGCTTCATTTTCCGTTTACCCAGCATCTATTCATCCCCTGGTTCTCTGCCAGAAGCACCCCTCTTCTCAGTTCCCCCATACATACTGAGGATTCTATTGATTTCGTCTTTTTCTTGAAAATCCTCCCCTCTTCCCCAGAATCTTCTGTCCTCCTACTGCAGTCTGGGCTGCTTTCTTCTTAGGCCACCTGTGCAGCTGTCGCCCTGAGCCCACTTCTCGCCCTCACCCTGGAAATTCCCTTCACTCCTCTCTTCTTGTGCAGAAGGAGTTTCCTAGATCCCATGTCTTATTCTTTCTTGGTTTACGCTCTTTAACGAAATGACTCTTCTAGTAGCTTCCTGGGAAAAACTGCGCATGGAGTAAATTTCTTGACCTGTTACACATTTGAAAGATATTTATTCTACCTCTATACTTGATTGATAGTTTAGGCTGCTAGAACGAAGGACCGTAGACCGGGTGGCTTATAAACAACAGACATTTATTTCTGATAGTTATTTGCTACCATTTATTTCTTCCTGGAGGGTGGAATCCAAGACCAGGGTGCCAGCCTGGTTGGGTTCTGACAAGAACTCTCTTCTGAGTTGCCGATTACAGACTTCTCATTGTATCTTCACATGGCAAAGAGCAGAGAAAGGACGCAAGCTCTCTCATAACAACACGAAGGGCACTTATCCCATTTATGAAGGCTCCATTCTCATGACCTAATTGTCTCCCAAAGCCCCCATCTCCTGATACCATCTCATTAGCAGGCAGGGATTCAACATATGCATTTTGGAGGGACACACACATTCAGTCCGTAACAGGAGGAGACAGATTTCTAGGTTGGCATTCATTTACCTTTGATTTTTGAAGTCATTGTCCCATTCTCTTCTAGCTTCAAGCTGACATTTCAGATAGTATTCCAATTCTGATGCTTTGTATATGACCTATTTCTCCCACAAAGAAGATTTTAATAATCAAGTCTTTTTAAAAAATTATTATTACCTTATTACCTTTCTTGGTGTAGACCACTTTTCATCCATTGTGTTGAGCACTCAGGGGCCGTTTAAGTCTGCAGACTCGTGTTCTTCAGTTCTCGGAAACTTGTATGGTTTCTTTCTTTTTAAATTCCTCCCCTCCATTGACTCTGTTTTCTCTTTCTCGAATTCTTATTTGAGAATTTGCGTCTCCTGGACAGACCCTCTAAGTCTCTTTTCTTTCCTATTTTTCAAACTTTTCATTGTTAAATTTTTACTTTCTGGGAAAGGCCTTAAATTTACCTTTTATTTTTTTCAACTGGAATTTGTATTTCTGCCATGATATTTTTAATTTCCAAACCTCTTTTTTTTTCTCAACTGTCTCCTTTTCATACCATCTTGTTTGTGATTCATAAATGTGCTACTAGACTCTAACATCCTGAGGCTATGAAGTAGAGGAGCTCTTTATTCCCCTTTGTCTTCCTTTTACTCCTGCCTTGTTTCTTTGCTTGTTTGTTTGCTTGGGACATCAAAAACCTGGTGATCCTTGCCTGACTGCTCACAATTCAGGGTATGGCAATAAGAGGTTGATTGTAAGCGCTGTGTGCATGGCGTCCATTATTGGCCAGAAGGCATCACTATGGCATGACCCAGCTGATGTTAGTGTCTTACCTGATCACATATATACACACTTGTTCCACATATGCAGAATAGCTATAATACGCTAACTTACCAGTTAGGCCACAAAATCACCCTCTTCTCTCCTCTGAAACGCAAACAGCTGGTGACGTCATTTTCGATACAGCATTTATAGGGATGAGTCCTATCTGGCTGTGAGTCATAATCAATATCTTGGAGAAAACCTGGCAAAATATCAACATCACAGCTTCGTCTGAGCTCCTCGGTGAAGCTGATTGTGCTTGCTCTTCAGCTCTGCAATCCAAACATTGTTTGGGTCTTTCTCTGTATGTTCAGGAATTTTTTAAAATGATATGGACTCGGGAATGTTAGTTTTATCTTCTTGTACAAATCTTAAATTTTCAAGAATAAAATAAAGGCACAGTAAAGATAATTCAGGCAATGTTAATTTGATTGTTTTGTACAAATCCTAAATCTGTCTGAATGTTACAAGGACACAGAAATGTTCTTTCTTAGGAAGAATTAACAGAAAATCATTGGCCAAGTCTCATTTTTCTTTTTGTATTCGGAGGTTACAAACTACAGGGAAAAAAAGCTCTATGTAGTCTCACTTAGGCTTGAAAATCACAAGCGTTTCTCTAAAACAAATACTCATTTTGTAACCTTTAACATCACATAGTTGAAAGAGCCCTAGTGTCTGAAATTCTACTGTATTGTATCACCCTAATCAAATACTACAAAAATTGGGGCACTGGAGTATTTTGTAAAAATGAAATATGCTTATTTTCCTTATGGACTTTACACTGCTTAGAAGGACTGGATTGAATTGATTATCCCGGGAGCTGAAAAATACAGAAGATTTAATAGGATATGTTTTAATCCATTCTCTTTAATTTATCTTAAATTTCTTGGAAGTAGTTGTCCTATCTTCTGGAAATGTCAAATGAAATAGTCAAAGATAACCAGACTGATTAAACAAATGGATTTTCTTGTTTTTGCACTGAACAAGAGTAAGAATGCTTTTTTCTATTAGGGCTTCATAGGCAAATAAAAACAACTTAATTATTTTGGGGTTCTTTTGTTTTTGAGAGACAAAATAAATTTTATTTATTTATTTTTTTTTTAAAGATTTTATTTATTTATTTGACAGAGATAGAGATAGCCAGCGAGAGAGGGAACACAGCAGGGGGAGTGGGAGAGGAAGAAGCAGGGCTCATAGTGGAGGAGCCTGATGTGGGGCTCGATCCCATAACGCCGGGATCACGCCCTGAGCCGAAGGCAGACGCCCAACCTCTGTGCCACCCAGGTGCCCCCAAAATAAATTTTAATTCACTTGGCTTTAAAGTGAAGAACATCGAAAATAAAACTTCACTAAAAAAAAAAAAAAAAGAACACCTTATTAAATCACAGCAATTATATTTTCTCCTTCAATTCCTCCCTCCGAATTTTCATGTTTCTGTCAAGGCTATGATTTCTCTCCAAATCACTCAGGTTTTGGAAGTTTGGGAGTCGTCTATTTGACTCTCCCTTCTCCCTACCTCCTCTCGCTCTCGTACATCCGCATACAGCCTGGTCTCTCTGCTGGACTCGGTATTGTCAGTCACCAAGTCTCAGGCTTTTCTCTCCACATCCACCTTTGCAATTCCTTGGACTATGTTAGCCAGAGTCCTCGGGTGCCTCACAGCTGTTATTGCCATTTGTCTCACTGACTCCAATCTATTTTTAGAGGAGTTTTCAGCTTATTTGCCTAAAGAGTCAGGTAAGTAAAGGAACGAAATGAGCTGGCTGAGCTTAGACCTTATTTGAAAGGACAGCTTCCACTCAGCTCCCACTAATTGTTGTTTCACCAGGGACAATGGGACAGTGTCACTAGAAATCCAGTTTTCTAAGAATAGTCAGAGATCCCCAGAGTTTCCATAGATCCTCTCACCTCCCTTGGATTCCTGGGAATTGTAGGTACAAGAAGAGAGATATTTTGGACCTGGAAGTCAGCGCCTGAAATGTACTGGGCTGGCCACGTTTCTCAATGCTTGTCAAGTCCGTAGTCCCTGAAGTGGCCCTAAGTGGTCCCTTATTCATAGATCCCTCATCATCCTGCTTCATCATCTTAGCCAAGAGCCACCAAGAGGTCTAGTAAGAGAATTAAGAAAGTTCTGTTGAACCCGGATGATGGTCACGAATCATCCAATCTGGACCAATCCAAACTGGACCAATCAGTTTCTCTCTCTCTAGAATTTGAACTTTAGATAAACAGTGAGTTAATCGGTAGTGATGTGGACGTGGAAATATACCAAAGGCACAAAGAGAAAAGAGTAGTTGAGTCATGGGAATGCCAGAACATTTAGAGTAAGGATCAACAAACACCTTCTTCTAGGGAGCGACAAAATAACTTAGTAACTAAGGTCGCAAGGGATCCTGAATAAATTTCAAGTTTCCAGACTTCATCCCAGGTCAGTGAGGCCCTATACTCTTATTCCTCTGTCTCCCATGATTTCTGGATTCTGTGAGGCCTGGAATGTGCCTTGTGTTCCTTATGTCTGTGCGTGCATACCCTTCAAACAAATACGTCATTACTTTAGGAACCTGAGTGAATTCTTGCAATGAAAAAGCCTAACAATGTATACAATGCCTTTTTAAAAAAGCCTGGGGGTGGTGACTTTACTCAAACCTTGCTAAATTATAAAATGCTTGTCCTAACTGCTTCTCTTCTGTGGTCCTCTGCCCTTCTCCACTTGTTGTGATGTGGAAAATCATTCTGGAATACTTATAAGAACACTACTTAACCAAAAATACATCAATATGTCAATACAAATGTGCCAATATTCCAGAGAGTGCGTTCGGTCACACACACACAACTGGCATTAAGTTTTTTGATGACTTGATCAAGAGTAGTTGCAAGTAGGGACGTCCCAAGTTTTACTAGGGGCTTAAATCGTGAGCAAGACTATAACTCGCCAGAGTTACAAAACACTCTGGAGCAGGGACTATGCTCCAATCCCATGCTTTGAATATTTAAGGGATGGGAGATAAAATCCGAGTACATGAGAACAGTAGAAAAAAATTAAAGATAAAGAGATGTCTTATGTCTCTTTTTCAGACATAAGAGACAAAGTAGTAGGATGTAAGATATCAAGGTTAATGAAGTGATTATACACTTGTTACCTGAGAAGACATAAAGATTATACACAAGGGCACAATTGCAATTTGGGTGAGGGGCTAAAATTTTAAGATTATGTTGGGAAGAAAACACAATTTTTGTAAATAATGGAATAAACGTTTTAAATGATTTCATAGTGTTAGAATTAGAAATTTAAAAAATCAATGTAGGCTTGTGACTTTGGAATGTCTTTAAATTTTGTCCAAAAATGGCCTAGCAGTGATATTATTCTAATCCCAATCTGTACTCACACAAAAACAATCTCATATTCACCCTTGATGCCCAGATTTTTCCACTAATATTTTTCTTCGCTTAAAGGAACTAGGTTTTTTATAAAATAGCTCGTTCCAGGTTTTGGGTTAGAGAAAGAGGAAGATAATCTGGAACATCTTGTTGTGTATATAAAGCAAGAATGTTTCCAAAAATGTTTGGGAGAAGTGCTGAAGAGACAATAGAGCCATCTTAAGAGGACCTTCACTGGCCAAGATTTAAAGATTTAATTTTAAAAAAAGGAAAATGATTATGGATGATTGAAACTGTGTTAATCTATGAAAGTCCATAATGCTTTTCCAAAGGAAAAAAGTTTAGAATTTAGTCATAGGTAGTTTGGCTATAAAAGATAGTACGGGGTGCCTGCCTGGCTCAGTTGGTGGAGGGTATGACACTTGATCTCAGGGTTGTGAGTCTGAGCCCCATATTGGGTGTACAGATTGCTTAAAAAAAAATCTTTTTAAAAAAGGAGATAGTGCCTGTGATAATACAGATATGCTAATATTTAAAAAGTTGAATAAATAGAGTTATATGTATGGGTTTTTTAAAAAAATCTAAAGCATATATTAGTTTATAAAGCACGGGCATGCCTTTTCTCTAATTGCAACAGTAGGGAAGGTTGAATAGAAGAAACTGGGAATCAGCCAAGCAGTCCTGGAAAAAAATATTAACTATACCAAGAACAGAAAGAACTGCTCCACATCATTTGTCACATGTAACAAGTGGGTAGAAAGGAGAGTCAACATTTAATCAGGACTGGGGTAGCAAAATGATCAAGTAGAAAGTGAACTGCATAGTGTTTTTCATGATGATAATTTGCCAAACGTCCTGAAGATAGCTAATTGCGTAGATTCCCTCCCTGTCTCATGAAAGGTAAAAACTTTCAGTGATCCTATTAATTGTAACAAATTAATGAGACAAAATCAGTTTGCAAAAGTGAACAATCTAGCCATTATGTAATGATAAGAAACTGGATTCTGTAAGCTGGCCACATGAAACCTAAAAAACACATCATTTCAGGAGAGGCATTAGGTTGCATCCTGTGAATGGCAAGGATTTAAAAAGTTTTATCAATGCACGAAAGGAGAGCCAGCCAGGAGGCACAACCAAGCCTATAACCCAACTAAGATTAAATTGGTTGAAACCCCAGCTGGTCATAAATAACGTGTTTTTTCTTGTGGCTTTATATCTAGGACGAAATAGAATCAAGTCTCTATAATATTACTGTACCCCAGGGCTGCCACCGGTCCTTTGACATCTTGTACCAATAAGAAAAAGACTTCTTTTCCTCCAGGTAGCCCCTGGAAAGATGACTTTTAAAAGCAGAGGGAGAGCTGTATTTCAGGCCTCGCTTTGGTCAGGCGCCTTCATGCAAAGTACAGCCTGCACAGGCCTGCTGCCCCCTTAGGAAAGTTGAAGAAGTAAATGTGGTAAAATTACTGCCACCCCAGAAAGGTCTAAGTATAGGGATAACGAAGGCATTAATTTCAACCTGTGGTAATAGTACTTTAGTAGCAATTTAAGTATCAATTTTGTCATTACTGTGAGATTTTGTGCCTATTGTTTGCTTCTAAATATAGACCTAATAATTTCAATTAAATTTTTCAAACTATGTTGACAAAATAAGGCTTGTGGTCAATGCTTAAATGTCAGGGAAATTTTTAGTTGTAAAGTTTAAACATTTTGATTCCCTGGTTCTGTTCAGTGTTTAGAGGAATTTTATTTCGTAGATGTGAAAGATGTATAACTTGAGCGTTAAGGAAAGTATAAATTGCAGCGTTCCTCTTTTCACACATGTCCCTTAGAGCTTAGACATTTAAGATCAAAGCAGTAAGAGGTAGAGGAAATGGAAATAAAGCCACAATGAGAGGGAAAGAAAAATATTAAGAGAAGGAGGACAGAAAGATGATATTCAAGGCAGAGAAAGGGAGCCGACAAATAAAATGTAAGGGACAAAGGTCTACAGGAGAGAGCAGAGGAATTCAGAGGGCTCTGAAGTGTTAATGCACGTAAGCTGCTTATTTCATACATGGTTTTTACCTCTTTTCCCTGATTTTTACCATCTGGTTTACTTTTCAATTGTTTTTTTTAAAAAACAAAAACAACTTCCTCTAGAGAAACTGTTGACTCAAAAAATAAAACCAAGGCATGCACTGGAACAAAAGTCTTCAAGAGCCCTGAGAGTCTTCCCAAAATTTATTTTACCCTTGGACTGTCTGGCTACCTCCATGATTAGCCCTTTGAGCCCAGACAAGAGTATCTGACCTCTTCCTTTACATAATATAGCACAGATGAAACCAGGTTGGAGTATTAAAATTAGGCTTTCCTAAACACAAAGGATCTGTAGGAGCTATACACAAAGAATAATATGAAATCCAATAATCTGGTATATAAAACCTGACTTGTTCTCTTCTGGGGATCCATTCCAGCTCCCTGTCTCTTTGTGGCCGGCACCAGTTTAGCACCCATCATCCAGGTGGCCACAGCTGAAAGGCTATCTTTTTTAATGTACAGATTCCAGGGTCTTACATGAGGCCTAAAAAGTATAGGCCTAAAAATTTTACACTACATATCACATAATAACTCTAACGTTCACCCAAGAGATACACACAGACAACATAGGTGTCTTCCATCAAGGGCCCCTCTGAGTTGACTACCAGTTAGCTGCCCCCTGGAGGGTAAATTAATCTCCAGGACACTGTGATATTATCTCCAGATTACCAACCTTTAGGCCTTGGGACACATTGAAAAGAGGACTAGGCATTAGGAGTTCAAGGAATTTAGTCCCTGACTCATTCTGTGACCCTTAGGTAAGTTATTTTATCTTTAGAGTCTTTATTTCGATCATAGGTAAAATAGAACTTATCTCTATCTACTTTAAACGATTAGGGTAAGAATAAAATGAGTTAGATGAAAAAGTGCTTTGAGAAAGTATAAACTCTTCCCAAAACAATTTTTAAAAATTTTTGTTATTTATTTTTTTAAACTCTTACAAAAACAAAAGAACTACATCATTCCAGAGTCTCCAGAATCTTTGCCTGCTCTTCTCCACCAACTCTTGCCAGGCCATTCTCTTCCCCTCATCTTGAACCCAGCTTCAATTTGCAGACCAGAGGATTTGAATTAAGGGCCCTCTAAGATCTGTCACAGATCTGGAAGTATAGGATTCCCATTCATCCAATGAATATGAGTACTTACTATGTAACTCGTTGGAAACCCAAAACTGAGTAAAATCCAGCAAAAATGATAAAAAACCCAGCAATCACTAATATTGGAATGCCATATGAAAAGTTTATACAGATTTCCCTCAACTTACAAGGGGATTACACCATCTGCATAAAGTTTTGGAAGCATTCTTCTAGATATTCCTTCTGTCCAATTTTGTTACCAGTTATAAAACATTTATCAAGCACTCAACGCTGAAAAATACTGGTCAGAGGCTGTAAAGATACAGAAAAGTGTAAGGTTACTGCGGTGGTCTAAAGACCTACAATCTAGCGGTGCCTGGGTGGCTGGGTGTCTCAGTACTTAAGCGCCTGCCTTCTGCCCGGTGCCTGATCCCGGAGTCCTGGGATGGAGACTGGCTTCCAGCTTCCTGCTCCCCTGGGAGCCTGCTTCTTCCTCTCCCACTCCCTCTGCTTGTGTTCCCTCTCTCGCTGGCTCTCTCTCTGTCAAATAAATAAATAAATAAATAAATAAAATCTTTAAAAAAAAAATAAAATACTTACAATCTAGTGTGGCAGGATGTATGGATGATGTTAAAACTTTGGTCTTGCCATCCCTGGACTGGAGTTCAAATTCTCTTAACTTACTGTATGATGTTTCACAAGTACTTTTTGCCTTTCTAAGCTTGTCTCCTCTCCAATGAAATGGGGATAAAAGATAGTACCCATTCCTTAGGGCTGTTGTGAAGTTCAGAAGACAATTTATGTAAAGCACAGTTTCTGCCCCAAAAGTACTTGATAAAAAAACCACGATATTTTGTGTGTGTGAGCGCAGTGCGGAGAGATGGTGAGAGTTACACATTTCCATAACACACCGCTAGCAAAATACGCTGTATGTTGCAGAGCGGTTTCACTTTCTCCCTTTCGAGACGCAAGCCTCCTCCTCTGCTTCCTCCTCAGTGTCAGGCACCGCTTCGTGATCCCAAAGTCTCAACAGCCCTTCAACTATAAAGACAGTAACATTTCCAATACACAATTACGAGTTTATGGGGAACTCTATATACTAAGGGGCCAATTTCAATCAGTAAATCACTCCCCTAATTTTCACCCTCTTTACCGTGGCTAAGGAACAGCGTTGGTGACCCGAGTAAATGAAAAAAACTAAGTCATATTTCTCCAAATATAATTTAAATGTGGACTGATTTTCTTATAATTGCTAAGAATGAAACCCCTATAACATACTTTGAAATCTTAAAAAAATTACATTATGTTGGGCTTGAAATAAAAGAGCTACATCCCCAAGGTCAGTGGCTGAGGAGGCATCAGTGGCTTTGGTTTCTAGATTCTTTCTCCCGCCCCCATCCCCTTTTCCAAATTCAGCCTAGATACAGCACTGCCACCGCCGCCTTCGGGGCAAGGTGCGGGGGCGAGTAAGGAGCAGGGTGGGGGAGGTGGGGCTGAAACGGAACTTCATTGTTCGCGGGACCGACTCTTCCCGAAAGAGCCCGTTGGCAGCGCCTGCGCAGTGCGCGCTCTTTGTGCGGGGCTGCAGCAAGCTGGTTGTTTGTGTGTGTCTTTCGGAGGCCGTGGAGGGAGCGCCGGAGGGGCGTGGCCTGTTCAGTCGCATCCTGATTGGGCTCTTGGAGGGAGGTGGGCGGGCATAGGGCGGAGCTTCTGATAACAACACTCGGCGCTGAGGCTGAAGCTATTTGTTGCTGCGCCGCCACCGCCCGAACCATGGTCCGCGTTCCACTCGGGCTCTCTTAGCAGCAGCCGCCGCCGCCGCCGCCCTGTGATCGCTGGCTTCACTTCCTCCTTTTCTTCTTGCTGAGCCACTTTCCTCCTAGAGCTATGACCGTCGTCTCCGTCCCGCAGCGGGAGCCACTTGTCCTGGGCGGCCGCCTTGCGCCTCTGGGCTTTTCCGCCCGTGGTTACTTCGGGGCCCTCCCGATGGTGACCACGGCCCCGCCGCCTTTACCCCGAATCCCGGACCCCCGGGCACTGCCCCCCACCCTTTTCCTCCCTCACTTCCTAGGGGGAGACGGTCCCTGTCTGACCCCGCAGCCTCGCGCCCCTGCACCTCTGTCCAACTGTAGTCTAGCTACGGCGGGAGGCACCCCTCGGGCAGCGCCAAAGAAGCGGCGAAAGAAGAGGGTGCGGGCCAGCCCGGCGGGACAGCTGCCCAGCCGCTTCCATCAGTACCAGCAGCACCGGCCGAGCCTAGAGGGCGGGCGGAGCCCCGCGACTGGTCGGAGCGGAGCGCAGGAAGTCCCGGACCGGGCGGCCAATTCGGCCCCGGGTCCTGCGGCCGCAACCCAAACTGAGGAAGCGAGCCCTTTCCCTGGCCAGCTGCCGCCCGCGGTGCCCGGCCAACCCTCGTTCAAAAGAGAGGTAAGGGCCGCGAGGGGGACGTGGGGACTATTGAGGAGTTCTAGCCCTTAGACGGCTACGGACGGGCTCTGGAATTTGGGGCCCTGCACTGAGGGGTCGGGTGGGGGGGGCCGGGGTGAGGGGCTGCTGTTTACTCGGGAGGGAAGTTTCCGTGACG
This sequence comes from Ailuropoda melanoleuca, assembly GCF_002007445.2. Lineage (NCBI taxonomy): Eukaryota > Metazoa > Chordata > Mammalia > Carnivora > Ursidae > Ailuropoda > Ailuropoda melanoleuca. The sequence goes on from NC_048227.1 coordinate 41,022,502, forward strand.
CCCGCTCGGTTCTAGCAGGGGGAAGAAGGGGGAGGGGGGAGGCATGCGCTGGCGCTGCTGATTGGCTCCCGGGAGCCAGCCAATGAGAGGGGTGGCTGCGCCCCAGCAACAGCCCCGATTTAGAAGGCTGGCGCTGTTCCAGGGGGTTTCGGTGTTCGGGCGCGCGGTGGGGTGGGGGATGGATGGGGACCGCGGGAGGCTGACGTCAGCGCGCGCTACGTGCGCCGCGCTTGGGCGCTCATGAAGGAGGTGAGGCCGTGTGGCCGTGGTAGGGGAAGGGGTGGGCGACCGCTTTCAGCTACTTTACCGTTGGTAGCTCCAAGACTAGTCGGGGGCGCGCGTGCACGCGCCCACCGCCCTGTTGTGGGCTTCGGAGTGGGCCACAAGCGGCTCGATTCCCCTTGGCTGGCTTTTTGCTGAGATGAGAGGTGCTCCGTGTGCCCAGCTGGGTTTCTGTCCTCGCTGGCCGACCTGCTTAGCTCTGCTTTAACTTTGAAAGTTGGCAGGAGCGGTGGTAGTTTTCTTTCAAACGGTAGTTTTTGCGAGCTAGTCTATTAGTTGAATGGAATTGTTCGCACTCTGTGCTGTAGTGGGCTTTATTAGTGGAAAGTACCTTTGTGTCCAGAATGATGAAACTTTGAAAAGTTCTAAGTTGAATTGACGTTAAGCCGCCCAATTGCCATGCTGTGGGGTTAGGATAAAATTAAAACTTAAACGAGATTAAATTGTTAAAATGATTTGAAATTAAGCTCTATAGCAAAATAAAACCTTGCAATTCCAAAGACGACTTCTGTCTCATGAGAAATGAAAGTAAGTGGGGCCCCTCGGTGGCTCAGTCGGTTGAGCGTCCGCCTTCGGCTCGTCGTCATCATCTCGGAGTCCTGGGATGCAGTCCCCGCGTTGGACTCTCTGCTCCGCGGGGAGTCTGCTCTCTCCCTGCTTGTGCTCTTTCTCTGACAAATAGATAAAGTCTTTTTTAAAAAAAGAAGTGGGCTCCTGGGTGGCTCAGTCGATTGAGCGTCTGCCTTAGGCTCTAGTAATGATCCCATCTCGGCGTTGGAGACTCCTACGGGGAGTCCGCCCTCTGCCACCCACCCCCCTTGTTGCTCGCTCGCTGTCGCAAAAGTAAATAAAATCTAAAAAAGTAAAACGTGACGTATTTTTTAAAAAGAAATGAAAGAAGTTACAGCCATTTCTTGTTGGGAGAATGTTGGACAGATTTGCAGGTTCTCTCTCGCTGTGCCCTTGGGAAAAAATCAGATTTGACCTCCGTGATTACGTATATTAGATTGAAGTTTTAAAATTCCATAGCCTTGAAATATTAGTGATACGCTAATAGCTTGCTTTTGTACTACTTGTTCCCTGGTTAGCAAGTAATAATTTTGTAGAACTGTTAAAACGGGGAACTCTGGCAGTTACATGGAATGTTACCTCGTGCCCTATTTTTGTATTTTTGTATCCCGCTTCTCTACCATATTACAAGTGTTGGAAGGGCAGTGATCTAATGAAGTACTTGATGCTTTTCCATCCGGTCATGGCTTCCTGTGATCACTTGAGTTAGGAAAGTGATTAGAATTGGTGTGGCAAAGTACTTGAAGCAGTTGTTAAACCAGGAAGTAGGGGCATGTGGAAACAATTTTCTGATCATATTTTTACTATAAATATATGTAACTGGGAAAGATGAATTAAAAAAGGGGTTAGTATTTAAATTTTTAATATTTAAATTTCTGAAATTTTGTTTTCAGAAACTGGGAGATAATTTTTCTGTGTACTTAGTAACTATTATCAAAACACTTTCTCACTTAAAATCTGGTTCCTCCTAATCAAATTTTTATCTGGAATAATTTTAGAAGGACTTGAGTAAAAGATGAATAGTAATCTTGAGCAGTTTTTATTTTTGACCAGACTAAGCCAATCAAAATGAAAGCATGCGAAGATTTCTTAGACCCATCCGAATGTAGTCACTGACACCTTTAGTTTGTATATGATTGAAAGGTAGCTCATTACTCTTCCTTAACATTTACAGAAAGATGAACTTGGGTTACTTTGGGTTTTCCCCTTTGACACTTCAGAACTGACTCCCTACATTGCATATTGGTGATGGTTATGATTTTATTTTTAGTAGTAAACTTAGATGCGTGCTTATTTGATAAGCGCAGTGAGCACGCACATGTTTAATCAAGACCGTAAACTAAAGTCCCAGGGAAGAAAACATTAAATACATGGTGTGAGGTTTGTGACTAATTTTTGTCATGAGACTGTATTCACTTTTATGTTCCTTGTCTTTGTAGGTTTTAAAATCAAAGATGGGAAAATCGGAGAAAATTGCCATTCCCCACGGCCAGCTTGTTCACGGCATACACTTGTGTGAACAACCAAAGATAAACAGACAGAAAAGCAAATATAACTTACCACTAACCAAGATCACCTCTGCAAAAAGAAATGAAAATAACTTTTGGCAGGATTCTGTTTCATCTGATTTAATCCAGAAGCAGGAAAAAAAGCCTTTTAAAAATACTGAGAACATTAAAAATATGCATTTGAAGAAATCAGCATTTCTAACTGAAGTGAACCAAAAGGAAAATTACGCTGGGGCAAAGTTTAGTGATCCACCTTCTCCTAGTGTTCTTCCAAAGCCGCCCAGTCACTGGATGGGAAGCACTATTGAAAACTCCAACCAAAATAGGGAGTTGATGGCAGTACACTTAAAAACTCTCCTAAAAGTTCAGACTTAGATCTCAGATTGCAGTATGTCTGTAAAACAGTTTTTTCAAAATCCCTGGACTCCTGAAAATTGGTACAGAAATGGAAATTTGCCTTGTAATATACAAGTGCAAAAGATGAGTTTAAAAAATTATAAACAACTTGTATTATATTTTATATTTTGTAAATACTGTATACCATGTATTATGTGTATATTGTTCCTACTTGAGAGGTACATTATAGTTTTGTTACGAAAGTATGTATTTTGCCCTACCCAAACGGTAGGCGTTTTGTATATATACAGTGGAGAAATTTTAAGCGTGCTAAGGCACATGGAAGACCGATTTATTTGCACAAGGTACTGAGATTTTTTTTAAAGAAACAGCTCTCTAATCTCAAGGTGAAGATCTAAATGTGAACAGTTTACGAATGCACTACTGAAGTTTGAATCTGTGGCACAATCATTGTAAACATGGGGTTTGTCTGTGTTTCGCTAAATTGATTTCTGCCTTCTAATCTGTAATTACTGGAAAACTCCTATTCCCATTTTTACCAAACTTAATTTCTGGTTTTTGGTTTATCCATTCAAATTTAAAATACCTCTAATTTTAATGCCAACAAAATTGGTTGTAATCAAATTTTGAAATAATAATATAATAATTTGGCCCCCCCTTTTATACTAGTCTTGACTCTGTGTGTGTGTCTTTCATGTTTGAATGTGTGACTAGGAGATGGATCTTAACTGTTCTATTTTACTGTCTTAGTATTATACTAATTGTCTTTCCTCTGAAATTTAGAGGGTCCAATAATGTAATGCTGCTACCTCTAAGGGGAGGAATTCCCCATTTTAACAATGGAAATGGTTGTGGTCAAAAGTACAACTGATTAGTTTATAACTTACAGTATACTTTTATACATGAACTGTTCCATAAGTACTATTTGATTTACCCTATAATTTCAATGAAAGAAAATGGCACTTGGTTTGGTTTACTAAATTTGTATTGCTTTTGAATGGTGGTTCTTGAAACAAAGCAAGCATAATTTAGATAGTAGGTGAAGATTTGGAAGTCTAGACCTTTGCTAAAAGGTAAATATGGTAGCTTATGTATTTTTACTTTAAAATTCAAACTTTGTTCTAAGATTCTAAAGCACTAGTTTTCCCTGTATGGTTTTTAGTTCTACAAAGCTGAAGTTTATCTTGCAACAAAAGGAGAGTTTTTTTTGAGTAGACCCGCAATACTTGACATATGAAAAGGGTATTCAGGGGGTATAAATGATTCTCTTAAGGTGAAATAGATGAGAAAGGTGCTACCATCCTTCCAAGAAAAGATAAATGGAAGAGTCTGTGTCTTGCACATTTGGTTCATACAGGTGGGGAGACTTTCGGCCTGTGCAAAGGTCGGTGGTATGGGCACAACCTTAGAGTCGTTATTGGTGAGCTGTGCCAGGAGGGTATGAAAACTGACATAGCCACCGCAAAATCTGAGCTCGTTCAAGTGCCTGCAGTCTGGTTTACACGGCACATACATAACCCAGCCAGCCATTCTTTGGCCCTGGCTGTAAAATGCTTCATTCTTGTATGTATGTAGAGAAAGCTATACTTAATACATAGAAGTTACATATAGCTTGCTTTAAAAAATGCATTTAGAGAAACTTAACAAAATACAGTAAGCTTTCGACCTTTCAAAATTTTTTAAGATTTTCTAAGTAAAGGAAATAGATTATAAAATAATCGGTTTTATGGTTTGACGAGTGAACAAAATTGTCTGAATTACACTACAGATGATACAGTGAAAAGGTATTAGCAAACTTGGAAGTCCAGTACTTTTGGTATTACAGTAAAATACTATTTAGCAGCCTTAGTCCCTTTGGATTGCTGTAACAATACTAAAGGTTGGGTAGCTTATAAATTTCTCACAGTTCATTGTCCAGGAAGTCCAAGATAAGGCACCAGCCGATTTGGTATCTGAGCGCCCACTTCATTGTTCACAGATGGGAAGTCTGAGTCACATGGCAGGAAGGTTGAGGGAGCTTTCTTGGGCCCCTTTTGTAAGGAGATTAATACCATTCACGAGGGTTCTGCCCTTATGTCCTGATCCCTTCCCAAGGTCTCCACCTTGTAATATCATTAATTATAGGTTAGGTCTCAACATAATTTATACTGTAGTGCAGGCCAATCCACTTAACCACCTGTATTTTTCTCCTACTGAAGTCTTCACTGAAACATTTTTCCTCCGACGTTCCTGTAACTGGTTTTGTAAAAAGCAAACACTTTGCAGTCACCAGCTTCAGGTATACATTTTAACTAGTAGTCTGGTAAAGGAGGCTCATAATTGCAAAAGGATGAAAGGTTTTTATGAGTGTAAATTAAGTTCTATAGTGAAGTGCCATTGCATATATTGGCATGTGAGGTATTTTATACTGAAGTGGCTTTTAGGTAAGTGTACAGTTTGATAATGTCAACTCCTAACACTGATAAAGTGACACATATGCTGATACAACACCATAGAACTCTTATTTGCATTAATCTTGGTGCTAAGTATTTTAGTGTCCTTGTAGGCAGATAAAGGAAAAAGGTAATAGAACATCAAATCGCAGTATTAAAAGATTGACAGGAACAATTCTTTTCAAACAATGTGGTTTGTAAGATAAAATACAAATTTTAAGATGGTTTATGTAGTTTATAAGTTAAAAGACGAAAATGTATTAGGCAAGTAGTCTATATTTTAGCTGGACCAGCATTCAGGTTTTAGATTTTTGTTTTTAAGATTTTGAGAGTGTGAGGGGAGGGGAGAGGGAGAAGCAGGCTCCCTGTTGAACAAGGAGCTGATCCCAGAACCCTGGGATCAATGACCTGAGCTGAAAGCAGACGCTTAACGGACTGAGCCACCCAGGTGCCTCACCATTCAGGTTTTTAGGCATATAGTTGACCTTTGAATAACATGTGTTTGAACTGTGTTGGTCCACTTACACATGAGTTTATATAGTACAGTACTATATTTTTTTCATTTTTTTCTCTAGCTCACTTTATTGTAAGATTACAGAATATAGTATATAGAATATATGTTAAATTGACTTACCAGGCTCCTGGTCAGCAGGCAATTAATAGTTAAGTTTTGGGGGAATCAAATGTTATATGTGGATTTTTGCACAGGAGTTGGTACCCCAAAACCCCATGTTATTCAGGGGTCAACTGGACTACGTAATCTCCCCTTCATGATATTTGTATAAATAGTGCTATACAAATGTGGGACTTAAATGGGATCCATTCGTGCCACACTTGGGGAAAACCATTTGTATTTCTCTTACATGTGATTTCAAACTAAAAAGCCCATGTTACCTGCTTTTGTCATTACCTGCTCTCTGTAAAAGCCCTATCTCAACTTTTGGTGTTGAGAAGGAACAAAACCTAGACTCTATCCCTGTGCTTCTCCCCCTCAGCATCAGGCCCCAGAATGGACCTGGGACAGCTGGCAGTCCACCCAAGATGGTGAAATTAAGATTGTGTGGAGCTGTGGCTGTGGTAGGCTAGACTCTGGATGCCCTGTCCCTCAATCCCCAGCATGTTCTCAAAAGCATTTAGATGTCTAGGAGAGGGTTTGGGTTGTCCTGGCTCAAAGCCACCCACCTCTGCCTTATTCCTCGTTCTTCCGGAAATGTTGGGGGGGGGGAGATAGTAAATGGCTTGAGATTACAAAAAAGGGGGGCTGCTTTTGAGATTAAGGAGGCCTTCGAGAGGTATACAGATAAATTTTGAGTGGGGACATCAGTTCTAGAAAAGAAGGGAAGTTTAAAGAAGGAAGGGAACTTTATTTGATGTTCACATTTTGTATGACGCTCCATTCCTGCTCACAAAGATGCAAGTACCTTCTTCACAAATAGTTGGGAAAACTCGTTTTAGAAGTTCAGACCGTAGTTTGAAAATTCCTTCAATATTTAGTCACCATTTTTAATTTTTTCTAGTAATGTGTTGTAAATATTAAAACTAATGGGTTGCCTTAGATCTGACCTCTTTCTCAGTCTGATTCCAGAAAATGGTTCATTCTTGCACAGGTTTGGTAACACATTTCTGTATAAGATTATAAAAATTTCTAACAAACTAATACAGAGTCCCTGTCTTTTAGAAAATAAAATTCTCAGCACCGCTCCCTGCCCTTGTTTGACATTTCTCAGCTCCTTTGTGACGTTTCTGAGCAGCATGTCTACAGTTTAATGTGTGGCGGCTTATGTGTGAGGTATGTTCACGAAATACAAAGATAAATGGCGGAGCTGAAAGTTTACAGGTGGCTGGGGAAGAAATGACATATAACATACAAGCTTCATTTCCCCTTCCCTACGACAAATGCCTGAAGAGGTGAAAAAAGTAAAGTCGTTTCTTCCAGGAGGTAATGATGAATTCTGGAGAGTAGAGATTGTCTAGTTGGGAACCTGACACCTTAGAAGTAGCATTGAGTTGGGTCTTACGGTATTTGACATAGTGTTTGATATGTAAAGAGAAGGAAAATATTTGTCAGAGGTAAAAGTGTAGACAGTGGTGTAAATAGAAGTGGGGTATCCAGTAGCTCAAGACAAGTGCAAAGAACATAAAATATATTGAAAGGTGTACTGTGGTAACAACCTGAGGGTCTTGAATGTCATAAGAGTTGCAACTCGATTCTGCAAGCACGCAGAACCATCCAAGGTTTGTGAGCAAGGGAAAGATTCCTGTTTCAAAAAGAAATCAGGTGCAAATATGGAGAACAGTTTGGAAAGGGAAAGCTTGAGGAAAAAGAATTTGTTGGTACTTTAAAATCAGAGAAATGAGCCTAAGGACATTGTTGGAGGAAACACCCAGGCATGGACTTAACTTGGGAGATGTTTTGAAGGTAGAATTAAGAATTGAGCAACTGCATGGAGGGTAAGAAAAGAGTTTTTAAATTGGGCAATTAGGAAGACAAAGCTAGCAATTAGGGAACTCTGGAGGGGGATCCAAATTACAGAGGAAGGCAGTTTTAATTTGCATGTTGAACGTTGTGGGGTGTGTAGGATATCCACACGGAGTAGAAGACAGGTGAGACCCAGAAGTACGGTTTGGGTAATAGTGCACAGAAGCCCTAATTGCAACACGAAGATGGAACTGAAATACTTTGTCTTCATGTAGCCTCTTTCTCTCACAGGTTTAAAACCTTTACCAGTGCTCTTGACCTCATCCTTTCTAAACTTCACCTATGACTGTAAATTAGTTATTGAATTAAAAAGTATTTCCTCTGGAGGCACCTGGGTGGCACGGGCAGTTCAGCATGGACTCTTGGTTTCGGCCCGGGTCGTGATCTCAGGGTCATGAGATCTAGCCCCACCTCAAGCCCCACCTCAAGCCCCAGGTCTGGGCTCAGCGCTGTGTGGAGCCTGCTTGAAATTCTCTCGCCCTCCCCCTCTGCCCCTTCCACTCCTGCACGCTCGCTCACTTCTTCTCTCAAACAAATAAATCTTTTTTAAAAAAAGTTATTTCCTCTGAAACTGTTAAATGGTGGTTGGATCTCTACCTACGTGTAAAAGTCTATGTTAGGAGATAGTTCCAATTCAAGTTCTGAATTCCGATAGCAGGGGCCCTATTTGGTGAAGGGAGCAATAAAGTTTATTTCCTTTTTGTTAGTTCAAGATTTCAAACTAGGTAAAACTGACATTTTGTAACTTTTTAAAAAAGTAATCTCTACCCACGTTGTGAGACTCAAAACTCACGACCCCAAGATCAAGACTTGCATGCTCTGCTGTCTGAGCCAGGGTGCCCCCAGCCTTTTATACTTCTGTTTCTCTTCTTGTGCATCTCCCATCTCCTAATGACCCTCCATTATGTTGCTGAACACACTATCCTTTATTTAGAGGTTGGAAGTCTCCCCAGTTCCCATGTCCTCTGTGCATTTGGTACCTGCTTCAGGTATCAAAGGGAATCAAACACATGTACTTAACACTTGCGTGTGGAAAGGCTGATAGTCTCATCATCCTCCCATATATATTTAAGCTTTTGAAAGACATTGCTGAACTAAATGCATTTTAAAATCACAGGCCTGCCTTGCTGAGCGTCTGATCTCTGAGTTAACTCCTCATAGTTGTTCTTTTGTATTTCCTTTTCTCCTGAATCCATAAATCTTTCAAAAACCCCAAAATAACAAGTTTGCAAGTGGAAAGAGGAGGTCTGTGTTGTGAGATGAGATGGCAGGAGTGTGTAAATACAAATCATGTGTAATTCAGAAACTAGTTTTTAAATTAGGAAATTTGAGAGTACATTTTATAGAATGCTATTTATCAACACATAAAAATTTAACCTTTGAAAGAAACTTTCTTGAAAGTTTTAGATAGGATTCTCTGAAGGTATGGGGTAGATAGAGTTTGGTTTTATTTATTTATTTATTTTTCCTAAGGGTTAGGGATCATCTATTTTGTGCTTCAACTAAACCCCTTTTCTTTAAATCAGATTGTTTTGAATTAATCTCTGACAGTTTGCAGATTAAGTTACTTTTCATATCCTTTGCAGTTATCTTGGAATTCTAAATTAAATATGCTGAAATGTATAAGTAATGTCCCTAACACCCAGGAATTGTATTTGTCAAACTTAAACTTGTGCTATAACCTGAAATAGAATTACAACTTAAGGTTTATAAACGGTGTTGCATTTACTGAGGGTTCATTGCTGAGATCTTAGAATTCATTTTCTAAAGCAGGGTTTATAGTAATGTTCCTTAGTGTAGAATCGGTGACACAAATTTAAAGTTCTTTCCGTTAGAGGAATAGTTTATCATAGATGATGAGGCATTAATTACAGTCTCTGAATTGAGTAATGGTAGAAAGAAGAAATGGGAGGACTGGCAGAAGCAACCTACATAGAAAATCATACGCACGTTTGTCAAAGGAGGCTACGTGTTCTCTTCAAGCTCCATTCAATTAGATCATGTACTGCGCACATATAATAGCTTAAAAGATATTGATAAGCAATAATGATGAAAATACTTCATTTCTCTAGTAATTCACAAATAACTTTTATGTATAAGAAAGGATTCAGAAAAGTAATTTTTCCTAATACATAAAGTGACAGAAAATATGTGGTATTTTATATCTGGTTGTAAAGATAATAGATACTAATCAAATGCCTCCAAAGCTGGTCATGTATACATAGCTCCTCCTAAATTATTACAGAGAGTTCCTTTTTGCTAAAATTAGAGATTAACCTGATTAGTTGTCAAAACCAAATTACAAATGTGTTCTTGGCAGTCAGGAATCTTGAGGAGGGGATGGCAGGTAGAAGACGTTTTGACGACTTTTGATTATTTCCAACATGCAAATGTTTGATTTAAATTGAACTCAAAATTTCCTTCTAACAGGAAGATCTTTAAATAGGAAGATTATTATTGTACTGTACTTAGGAACATCAAATCATAGAGAGCTTTGGTTCTTTCTGTCAAAACCGTGGAGGGGCGCCTGGGTGGCTCAGCTGGTTGGGCGTCTGCCTTCGGCTCAGGTCATGATCCCAGGGTCTTGGGATTGAGCCCTGCGTCAGGCTCCCTGCTCAGCGGGGAACCTGCTTTTCCCTCTCCCTCTGCCTGCCGCTCTCTCTGCTTGTGCGCTCGCTGACAAATAAATAAACAGTCTTAAAAAACAAAACAAAACAAAACCTTGGAGATCTACAATATTGGGGATCATCCTGCTGTGAAATAAAGGCTGTCAACAGTTGGAATTACCCTTACTCTTTAAGTGATCTGGCATTTATTGCTCTCAAATTTTAGAATGAAAGGGTTAATATCAAAGATCACATTGCCCTTTTCCATTAGCTTTCCAAGGGTCCTACTCACTGTATACTCCTTAATCATCAGTGTCTATTAAGTTCCTTTAATCTGATGCTTGAGACCAGAATCTAAATTTCAAAAGAAAAAGAGAATTAGGTTCGGGAAAGTTATTCAACTAAGATTTTCTGATGACTCTAGCTAATTGGAATACCCTACTTACAAACACCCAGTTTTCAAAATCTTACTGTTAAATTCAAAATAATTGGAAAAAAAATGGATATATATGTGATAAAGCAAGTATAATTTACTGTTAATTGTAGAATTTAGGTAGTGGGTATATGGGTGTTCACTGTAAAATTATTTTTTCTTTACTAGAGTTTTGTAACAAAATGTTAATAGAATTTGGGAAGATTAAAGTTGTTCTACTAGCTCACTCCAACATTCGATGTAAGTGGAGTACATGCCAATAATTCTAAAAGCTTACATGTAGCATACAACACAAATCATCTTTTGAGGTTGTAAAATGTAAATCTCCTGAATGTTTTCCTTTGCACTTTCAAGTAGTCTGTTAGTTGGTTATCACACTTCTAATAGAACAACTCTAGTTAATGACTGAAACACCAAAGCCATTGTAAATAAGAACTGAAAGATTAGGGAGAGGAAAATGTATTTAAGCATTGGCTTATTTGGGAAATGTGACAGTCAACATTTAATATTAATGTTGACATAAATGTTAATGCTTGAAGAAGCTTTAATTAGGGAGGATAAAGAGGTAGATGGAAACTTACAAAGATTCTGAAGGGTATTTATAATAGCTGCCCGTGGTTTGAGAGAAAAGCTAAAGAAATTATCTAAAGTGGAACAACTTGAACTTTAAGCAGTGAAAGGAAATATGTATGTATGACTCCCAAAAGAGAAGAAAGGGGATGGCTGAAGAGCTGGTTAGCCCTGAAATGATTAGGGAGTAGGAGGGCATGGGGGTATAAAACTCTTATCTCTTGGTTGGTTCCTACTCTTTAAAGCCTTTAAGGCTGAATTAATACCAGTGGTGCTAATGGAAAGCTCAGAGTATTTAAAATTAATCCTTAAAAGATGTAGTTCCACTTTCCATGATAGACATAATTCATATAAAAACCATAATTTTAGTCAAAATAGAGAGGGTGGACAAAATATGTTCAACAAAACCTCTTAAAGAGTTATATTTGATTACTGACAGGCAGGTCAGACCTCTGTATAAAGTGCTTTTCATATGAGATATTTTAGAATAAAAATTTTTCATCCATCATGTTTTTAAGTGTTTTTTTTTTTAAACCCTCGTTTAGTAGATTGAATGCTAACAGGAGGGAATTACAAAGTAGAAAATACCAAAAATGGTTCAACTTCATATATCCATTAAAAATTGTAAGGAATATCTTAACAAAACTAGAACATTAGTATTTTTAATTCAGCTACATTTAATATTTTAAGGTCATAATGTGAAGGTTTACTGTCAATGATGAATATCGATGTTTTTCTGTAAGATTCTTATGAAATCGTATAAATATTTCACGATGTGTTAAAGTAAACTTAAATACCATTTCTTCTTATTTTTAAAATATAAGATTTCCCAGGAAAGTCTGACCAGTTGTATAGCTTACGTCAATTTTGAAAAAGACTTCAACAGAATACTTTTCTCAAGTTGTGAAGTATTATTTTCACAAAGCAGATACTGCCTGCCTCACCAATGTAACAGGAGTGATTCTTAATCCCCCTCAAAAGTTATTACAATTTATTTACTTAATTTACTATTAAAAGAAATAGGCTATCACTTGGTGCTTGGAAGACTATTTTATTTTTTTTTAAGATTTGATTGATTGATTGATTGATTGATTTAGGGAGAGCCCACATGGGCAGGGGGAGGGACACAGGGAGAGAGGGAGAGAGCCCAACTTGGGGCTTGATCCCAGGACCCTGATACATCACGACCTGAACTGAAATCAAGAGTTGGACACTTAACTGACTGAGCCACCCAGGTACCCTTGGAAGACTATTTTATACCGAGATTTTTCTTGAATCTAAAATCAACTTAACAGCATTTTAAGTCTCTATCATTAGGATAAGCTAAGAAACCTAGAATGTAGTCATTTCTTTAGAAAACAGGTGGTCATAGCAAAGAATTCTGGTTTTCCTCAATCTCCCTCTATGAAGCTCTTTCTAAAAAGTGTATAGTACTTAGGCATTTAGTTCACAGAATTAGGAACTAGAGAGGTAGTTATTTTGCTTTGTGTTTCGATTACACTTTTTCTGAGAAACTACTCATCCTACACATAGGATCAAACCGTAATGAACATGCAATCAGTCCATTTCTATGACTAAGTACTAATTACTGGCTAGGCATTCTCTCATCAGAAGAGACTGACCCTTTAAATTTTTTGTCAGTGTTATGAAAGAAATTAAGATAATCTTGATTTTAATTTGTAATCTATTTACTATAAACATGTAAGTTGAATATGGTGTTTTGAATTCTATGAACCATAGACTTTTTTTTTAAGATTTTATTTGTTGAGATAGAAAGCATGGCGGGGGGGGGAGGGTGCAGGGGGCAGAGGGTGAGGGCAAAGCAGGCCCTCCACTGAGGAGGGAGCCTGACCCAGGGCTCCATCCCAAGATCATGACCTGAGCTGAAGGTAGATGCTTAACTGACTGAGCCACTCAGGAGCCCCAAAGTTGCCAAAAATCACCTACTTTTATTTAAGATTTTGTCAGAGACGGAGAGCACAAGCAGAGGGAGCAGCAGGCAGAGGGAACAGCAGACTCTCCGCTGAGCAAGGAGCCCGATGCGGGAATCAATCCCAGGACCCTGGGATCATGACCTGAGCCAAAGGTAGCTGCTTAACTGATGGAGCCACCCAGGCGCCCCAAAATCACCTTTTAAAAAACAGTAACCATCAGTCTACTTAGCACCCAACTACCTCCACAAGTTGATACTATTTATCTTAATAAGTTCAGAGTTGCAGTATATTCCTAGAATATAAGATTCATATAGCCTTTTCCCCCAAAAGAATAAAAACATGACAATTTTGGGGAGAAAATGCTACTGATGGGGTATAATAGTCCATATATTTTATTCCAATCTTTCACATAATATGGTATGTCATTATTATATTAACTTGAGAAGTTGAATCAAAAGTGTTACGTCTAACAGAGAGTACATTTCCAAAAAACCTTCTTGACCCAATTATGTTTATGTTTAATTTGCTTATTTTTATAAACATCTTTTTCAAGGTACCCAAGACATAAATTTTCTAGAAGGCCTAAATTGACCCTAGAAACCAGTGCCAGAGTTCATGATATGATCCTAAATACCCTATTCATCAAGGGAGGGATTTAGATGCTAAGGTGCAGAATCCTCATTTAATACATGAAAATGTTTCTAGTCAAATAGAGATTAAGTTCTGACTCAAAACTCATGTCTCACTGAACCACACTGGTCCTTAAACTCTTGCAAGTCATGGACTTGTTTGAAACTCTACAGGGCCTAGACCTAAAGTTTTGTTTCCATGATGCCAATTAACATCTCTGCACCAGACCATACTAAGTACCATGTGTGTGTTTTTCCTAAGTAAACTCTACCCTCTACCTCAACGTGGGACTCAAAACTCACCACCCCAAGATTCAGAGTCACATGCTCTACCAACTGAGCCAGTCAAGTGCCCCTATGTAGCATATATTTACCCACATGCAGATACTCCAAATATTCTACACCCTGTCTGAAAAACAAATTTTAATGTTTAATTCTAAGAAATTACAATTTTAATATAGTTTAGAGGAATTGTAAAAGTATTTCTAAATACTTCTTCAAATTTTTATTAATTTTGCCTCTTGCAATGGGATGAGAATAAAGGCAGACATTCTTACTTGTAATAAACAGTTGTACCTCAAGTAAACACTACAAATAATATATAAAGTCCTGAAATTAATTTTTTTAAAGATTTACTTGCGAGAGAGAGCACAAATGGGAAGGAGGAGCATAGGGAGAGGGAGAAAATAGACTCCCTGCTGAGCACAGAGCCTGATGCAGGACTCCATCCCAGGACCCTATGACCATAAACTGAGCTGAAGGCAGACACGTCACCGACTGAGCCACCCAGGTGCCCCAAAATTAGTTCTTTTCATTTAAAAATAAGCTAGCCCAGTGCAACACGAAATCCTAGGCTTCAAATAAAAAATTTGGTATATTCCACTGTTTGCAGCTCCAAGTATCAGCTGCTATACAGAATTTTTTTTTTTTAAAGATTGTATTTATTTGAGAGTGAACAAGAGAACACAAGCCAGGAGGTGGAGTGGAGGGGGAGAAGCAGAGGAAGCAGACTCCCTGCTGGGCAGGAAGCCTGACGTGGGGCTCAATCCCAGCACCCTCATGACCTGAGCTGAAGGCAGACGCTTAACTGACTGAGCCACCCAGGTGCCCCCAGGAATTGTGTATTATTCATGGGGAGAAAGAAAACAAACAGCTGTAGTGGCCATTTTTATTTTCTTTCACATTAAGTTACTCTCTGACCCTGAACAAATGTAGACAGGCAGTTCTCCTACACTAAACTTGGGAAGTAGCTGAGTAAATATATTATCTTTAAAGGAAATGGTCACAGATGTGTAAAACATTTGCTTTATTTATTAACAGTCTTATCCTAAGTATCCTCTCCTAAATGGTCCAAGAAACAATTCTATAACAAAAGTGAATTCTAGAATAGAGATATACCCAGAAGACAATTTCTCAAGGAACCAGCACAATTGTCAATTTCCACTTAGTCACAGAACCCATTTACACTGAAAGCTTAAAATCATTTATTTTCCTAATTCTATTTTCTCCTTTCCCTCTAAACATTACCTTAGTTTAGCATATATCTGTCAAAGATTTCTCTTCCAAAAAGCACAACAGTCAGGGAGAGGCTGTCTGAAGCCCAGCCACTCCCCACTCCCAAGTCTAATAGTGTGTGACTTTGTGGGTATCACTGACCCTCTCTGCCATCTCATTTTTCTTATCTGCAGTGGTATTTATGTCCTACAGCTGTTGTGATGATGCATGAATAATGTAAACCTTATAGAGCAGTGCCAAGTAAATGCTCAAAAAAGTTTGAACTATTATCATTCCAGTTTTTCCATCAAGTCAAATACTACCCTCCTACGCAGCCTAAAGATTACAATGGAAAACCAAATCAGAGCTAAATCAAAGGATAAGCATCTTCAGAAATACCACCGTATTAACTTTTGACTAAGATATAATCAAATGCAAAGTATAGACACTATAATCAATTCCTACTTAGTACTTCAAATTAATGCATATATGTGTGGATAAACCCAAACATTTATTTAGAAAATATAAAACAGTACTATTAATATTTGTCTGTTCTTTCTTTGGACTGTCCTTTAGATTTTCAACAGTGCCACATAATTTTATGACTAAACTTTATCACAGCTGAACACTTCAAAGCGTTGTAGTTTTGAAATAAATTTTGCTATTATTAAGTAAAATGTATTCAGAAAGTACTGTACAGTTTACATGAATTTATGGTACTTGTCCAAATATTACCAGCATATAAATTATTTTGTAAAGTTGTTTCTTACATAGGGTCTAAAATGCAAAGAAACGTGGAATTTGTATTTAAAAAAAATAGAAGCAACACTGGCTCCTATATGCCAAAAATATAAGACAGATTTTTTTCTTAAGCACTCTAGTTACAAATATTAACTATATGGGCTGAGAACTTTTAATTTTCAATATACTTCAACAAAGTACACAAGTGGAACTCTATAAATATATCCCCTATAATAATCATATGCAAAACCATTTTATCACAAATACTACCAAAACCCTCTGAAAAACGTAAACTACAAACACATTTTTAAAGAAATTGTTTTAACAACTACAAAAGCAATATCAATAAAGTTATTTGGTTTATAAAAATGAAGGGCAGTGTGAAGTAAATCTGAATACCACAAAGCTTATTGAGGATGCAGTCTTGAATTCCTTAATACAAGATACTAAACACTTTGAAAAATAACAGGACTTATTCTATACAATTTAAAGTCTTGAGCTGGAATTCCACAAAAAAGAAAAAATTAAGCAGTAGATGAAAAGTAGGTTATGTAGAAATAATGTTATAAAATGTGATTTTTATACAAAATGTACCACGCTTCAAATGCATAAGGCTTAATATGAGTATTTTTGGATTATGAGTGCCACACATAATTTTTTAGTCTCCAATCATTCAAAATTCAGTATTTTTAAAACGTTTTGATATTTCTGAAGTGAATGAACATTGTACAGGACGCAACTTAATGTCAACTCATCTATACTGTTCCACACAGTAAAAATAAAAGCTTTTCTCAGCTCAGGAGAGAATGTATCTTTTGAATGGCTGATCTCTATATAAATTCTACTTTTAGGAATGTCAGAATTTTGTAATGTGAACTAATATCCGCTAGGAATTAGCCCAAGTTTAAACAGAAGATACAAGAGAGACATGAGATGTCAAGTTGTTTAAATCTGCCCTATGGAATTATACAGTCATAATTACTTTTTACATGAAAGTAAAAGTGCTTTAAAGTAAAAAATACTTTGTAAAGGTATCACTAATATTACTAATACTTAATATCCAGGTAGAATATTCTACATTAGTTCCATTTTACCCATTTCCTTTGAAAAGTATCCTTCTGCCACAATGTAAACAAAAAACGGTCCATAAAATGGCAACATCAGACACATCATAATTTGCGGTATGGGCCCTTTAAATTGAGACCAAGTCTTTATTAACCCGAAGCTAGAGAGATTTTATTTGTTGCACATGCCCAAAGTAACTCACATTTTCTATAAGACTTGAAGAATTTTATTTAACATAGTGAGAGGTTTAATAACACATTCCAGACTATGCAGCGCTCTTCTGTGGCCGTTCACCAGCTGTTTTTATGACGATAACTCCGAGATCTGGAATGTGATGGAAAATGAGAGTGTTTTGCTGTTTGTGCTTTAGCTTCAGAATTGGTGTAGCCCTTGGGAGATTTACAAGGGGATCTTGCTATGGAGTCAGAATGCCTTCCGTGTGATTTTGATTTTGTTCCTGAGCTAGTCTGCTTTTGAGGTGAACTCGATTGTGATTTTCCTGTTGACTTAGACCTTTTTGGTAAGGACTTGGACCTTGACCGTCCTCTAGAGCCAGAATTCCTTCTTGGAGTTCTCGACTGCCTTGCTGAGGTAGACCGCCTTGGTAGTGATTTGGAGCGAGATTTAGATTGGCTATAAGAAAATCGCCTGTGTCGAGACCTGCAAATATTCATAATGTTAAGAGTATATATTTCACACAAAAACATATAATGAAAGGTTAAGAAACAGCAATTTCAGGAATTTACTTATTAGCTATGTTTTTCCTGGATAATCTAAAAGAAACTATTTTTATTTTGCATGCTTTTAGTTCAAACATAAGTAACAAGTTTGTAATATTTGTTATACTAGAATCTATGACCAAAAATTTTTTGCTTTGCTAGATTTATCTTATGATATGGATCAGTTCTGAAAAAGGCCCTGCATGTTTAATCTGGATTACATAACTCCCAAGAGGTATGAAAATCTGAAAGGAAAAAAAAAATTAAAGAAAGGGAGAGAAAGTAATTATTTAAAGTTTGTCAAATAATGCTTATAAAAACACACACAAAACCTAGATGCAGGACTTTTGAATCCTGCCGTGATAGAACAACATGTATTAGGCTAACCTTCCCATGGAAAAAGCTATATAAAGAAGCTAAACGACATTATAAAACAACTATTTAAAGGCATTGGAGAATAACCAACCCCAGGAGAACTTGAGGGGTTACAAGCCATGGCTCTTTTAACTAAGACCATTTTCCAAATGCTGGCAGGGGAAAACTGAACCCAACCAAAAAGTGGCTATTTGACTAAGGTGAAGACACAAATTAGGATTCAGACTTACCAAAATGGTTGGGACCGAAGAGGCAAAATCTCAGCGATGAGGGAATGGCAGACAAAAAAAATCTAAAATTTGCCTATAAATTCTCAAGTCACTGGCCATCTTTTAAGCTGTGCACGCACAGGATGAGACTCCAAGAAGTCAGCAAAAATAGCAGTTGGAGGATTCAAGAATTAAGCTGAAATTCTATCAGACACACAGTGCTGGGGAGAGAGGCTGGAGTTCAAGCTCCCAAAAGGTCGAGGAACCTTGAGTAACAACCCAGGCTTTCAATTAAGAACCCGGAAGGGCCATACCCTATAGGTAAGGACCACGCCCTAAGAGTAAGCGTGAAGCTAAAGTAAATCAGCCTTAACAATGCCTCAAACCAAGCCTTGACAGGATCAACGTGATTTGCCAGTACTCCTCCACCTGCTAGAAGAAAACAATCTTCTTTGGAGGATATCATCCAAAGTCGTGTAAGTTTTCATCAACAAAGTCCAACATTCAATAAAGAAATTATGAAGTATGTGAAAAATAGATAAAAATTACTAAAAGCTAAGGAAATAAAAGACAAAAAAACCAGACCCAAAGTAATATGGATATTGGCATTATTCAGACAAGAATTTTTAAAAATTACTATGACTAGTATGTTCAAGCAAGTAAGAAGAAAAGACATGCAAAACATTTAAAAATAGAGAAGTTCAAGAGAATACTGGAATATAGAAAAAAACAAATGGACATTTTAGAACTGAAAATATATTTCTGAAATTTAAGTCATTAGATCGATTTAACAGCAATCTAGACACAGCAGAAGAAAAAGTGAACTGAACTGTAAAACAGATTATTAGAAAAACATATATACTGAAACACAAGGAAAGAAAAAGAATTTTTAAGAAATCTTGAACAGAGCATAAGAGTTATGCAGTACATAGTCACAGTCAAAAAGAAAAGTTGAATGACACAGAAGCAGTATTTAAAGAGATAATGACCTAGAATTTTTCCAAATTAATGAAAGGTATCCTCACAATTTCAAGCAGCTCAGTAAACCCTGGAGAATAAGACACATTACCTTTATTTAATTATTTATTTAATTTTTTTTTTTAACAGCCCTGTTACAACAAGGCCTCGAAAAATTGGCTTAAGACCCAGAGTTGCTCCTCTCCATGGAAATCTTTTAGTAAAAGGTGAAAGATTTGTGTAATTTTTAGAGAAACCAGAGTATAAGACACATTACCTTCAAAGGAGCAACATTAAGACCGTCAGCTGACTATAAATACCAAGAAACAATATATTTTTTTAAGATTTTATTTATTTGACAGAGAGACAGCCAGCGAGAGAGGGAACACAGGCAGGGGGAGTGGGAGAGGAAGAAGCAGGCTCCCACTGAGCAGGGAGCCTGATGTGGGGCTCGATCCCAGGACCCTGGAATCACGCCCTGAGCTGAAGGCAGACGCTTAACGACTGAGCCACTCAGGTGCCCCTAGAATATTATTTTTAAAAGAGGGGGAAAAGGGGTGCCTGGTTTGCTCAGTCAGTAGAACATGAGACTCTTGATCTCAGTGTTGTGAGTTCAAGCCCCATATTGGGTGTAGAGATTACGTACGTACATACATACATACATACAAAAAGTCCCTGACAACCCAGAATTCTATCCCCAGTCAAAAAAATCCTTCAAAAGTGAATATAAAATGAAGATATGCTGAAAGAATTCACTGCTAGCAGACCTGTACTGTAAGAAATACTAAAAATTCTTTAGGCTGAAATAAAATAATCTCAGAAGCATGGAATTACAGGAAGGAATAAAGAACACTGGACAATATAAAAATATTGATCGAGAATATACGCTGGAATAAAAGCACAGGCTTTTAGAAATTACTAAATTTCAGGGCACCTGGGTGGCTCAGTCGTTTAAGCATCCGACTCTGGATTTAGGCTCAGGTCATGGTCTCAGGGTGGTAAGATCGAGCCCCATGTGAGGCTCCGTAATGAGCGTGGAGCCTACTTAAGATTCTCTCTCTCCCTCCTCTCCTCCCCCACACCTTCTCTCTCCCTCTCTTCAGGAAAAAAAGAAATTATTAAATTTCATTCTTCTTGTAGAAAGCCAAATGGGGGGCACCTTCAGCTTGGGTTGTGATCCCGGGGTCCTGGAATCAAGCCCCATGTTTGGCTCCTGGCTCAGTGGGGAGTCTGCTTCTGTCTGTCCCTCTGCTCATACTCTCTCTCTGTATCCCTCTGTCTCAAATGAATAAATAAAAACTTAAAAAAAAAAAAAAAGCCAAATGGGAAAATTGTCCTTCCGAAAAAAAATCCAACATAGAAAAAAAAAAAAAAAGGGATGCTATATTTGGACTAAAGAAGGCTGAGGGGCAATTTTTCAGGAATATGTGTACGTTCATTGAAGTATGAATTCAACAAAAATTTATGGAATACCTAACATGAGCTAGGGACTACTGCTAAGTGCTGGGGATATAAGCATGAGTAAGACAGAAGTCCTTGCCCCTCAGAGTTCATCATAATCCAGTGGGTAGCAAGAAACTAGTTTGTCTTTTTAATCCATATCCGCTAAAAACAAAATAAGAGACCTCTTTTTAGTCTAAGATAATACCACGTCTGCTGTATTTACTTATCGTATATGTTAGGCTTATACAAATTCTGCTTCATTTACATATACACACATCCACATATGTAGACACAAAATCTGATCCTTATGAATATAACAAGAGCTAGGTAAGATCTGCATTCTCTATAATACAATTTTACAAATGAAAAAACTGAGGTCAGGGAGGTTAAGCAATGATCTTAATAATGAGTACAAAGCAAACACTATCTTCTTATAAGATGTGGTCTGTTCTATTCCTGATACTCCATGATGATTTGGGACAACTGACATATTTTGTTTTTCCCCAGCTAAGCGTATTACTCAGAGAAAGAGAGTATTAGTATAAATGCTGATCATTCTTTTTTTTTTTTTTTTTTTAAGTAAACTACACCTAACGTGGGGCTCGAATTCATGACCCCAAGATCAAGAACGGCATACTCCACCAACTGAGCCAGCCAGGAGCCCCAGTGCTGATCTTTAAGAATAGAATTTACCTTTTTTTTTTTTTTTTAAGATTTTATTTATTTATTTATTAGAGAGAGAGTGAGCATGAGCAGGAGGAGAAGCAGAAGGAGATGGAGAAGCAGACTTCCTACTGAGCAGGGAGCCTGATACGGGGCTCCATCCCAGGACCCTGGGACTGGGATCATGACCTGAGCTGAAAGCAGACGCTTAACCGACTGAGCCACCCAGGTGCTGCAAGGACAGAATTTACCTTTAAATTCTACATGCCTATGAAAAAAATATAGCATTAAAACTCAAAATAAATAGTACAATTATTTAAGAATTTAGGCATGCCAGTACAATTTCTGTTATTATTTAAATAGCTTCACCAAGTAATTAATTTCCATCGTGATTTACTATTACTCTAAGAGAAACAAACTCCTGGCTAACAACATAGATAACCTACAAATATCTTTTTCTGAAAAACTTATTATTTTCATGTCTTCTTCTTATAATACCATACTTAGAATTTATTTTTGAAAATAACTTACCTTTTATAAATATATTGATTTACATTAATTTTAGGTTCAACCTCCTTTCACAAGTGATTATATTTCTTACAAGTTTTTAATCATCAGAACTTAAGATTTTTAATTATTGCATCAGTTAGGAAAATTTTATTTATTTAAAATTCCCCGGGGCACCTGGGTAGCTTAGTCTGTTAAGTGTCTGCCTTGGGCTCAGATCATGATCCCAGGGTCCTGGGATCGAGACCTGAGTAGGGCTCTTTGCTCAGCCGAAAGCCTGCTTCTCCCTCTCCCTCTGCCTGCCACTCCCCCTGCTTATGTGCGTGCGCTCTCTCTCTCTCTGTCAAAGAAATAAATAAGATCTTTAAAAATAAAATAAAATTCCTCATTTTGTTTGTCAAAGTGAACATTTTAAAATGTTTTTTTCTTCAGCACCTATTATTTTTCTATTAAAAAGGTTTAAAGTTAAGTCTGTCATGAAATAAAAACACTGGAAGGGATCCGATAAATCCAAGTAACAATACATTTCAAATAGAGAAGAGCATATCTTTTTTTTTGCTTTTTTTTAGAGAGAGAGAGAGAGAAAGGGCGGGGGGGATGGGAGGTAGAGGGGGAAGGGGAAGAAGGAAAGAGAGAATTTTAAGCACACTCCACACTCAGCGTGGAGCGGTACGCAGGGCTTGATCTCCCAACCCTGAGATCATGACCTGAGCCAAAATCAAGAGTCAGACACTTAACCGACTGAGCCACCCAGGCACCCTAAGAGTGTATCTTTCTAACAAAAGTTGATCTTTATGTATATTAAATAAAATTATTCTCATGGCCTGTTTTTGAAAACTCTTTAAAATGTCTTCCAGAAAAAGTAGAAAATTAAGTTTTCAATGCTCTTGCATTTTGTACTCACTCTTTGAGGCTATCAGACCGTCTCCTATTTCTTCCCCATGAAGAACTTCTACTTCGAGTTCTCCTTTGGCTGGGGCTTCTGGATCTCCTATGATCACTTGGAGAACAAGGGTGACGTTCTTTTGATTTCATTTGGCCTGGTGCTAGAATATGAAATAATTTATTACCTGAAAACCTCAGTAACAGCTATTTTAATAGTATTATTTTCTGAAAGAATTTGAAAAAAACAACTGTCATAGCTAAAACTCATTCTGCTGAATAATTAAGAACTAATGTTTAGTCACACTTACTTTTTCGATCACCTTGTGCAAACTGTATTTCAATCTGACGGCCACATACCCACTTTCTATTGAGGTTATAAAGTGCATCTTCAGCATCACGAACATCTTCAAATATGACTAGCTGTTAAGGATACTTTGAACGTCAGATATCAAGTAAAGATGTTATTTTTAAAGAGTTATTTACATGTGACATGAAATTAATAGGAAAAACAACTGCAAGTATTAAACTTACATCTCCTATATATATATATATATATGTATAAATATATATGTAAAATCCTATATATATATAAAATCAAAAAGAATTTCACTTTTATTATGAAAACAAATGCCCCCTTATGATTTAGAAGAATCGATCTAAAATTCAGAAGAACAGAAACAAACACGTTACTATACTTTTAACGTACACATTAGGGTAGTTGCAGTACGCATTGATAATGTGAAACAGGTTATGAGAAAAAAGTTAAGTCCAACCGTGACTAGTATTAAAAAATAAACTGTATAGGACTCACTCCCTTCTTTAAGATTTTTCACTGAAAAAATCAGCATGCAAAAGCCTTTATTCTAAAATTACAATTACTCTTTCACTAAAAGGTGTTTTAATTATGATGTTTAGGAGAAATTACTTCTTATAAACAAAACTGCACAAACACATGTGACCTAAAACATTATACCTTTAAAAATAATCATATTTACTTTTGAACCTACTACTTTAAAATACTTTTATGTTCTTATTACTTGGGATATAATTCTAAAAGAAACACAAATCAATATGTGAACATCTGGAATATACTAGTTTGTAATATCCCACTAAACTTCCTTATCTACATAAATTATATATTAAACCTAACTAAAACGGAAATAAACTATATAAAATGACTAAGTAGCTGTCTTTCAGGAGGTTGTTCACTGGCTTAATTTTTTTTAAATAGAAAACAGAAAAAGCTCAAGAAATGCAATACAAAATGAGACTTTGGCAATTACCTCAACGTCACTTGATCTTGAACCTTGACCTTTACTCTTTAAGGCTTGCAAGATGGACTTTATAAGAGCGAAGAACCAACAAAATCAGACTTGGCTTTGACTCTGGAACTCTGAATAAATGTAGGAAAGCCGAAGTCTCAACCTGGTGTTGGCTTTGTCTTTTGCTTGATAAAGACTTCCCCTCTTCCAGGTCTTTATATCTGTGTCCACCCTCCCTCTTTACTCCTTGATGCTCGAACTTTAGGTGCCTTTTTTCTCGCCTGCTCGGTTTATGCTTGGATTCTAGCTAACAGGTTGGTTCAAACTGGGGGGCGCTTGCCAGCTACTGTGGACTGCTTTAGATTTTCTGAGATAAAGAAATAAACACATTTAATTAGGCAATATTAATCTCATGTAACATACGCTCCTGAATACACGTGCGTATCTGCACACGTATACAGTACATTCACACGCACACAGTAAAACAAAGGATATTGAACATAAGCAAATCCTCTTGGGCGGCGGGTGTAGAAGTCAAGTGGAATGTAAACGTCTACTATAGGGCCATATCGACCAAACTCACGGCGCAAGTCCTCAGGCCTGAAGTGTTTTAGAAATAAGGCAAAGAAATATGAATATCTAGATTAAAATATTTTGCCTACGGAAATCCAGTTGAAACCTTCAAAACAAAGTATATTATCTAGACTAGCATTATCTAAAATTGTCGTAAGAATCACCCAGGGGTTAGAAAGGAGGAAAAAAGAAAAATCCTCAGGCCTCACTTTTGGAGGTTCTGATTTAAAAGATCTGGATTAGGGGCTGGAAATCTGTATTTTTTTTCTTAAAGATTTCATTTATTTATTTGACAGAGAAAGAGAGACAGCCAGTGAGAGAGGGAACACAGGCAGGGGGAATGGGAGAGGAAGAAGCAGGCTCCCAGCAGAGCAGGGAGCCCGATGCGGGGTTCGATCCCAGGACCCTGGGATCACGCCCTGAGCCGAAGGCAGACGCTTAACAACTAAGCCACACGGGTGCCCCTGGAAATCTGTATTTTTATAAGCACTCCAGATGATTATTATGCTTAATCAGACTGGGGAAACAATGACCCAGGAAAGTTATTATCCAGCTTTGAAAGTTTTTTCTAGGGGCGCTTGGGTGGCTCAGTCGTTAAACGTCTGCCTTCGGCTCAGGGCATGATCCCGGCGTTATGGGATCGAGCCCCACATCAGGCTTCTCTGTTGGGAGCCTGCTTCTTCCTCTCCCACTCCCCCTGCTTGTGTTCCCTCTCTCGCTGGCTGTCTCTGTCAAATAAATAAATAAAATCTTTAAAAAAAAAAAAGCTTTTTCTATTACAACATATTTTAATTGTCAATATAAATAGTTGTAACTATTAACCCTATTTCATTAAGAACACATTCATTTGCCTCACTATAATTTCATGTTTATGTTAATTTTGTTTTCAGATCACAAGAATTAGATTCTAAAGAAGTCCTAAAATTATTTCTCAGGCTTTAAAGAAAAATGGATGTTTTACTTTTAAACATAAAGCAAAATAACTACTGTATTTTTAAATCTGATGAATATTTTTAAACCTCCTACTATATGTGATAGGTAGTAAAGAGGGGACACCAAAGGAATATGAAGCATACTTGTCCTCACGGAGCAACAATCTAACTCAAGAGACAAAACACACAGCATTTATAGCTGACAATTACAGTGCATTTATCATCGGGCCACTGTTCACCTTAAGACCGCTTAATTCTCACAACAATCCTATGGTTGTTTACAGATGAGGGCACAGACAGATGAATTCACCTAAGGTCACCAAGCCAGCAAACGACAGAACTAGAATCAAACTCCCACAACCTGACACTAGTCTGTGTTCTTAACCGCTACACGCTACTGCCTCATGGAGATCTTAGAGGTTCAACACCAAGTTATGAGCATAAAGCATGGCTCTTCCGAAGTAAGAATACTTCAAAAATATACGATGCAGAAAGAAGACTCAAAGATGACTGCAAAGCTGCTAGCTTGGGCAAATGGAAGAAAGATGGTGTCAGTGACAAAAATCAGACAGCTGGAAAAGACAGGTTGAAGAGGGAGGAGGCAAAAGAAATGTCGGATTTGAGGTGATGGTAGCACGTCCATGAGAGTTCTACAGATGGGGTTCAGCTGGTTCAGCAGGCAGAGCATGCAACTCTTGATCTCTGGGTTCTAAGTTCAAACCCTACGTTGGGTATAGAGGTTACTTAAAAAATAAAATCTTTAGTAAGAGTCCTGTAAACAACAGAAAATTACAATTATACAAATTAATTTCATTTTCTTCTCCAGACTAGAAGTCAGTGATTAAAGTCAGAGATGTGAGGGGCACCTGGGTGGCTCAGTCAGTTAAGCATCGCCTTTGGCTCAGGTCACCGTCCCAAGGTCCTGGGATCCAGTCCCGCATCAGGCTCTACTTCTCCCTCTGCCTGCTGCTCCCCCTGCTTGTGCACTCTCTCTCTCACAAATAATCTTTAAAAAAATAAAGCTAGAGATGTGAATTCAACTATGATTAAATGTCCACTATACACCAGACAGTGCAGTTGACATAACATACTTTATATTTTTATTGTTTATTTTTATTTAATAATTACTATAAAACATTTAATTGTCTGCCTTCCCTGAAACTATTACATTTAGAGGGTAGTGACAATGTCTTTTTCTTTCATTTATTCATTCAACAAACACTTATTGAGCACCTACTATGAGCAGACTCTAGGGATGTGATGGAGAACAAGGAAAACAATTCCTGCTACCACAGAACATGGAAAAGAGAATAATGACTCTCAACCATTCCTGAATATTGGAATCATCTGTGAAGGAAATGTTATAGAAACAGGTACTCCAGCATGATGCATTAACCCTGGACGTAATTAGTGCTTCCCATGGTGGGCCCCAGTTAGGTTTAATTTTTTTAAGGGTTTCACAGGCAATTCTGAGAATCAGTGCTGAGGATCACTTTTAAAATGGGAATCTTTACTAGTGTACCGAGCATGGTTGTTTGACACAAAGTAGGCACTCAAAATATTAAGTTACCATTTGATATTACCGTTACCCATTTAATAGTCAAGGAGACTGAGAATAAGAGAAATTACCTTGCCCAGAGGTGCACAGGGCCAGCAGCAAGCTAGAATTCAAATGAATATTTTCTGAGACAATTAATTCCATCCACCAAATGTGAGTGGCTGATAGGAAAAGGATCCTAGATAGTATAAAAGGAAGTTGGAACAATGTGTGTCATGGAGGCTTGGAATCCCAGAAGCCAAAGATGGTGGGAGTATGAAGGAGCCAAACTTCTTAAGAGAGCTGGCTCCCATTCACTGTTACCACTCCTCCACCTGTTAGCTGTTGTTTTGTCCTCATTTTTGTATTTTTGGTGTCATCTATTTTGACATTCAGAAAATAGAGCATAAAACAAACACCTATGTATCTACCAACTTTATTTATTTATTGTATTTATTGTATCTCATTACTTGTCATCTTGTTCAGTAACTGTTGTTTTGTAAAAAAAACATTTATTGTATCTCAATACTTGTCATCTTTTTCAGTAATTGTTTTTTTTTTAAATGAGACGTTTACATTTAAATTCTTCTACCTTAGAAACAATCATCAGTATTCATCATTCCTCTGCATAACTTTGTAATATTTTTTAAGATTTTATTTTTTAAGTAATCTCTACACACAACATGGAGCTTGAACTCAAAACCTTAAGATCAAGAGTCACAGGCTCTACTGAGACTGAGCCAGCATATATGAGCTGAGCAGGGAGCCCGATGTAGGGCTCGATCCCAGGACTCTGGGATCATGACCTGAGCCAAAAGCAGACGCTTAACCAACTGAGCCACCCAGGCATCCCTGTGTATATGTTTTGTGAATATTTTCTCTCATCTGTAGCTTGCCTATTTTCTTAATGGTATTTTTTAATGAACAGAAATTTTAATTTTAGAGAAATCTACTTTATCAATACTCTTTTTTCTTTTATGGTAATTGCTTTTTTTGTCCTGTAAGAAATTTTTGCATATCCCCACGTCTTGAAGATATACTATGTTTTCTTCTAAAAGCTTTATGTTGTTATCTTTTCCATTTCAACTGATGATCCAGCTCAAATTATGATGTGAGGTAGAGGCCGTGGTTCATTTTTTTTCCAGTATGAATAATCTAGTTGTTGCAGCACCATTTCTTGAAAAGATTTTCCTTTCTCCACTGGACTGCTTTGGTACCCTCGTCAAAAATCATTTGCCTCTGTATGTGTGGATTATTTATGGACTCTATTCTGTTTTATTGATTTATTTGTCTATACTCTGGCCAATTTCACACAGCCTTGATTAGTATATTTTTAGTAAGTCTTATGTCAGGTAGTATAAGTGATCTTCAGTGATCTTTTTCTAGATTATTTAGGCTATTCTAGATTCTTTGTATATCAATGTATTTTAGAATTAACTTGTCAATTTCTGTTTATTTATTTGTTTTTTCTAAGTTTATTTTTTTCAGTAATCTCTATACCCAATGTGGGGCTCAAACTCAGGACTCCAAGATCAGGAGTCACACACTCTTCTGAGCCAGCCAGGCACCCCCAGTTTCTGTTTTTAAACAGCCTTTGATCAGGAATGCCTTGAAGCTATAATACAATCAATATGGGAGAAAACTGATAACTTAATATTTTGTCTTCCAGTCCAAGAACATAGTATATCTATCAATTTATGCTGTCTTCTTTAATTTCTCTTGGCACTGCATTGTAGTTTTTAGTGCAAAGGTTTTTATTACATGTTTTTTTGTTGTTGTTGTTCTTAAACTTATTGCCAGGTCTGCTTTTTGATACTAAGGCAAATGAAATTGTTTTTAAAAAATTCATTATTTTCAATTGTTTGCTGCTAATATATAGATTTTTCATAAGTTCATCTTGTATCTAATAATTTACTAAAACTTATTAGTTACTGTAGTTTTATGTAAACATGTCACCTAAGAATAGGGGCAAATTTTGCTTCTATCTTTACTATTTTTTATGTCTTTTATTTTTCTTGCCTTGTTACACTGGTTAGGACCTGCAACAAAATGATGAACTGAGGTTCTGTGAGTGGGCATCACTGGCTTATTTTTGAAATTATTTATTTATTTATTTATTTATTTGAGAGAGAGAGAGAGAGCCGGGGCAGCAGCAGAGGGAGAAAATCTCAAGCCAACTCCACACTAAGCTCAGAGCCCAACATGGGGCTCAATCTAACAACCCTGAGATCATGTCCTGAGGCGAAATCAAGAAGTGGATGCTTAACTGACTAAGCCACCCAGGTGTCCCTAGCTTGTTCTGATTTTAGGTGGAAAGCATTCAGTTTTTACCATTAAGTATCTTGTTAGCTATAGGCTTTGCATACATGCCATTTATTGGACTGGGGAAGTTCCCTTCTATTCGTAATTTGCTGACACTTTTTCTCATGAATCTTGTTGAATTCTGTTTAATGCTTTTTCTATACCACCATCAATATCAATATCAATATAGCCTTACATACACTGTACCCAAAAAATACTTCTATGTCCAAAAGAGGGTATCTGATGGCTGCTCCAAAACTGACATGATTATTATGCATCCAAATGAGAATGTTATATTTGGGATTTGGACATTACTTTGTTCCATTAGAAAACTATATCTGACATTTAAAAAAATTACTCTTCTTCAGGGTAAAAAAAAAGATATTAAAGTATTCTTCCTGATCAAGATCTTGCTTCAACAGTGAAAAGAAAAATAATACAATTATAACATCACAAAATGTGTTTTTTTTAAAGATTGAATTTATTTTTTTAAGTAATCTCTACAACCAATGTGGGGCTCTAACCTACAACCCCAAGATCAAGAGTTGCACGTTCCACCAACTGAACCAGCCAGGCGCCCCTTTAAAAATTTTTAAATCTTTCTTTGGTTCTTGTACTCAATTTCATTCCTAACAAATTTTATGCTAAGCCATAATATCTTTTAATGTCTGTGCTTTATGGCATATATTAAAGTGATACTGCAAAGAAACATTTTAAATAAAATTTGGCTTTGTTATAAGACTAACATTTTATTAAATAAAATTTGAAAACAGGAAAAAGAAAACCACTCAAATGCATTTCTTTCCAGGCTCATTTTCTGTAGTTTTTCCTTTCTTCATTTATTAGTATAATTGAAATCACACCATACAGATAATTTTATGCCGTTTAACATTTATCCCAATGATTTTCTTTATAAACGTACTGTTAAAAGCTAATTTAAAGTGTCCAGTTGCCATATTGCTAATTAACTTACACTGCATGCCACCTCGTACAAAAAAGCTTTTATTTTTAAAAGATTTATTTATTTGACAGAGTGCGCATGCCAGCAAGTGCGTGTGTGCAAGAGTATAAGCAGGGGGAGCTGCAGGCTCCCTGGTGAGCAGGAGGCCCAACGCAGGACTTGATCCCAGGACCCTGAGATCATGGCCTGAGCCAAAGGCAGACACCTAACCGACTGAGCGGCCCAGGTGCCACCAAAAAAGTTTTCAATACAGTTTACCTGTAATGATTCTACCTTCAGAAAACTACTCAGTAGCTGTGCAATTTTAGGTAAGATACTTAATTTCTAGGGGCACCTGGGTGGCTCAAGTCGGTTATGCCTCTGCCTTCAGCTCAGCTCATGATCCCAGGGTCCTGCCTCAGGTTCCTGCTCAGCGGGGAGCCTGCTTCTCCCTCTTCTCTCAGCTCATGCTCTCTCTCTCTCTGTCGCTCTCTCTCAAATAAGTAAAATCTTAAAAAAAAAAAAAAAAGAAACTTAATTTCTCCAAGCCTCAGTTTCTAATCTGTAAAATGGGATTAACGAAGGATATACATTATAGGGTTACTGTGAAAATTCAGTAAGATAATATACAAGGTGTTTAGTACAGTGCTTAGCACATGGTGAATACTCAACAAATGTCAGCAATTACTATTCCATTAATACAAACCTAGGTGATTGCCCCCAGTGGCAGTGCTAAAAAGTGGTGAAAAAAAAATTGTAAAAGGAAATCAACAAATCTCAGTTTTCAGTCTTGATTACTCATGGTGGGTTATCTAGATCAGAGATCACGTGTCACCTGCTGATGTGTTTTATTTGGCCAGCAGAATGTTTAAAAAATTTTTAAGGTGTGCTGAAACATGAAACTGCCCATATTTTACATCTACAAAAGTGGGAATCTCATATGATTCAACTTAATAAATGCCAACATTTTAAAACACAGTTTACACACACAGTTTTCTGACTTCTTTAGAAAATTAGGATGATGTGCAACAAGTCCAAATGTCTACATGGTAGTTATTAGCTGGAGCTAGTAGTACCAGCTGCCGTCCCCTTTAGATGGCACCTGTTCCTTTGTATTTCCTCCAGCCCACACCATCCTACTGTGCCTTATAACCTGACAACTTCACTCATTCATATTACCCTGGCTGGCTGGCCATTAGAATTGGAAACCTCTTTTTTTTTTTTTTGTAGACACTGGAGAGGCTTGATGCTTATTTAGCATTCAAGTGGTCTGTTTAACTGTGGCAATTTTTTTTTTACCCTTCCCAAATGATTAATTTTGCTTGTTTTTTAGGTAATGTATTGACAATTAGGTTGAGAGGAGAAGTATAAACACAAGCATCTTTTAGATGTTAATTAAGCATATTAACTCACAATGTGTAACTGTGATGTACATAATAATAGGGATCAAATAAAAAAATATTTAACATTTACTCTTCTGAGGTAAATTATGATTACTGCATATGGCTCTGGAGTCAAGGGCTCCAGCATATTTGTAGCCATGAAGCCCCAGGTAAATCATTAAAACTCTGAGCTTCAGCTTTTCCTTATGTACAACAAAGATAATACTGCATACCTAAAAGGGTTGAGCGGGGGGTAAATTAAGTAAGCCCAGTGAAACGGAAACGTCTCTTAATGCCCCTATCCCACTCTCCGTCATTCCCTCTGGCGCCTATTAAGGGAGAAAGTGCTTTATGAAGCAGTCATTCCTTAATATTTATGTTTAAGCACTATATAGACAAAAATTCTCAAGGCGGGGAGAAGAATGCGTGTACTGAAAGCATCACACTTGACCAGGGAAGTCTATTCAAACCGTTATCATGGGTGTTTATATTGTACTCCGAAGTTTATAGAAAAAACATCTAAATCTCATTCACTGAAGCCACCCTTCGTATTGTGTAACAAATAAAATTTCACCGGCATCCCCTGTAAGTAGACCAGACTGAAGGAACTGAAATTGTAAGGCCCAAGGTACGCATTATTTTATACCTTCTCACCAGCCCCAATTCTTCTTCATCTAGGACGCAGGACGCGCAGCTTTAACGGGGCACGGCGACAAAGGGGCCAAGCGAAAACACTCGGTCAGGGCCACGGAGGGACCTCGGCTACCGGGAGAGCAGCAGCCCGCGCGCCGCCGGTGCTCGAGCAGGGGATGGGCACCGATCCCCCGGGCGCCGGGCCCTGCCGCGGGTGTGCGCCGCGCCCGGGCGGG
>NC_048227.1:41055541-41196379 GCF_002007445.2 Ailuropoda melanoleuca
CGCGTAGGGTCCCGGGTTCCGAGGCCATCTGGGGATGGGGCGGTGCTGCGGTCCGCGGGGATCCGGGGAGGGGGCGGGCCTGGGGGCTGGAGTCCGAGGGATCCAGGGAGGGGGGCGGCTGGCGAGCGAGTGTGTCCGAAGGGTGGAGGCCAGACGGGTCCTAGGAGCTGAAGCTGAGCTGGGGGTTAGAGAGTCCGGAGAGAGGGTGTCGGGAGTCGTCGGAGTGGGTAGGGGTGAAGACAGAGCTCAACTGCTGAACAGCTGGATGGCCACCGGGGCCTTCATCCCTGCATCCTCAGCCCAAGACCTTGTCAGTTGTTCCTACTCCCGTCCCTTTAGGCCTGAGCCTGATAAGGTTTTCAAATTGTGAGGATTCGGGTTTTGTTTGTTTGTGTTTTGGGTCTTCATCCATTATTCCCTTAGGGCATACTATTCAGCTATTGAGTGCCTACTGTGCACCAGGAACTGTGCTGGGTGTGGGTTATGGCAATGAACACTACAGGCCAAGTTCCAACTCTCAGAGCTTACATTGTAGAGAGAGGGTCCAACAATAAATGAATGAACAAATGAGTATGTGATATAGAAGAAATCAATGAAAATGCAGTGGCAGTTAAGCAAATTTAAAGCATCCTCTTCCCGGTACCTGGGTGGCTCAGTCAGTTAAGTGTCTGCATTCTGCCTAGGTCATGATCCTGGGTCCTGGGACCAAGTCCCACATCAGACTCCCTGCTCAGCAAGGAGTCTGCTTCTCCCTCTGCCCCTCACCCCACTCTCGTGCTCTCCTTCTCAAATAAATAAATAAATAAAATCTTAAAAAAGAAAAAAAAACACAGAATCTTCTTTTCCTTGTTCTCAAACATAGCCCAGCCCTTTCTAGTTATCCTTCTTTAAGGTTTGCTCTTGTGGTTGGCACAGCCTATTACCCAGAACTGTATTACCCAGCTAACTTGTAATTATTAATAGCACCCGTTTATTCTCAGAAGTGGTCGATTTTGGTGGATAAATAATAGGGTCATCCTATACAGCTCACAGCTGTCTTAAAGGCTGTGAGACTTTCCCAAGGTCTAGAAACACTTCTGGAACAGTGGTCATTCATTCAAAAAGGATTTGCTTTGGCACAGCAGGCACAGGGCTAGACAGGGAATACAATGGTAGGGAGTGAGCAGGGTTCCTAGTCTCATGGAGCTTACAACTTGGTAGGGTGGCAGAATCTAGTAATAATGCTAATAAACACAAACTGTGACGAGGGCTGTGGTAAGAGCTGTAGGCTACTGAAAGGGGACCTTATAGTGGTTGGTAAACAGGGCTAGAGGGTCACTGAACTTTTCCCTGAAGTTTGGGGAGGTATTTGAAGAATGAAAAAGAGCAATCCATGTACTGGAACAGCATGTGCAAAGACTTTGACGCAATATAGGACTGAAAGGCAAACAGTAAAAAGCTAAAGAACAGAAAAGCGAGGCTGGAGTACAGGCTGGGTTTATAGTAAGGAAGTTTGGAATGCTGAGTGTACTGGTTTGCTAGGGCTGTCATAACAAATTACCCTAATTCAGTGGTTTAAAACAAGAAAAATTTATTGGGTGCCTGGCTGGCTGGGTCAGTGGAGCATGAGACTCTTGATCTCAGGGTTGTGAGTTCGAGCCTCACATTGGGTGTAGAGATTACTTAAAAATAAAATCTTAAAAAAAATTTATTCTCTCACAGTTCTGAAGGTCAGAAGTCTGAAATCATGATGTTGGTAGGTCCACACTTTCTCTGAAGGTTCCAGGGGAGAATCCTTCTTTGCTTCTTTCAGCCCCTGCTGCCTCCAGATGTTCCTTGGCTTGAGGCTGCGTATCTCCAGTCTCTGCCTCCATCTTCACAGGACCTTCTCCTCTTCTGTCTTATAAAAATACTTGTCATTGGATTTAGGGCCCACCCGGATAATCCAGGCTGATCTCATGTCAAGATCCTTAATTGTAGCTGCAAAGACCTTTTTCTAAATAAGGTCATATTTGGGGGTTAGGGCTTGGACATACCTTTTCTGGGGCCACCATTCAACCCACTATACTGACCTTGTGGAGGAAAGAGTCTTGACTTGGTGGGAAATATTAGTAAACCTATTCCCTGACATATTAAGTAGGGTGAAAACTGCATGTAAACTATGAACTTGGGATGCCTGGGTGGCTCAGTTGGTTAGAGGTCTGCCTTCGGCTCAGGTCACGATCCCAGGGCCTTGGGATCACATCTGGCTCCCTGCTGAATGGGGAGCCCGCTTCTCCCTCTCCCTTTGCCTGCCACTCCCCTCTGCTTGTGCTCGCGTTCTCTGTTAAATAAATAAAATTTTAAAAAATCTTTAAGCTATGAACTTGTTTCGTTAAAAATACATGTATTTGCATGTCCATATATAAATTGGATTCTTTTCTAGGTGGAGACATTACACTCTAATTTTTATTTTCTTCTTCTTACCTTTGGTACTGTCAGATTATTTTTGAAATCCATTTTATAATTGGAAAAATCCTACAAAACTCTTTATAGGTTGAAGAAAAGCTTTTGTAGGAATATGTGAAAAGACTCACAGTGCATGAGGAGTGGCTTTTTTCCTGTTCCTATTAATGAAAGTATCTGAGGAAAGGGTTTTAAACTGTGAAAGAAAGTTCATTTAGAATCTGGAACTTTAGGGGCACCTGGGTGGCACAGCGGTTAAGCGTCTGCCTTCGACTCAGGGCGTGATCCCGGCGTTATGGGTTCGAGCCCCATATCAGGCTCCTCCACTATGAGCCTGCTTCTTCCTCTCCCACTCCCCCTGCTTGTGTTCCCTCTCTCACTGGCTGTCTCAATCTCTGTCGAGTAAATAAATAAATAAAATCTTAAAAAAAAAAAAAAGAATCTGGAACTTTAAAGGTAGCTGGATTTGGGGGCACCTTGGTGGCTCAGTTGGTTAAGTGTCTGACTCTTGATTTCCGCTCAGGTCTTGATCTCAGGGTGGGGGGGTTGAGAGTCTGCTTGAGATTCTCTGCCTCTCCCTTTGTCCCCTCCCCTGCTTGCACACACTCTCCCTCTCTCGGTCTCATAAATAAATAAATAAATATCTTTTAAAAAGTAGCTGGAATTGATTTAAAGTAAGTTGTGGAAGTGGTAACTGTGAGGAGATGGACATGTTAATTATCTTGACTGTAGCGATCATTTCACTGCATATATATATCAAATCATCATACGCCTTAAATGTATGCCTTAAACATGTACACCTTAAATGTGTACATTTCTATTTAATAATTTAGTTGTGGAGCCATAATTATTTATATTACATAAAAATGTATGCTTTTCTTGTTTCCGAATATGAAGTGTAAAGAAGTGTAAGTAAACTGCTTTCTAGTTAGAAGTCCTGAGGAGGGACATGGTCAGGCATGGACAATGAAAGAAGGTTACACGATGCTAGGGTTGGCCAGTGTCTTGACCAGGTCCTCAAACCAGTTGAGATGAGTAACTGATGAGACTATACTTTGTCTTTTCCATGGCATTTTGAAGTACTCTTAAAGAAGGAGGGAAAAGGCTTAGGTCAAAACTAAATACACTGCCTGTCGTCAGAATCACAAATATATACATAGTTACCCTAAGTCCTAGAATTTAGCAAGGTGCCATTTGGTAAATCAATCAGTCATTGCTTTGAGTCACCAAATGGTATGCTACAGGCTTGGAGGAGTTAATGTTCTTTCTAAATCTCCAGGAAATTCCCAAGGAGTATACCACTGGCAAAATCTGACAATTGTTTAATAACTATAGCCCCTCTTCTACAGCAGAGTTTACTATATTGTTCTTTGCAGCAACTGCTTCCTTTCCATTTAATACATTTTTAAAATTATAGTCTATCCTCACCACAAAAGAGAAGTAGTAAATATGTGACATGATAGAGGTGTTAGTGAATGATACAGTGGTAATCATGTTGCAATATATAAATGTATAAAATCAACACTGTTACACACCGTAAATGTACAATGTTATATGTCAATTATATCTGAACAAAAATAAATAAAATAAAGTTACAATCTAATGCTTCTTGATTTTTTCCCCATTAGAGGTAGACTTGGATTGGAAAATATTTTAGGAAAATGCATAAGGTTATTTCCAGTTTAGATACAATCATTTCTTTACCTCACTTTTCAAAAATAAACAGGTTTTAAACTTTTCATTGAAATCACACTTGCATAAAGAAAATAGCAAGAGAAATTAAGAATGTTTTTCAACTTGTTAAAATTTGTCATAGTGGACAAATCTTTAAAATCAGTAATCTATAAGTTATGCTTAAAATAAAGGCACATATGAATTTATTTCTAATATTTGAACCTTTACTCCTGAGCCCTGGGGGAGAATGCTGATTGCTAACTTATCATTTAGAATATAAGCACTTAGGACTTGCCTTCATTCTTCACCTACCTGCCTATACTAAGCTGTCTATCTCTTCTACTGTTTTTGTGACCTTGGAGCATCTATTCACATGGTAGACAGAAGAAACACAACCCTCTCAATCTCAACAGCAGATTTTGGGGGAAAATTTGAAAGTAGAAATACACTGTTCATGGGTTATTAGTAAAGTTTGAAATTCAAGGCTATCCCTATTTCTAATTACCACAGATAATCAAGAGATGCCAAGACTGGCTTATAAGACCAAGAAACATGTATTTGTTTTTTAAAGCAATCCTGTAGTGGATGTGGCTGTATAATTAACTTTTCTTCCATTTCTTAAATGGATCAAAATGGGTTAATTATCAGGTCTGTAACTAAGGAGTCAAATCATGAAAGACTAATGTATCTTTTTAAAAATATTTTATTTCTTTATCTGAGAGAGAGAAAGTGCAGAGAGAGAGAGCACAAGCAGGGGGAGTGGCAGAGGGAGAGGAAGAGGGAGAAGCTGGCTCCCCACTGAGCAGGGAGACCAATGTGGGGCTCAATCCCAGGACCCCAGGATCATGGCCTGAGGACCCAGGTGCCCAAAGACTAATAAGTATATCTTAATCAGATCAATGAATTAGTTTTGTTTTTGACTGTCAAAACGGAGAACTAGAACTGATTGCCAATTAAATTGTACTTAGGTATGTGTGTCTTGAAATCTGTGCGATGAAAAGAAATTCAGAATTAATGAAGTCACCTGATCGTGAATCTCTCTTATGCTGGGAACTCACTCCCCAACAGATGGTGCTAGATCTCCTCTAGTTAGAGCTGCTCTGGTCTACCCTTTCTCAAAATGTACTCGTGCATGGCCTTGAAGG
Source organism: Ailuropoda melanoleuca (assembly GCF_002007445.2). Classification (NCBI taxonomy): domain Eukaryota; kingdom Metazoa; phylum Chordata; class Mammalia; order Carnivora; family Ursidae; genus Ailuropoda; species Ailuropoda melanoleuca. The sequence goes on from NC_048227.1 coordinate 41,060,785, forward strand.
TGAAGAGTGATGTGCTGGTTTGCATAGAATGTACTGTAAACTTTCTTCTATTGCCCCAAACTTTGGCTTATAAGACATTGTTCCACACAATCCAGTTGAAAAATCTATGATTGTATCCTCTTATGAAGTTGATTTCTTCCACAGCAGCTATAGGAAATAATTTAAAAGGTCTTTTATATTATAACAATGGATAGTATTTAACTTTTTCAGAAACACTGGCTTACAGAAGGCCCATCACTTTACCTGCGTATTCCCCAAAATGACACTTGGTCTTGAAAATGCTAGAGGTGTGTGCTTCTTCCTAACCTAATTAATTTGGCAGAAGTTTAGTGACTATCTGCTGTATGTTAACCATAGTACTAGAAACTGGGGATGAAAATAGAAGTTATGCTTCATAAATCTGAGAACCCAGCCCAGTGTTTCCCAGACTTAAGTCATTTTCATATATCCTATGAGATTTTTGCCATGATGTACTTCTTCACTGTAATAGGCTTATTATTTTTCTTTAAATTAGCTTACTTTTATTTTAAAAGAACATTCTATCACCAATATTAATTTTAGAAGTTTCATAGAGGCTAATCATTGCAAAATATCATTTTATTTAAAAAAAACATGTATTTCTAGCCTATTACTTTTATCTACAAAGGTCCCAAGACTGAGGCCTGCTATCTCTTCAAAAGCGAAATTAATCACACAATAGAGAGATGCTAAAGCCACCCTAGCACCAAACTAAAATGTTTTCCCTAATGTAGATTATTAAAAGGGGACCAGCTCTCACCTATGCAATTCAATATTTAATGGTATTTAATGCTGCAGAAGTGTAGCACACAAAACCATCCGCACTACCAACAATGGTGAGTGTCCTGCATTTTGGGAGACGGTCCGGCTAGGGAGAGATGCACACGTGAACAAATCACCGCAGTACAGTTTCATTAGTGGTACATAAAGATTTCAGAGTACTACATAGAACACGATGGAAACAGATTAGCTCTCCCTGGGGAAGGGAGGCTGCAAGTTACTGTAAAGAAAATAGATGTTTGAGCCATTTATTGAAGGGTGGATATAAATTCACTGAGGAATGGTGAAAACGGGGCACTTCGGAGAAAGTGAAGTAGCTGAGCAAAGGCACAGGTGGCAGGAGGAGTGTGGTGTACTAAGCGTTCAGTAGCGGCCGAACTAAGAGGGGAAGGAAGAAGGAATGCTAAAGAGGCTGGGGTGGAGATTAGGAGCTCCATTTGGAGAGCTTCTGTGTGTGTGTGTGTGTGTGTGTGTACGTGTGTGTGCGCGTGCGTGTACGTGTGTGTGCGCGCACCAAGGAGCTTTGTCTTAATTCTTTTGGTAATGGGATTCCATCAAAAGTTCTTACACAGGGAATGAAGAAAATTAGATCTACATTTTATAAGGATGGTTCTGACCGAGATGCATGGGATGAATTGCAGGGAGTGGTGAAGTAGAGCTTGGTATAAGCAGATCAGTTAAAAGTCTCTTGCATGTAATGTATACATATCTGTATCTATATCTATATTTAAATATTTTATTTATGTGAGAGAGAAAGAGAACTAGCATGCACAAGAGTGTGGACGAGCAGTGAGGGGGCCAGAGGGAGAGGGAGGAGCAGACTCCCTGCTCAGTGGGGAGCCTGACATGGGGCTGGATCCCAGGACTCTGAGAACATGACCTGAGCTGAAGGCACCTTAACCAACTGAGCCACCCAGGTGTCCCTGTAATATATTTTCTCCTTAAATATGTTTCTTAAATCAGAGGAAGACAAATACTCTGTAATCTTACTTATATGTGGAATCTTAAAAACATAATAATAATAAGCTCATAGATAACAGAGAACAGACTGGTGGCTTCCAGAGGCAGGGGACGTTCATTGGGCAAAATGAATGCAGAAGGTCAAAAAGATGCAAACTTCCAGTTATAAGAAAATAAGTCCTGGGGATGTAATGTACAGCAAGGTAGCTATCGTTAACCATACTGGATTGTATATTGAAAGTTGCTAAGAGAGTAGACCTTAAAAGTTCTCATCACAAGAGAACAAAAATTTGTAACTGTGTGGTGATGGGTATTAACTATACTTATTGTGGTGATCATTCCATCATATATACAGATATCAAATCATTATGATATATACCTAAAACTAACACAGTGTTGTATGTCAATTATATCTCAATTTAAAAAAGATATTTCTTAGCTTTGTCCACTGAAAAGACTTAGAAACAATGACCAGCCTAGCAGTGTTCAGCATCCCTAGAGCTCACACCGTATCTGTTATTTTCTCCTAAAAGGAACCATGACTTTGGAAGAGTGGCTAATGCCAGGTCTAGGGCAGGACGTGAACAAGATAAGCCTGGGATATCTTGTCATATCAGAAAGAAAGAAGCCATCAAAGTCTTCTGGGGTCATGTGAAAAGGATTCAAAAGACAACACTGGCTAAAGAGGGAACAACTTGAATATCAGTAAGAATCATAACTGCAATGAATTAAAACATATCAAACATTTTTAAGTGTACAAGTTCATAATTATACTAAAAAATGAGACTAATTGATCACCTTTTGTTTTTTCTTGGAGAGAAATAGGGAGTGTGGTGGGAGGAGCAGAGGAAGAGGGAGAGAGAATCTTAAGCAGGCTCCACGCTCAGTACAGAGTCGAAAGCCAGGCTCGATCTCATGACCCTGAGATCATGACCTGAGCAGAAACCAAGAGTCGGACACTTACCTGACTGAGCCATCCAGGGGCCCCTACAAGAAGCTTTTTTTAATTGAACCTATCCTTCTCCTGGATTAGCTCCGTTGGTAGACTGCTCAGGTTGCCAGTATGAAGTGTTTACAGGTATTACTAGAGGGAGTTTGTTATGGAGCTGGTGGGAGGGCTGGTGGAGGCATGATTATTCAGCAGAACTCTGTTCTAGGCTTTCAGTGCCACAGAAGGGCTTCAAGCCACTGTAGAGCTTGGCTTTAGGGGTCCTCAGGAAACCACAAGTGGTGGTGGTGGAGCAGTGGCTGGGTGATGGGAATCTGGACCCTGCCCTCTGTGGTCTCCCGCTGGAATCAGTGATGTCATCAGCCTTTTGGTGGGTCTTGTATTTGTTTAGACTTGTCCAGTTGGCTAGCAGCTGGCTTTATGTGAAATGGAGAATGCTGCTTTCACAAACACTGGCTCAACATGTCAAAAACACCAGCTGCAGTAATTCTAGATAGTGTCAACTCCTTGACAAGCCTGGCTTTGTTCAAAAGGGGAATGCAGGGATTGAGTCATCTTTGGAGGATGCTAGCCTAAAGAAAGAGTCATCAAAAATTCAGAGCCTGGTGGACAACTGTGGAAAGCAGAAGAGAACACACTTAACCTGAGGGAGGAAATCATTTCCCTAATAAAAGAACTTAGTGAAGAAAGATCCAGACATGCAAGGAGAGATGATGGCTGAAGTTATTAGAATGATCTGTCACTGAGCTAGGAGTCACTACATCTCAATAAGCTTTTCCAGCTAACAGCTCCCTCATTAACCCTCCAAAGGGTGGGCTTGGAAGCTGAGTTGCTTTTTCCTTCTGCTCAGGCCTCTTGTGCTGTGAGGCCACATTCACCCACCTACACTCCAATACGAGGTTTATCACTACCCACCTCCCCCCCACCCCCCAACTCCCGTCCAAGGAAATAGTGTCTGTGGAGACCTCCTTTTCCTTCTCATTTCCTGGGAAGCACTTACAGGGAGCCGCCTTCTTGGGCTGGAGTTTCTCCTCCACCTCTGAATCCTAAATATGGGGGCTCTTTTGAAGTTAATCCAAATTTCAAATGAACCACCTACTGGAACCAACCTCAGAAACTCGAGACTTATAAAATGATGTCTCGTCAAAGGAATTTCAATCTCATTCATCAGCATTTTAGATCATTCCTTTGGTCAAAGTAACACCCAAAAGAACTTTAGTTCTTAGAAGAATGGTTTTTGTTTTGTTTTGTTTTGTTTTAAAGACTTACTCATTTATTTGAGGGGGGAGAGGCAGAGGGAGTGGGAGAGGGAGAGAAGGGAGAGAGAACCTCAAGCAAACTCCCTGCTGAGCTCAGAGGCCAACGTGGGGCTTGATCCCAGCACCCTGAGATCATGACCTGAGCCAAAATCAAGAGTCAGACGCTTAACTGACTGAGCCACCCAGACGCCCCCTCAGAGTACTGTTTTATAAATATTATTTTTGTTATTTTATAAAGCTCTTTTTACTTTGTTTTTCTCTACACATAGTCTAGATACTGTTTTATTTGATTATATGTGTAGTTTGTCAAGAGTGTACAATTCCGAGTGGATTCTATAGAGTTCTTCAGAGGGTCCCAGGCAGGATCGATCCCTAGTCGTGTCTAGTGATCCAGTAACACACATTACTCTTTTTGCCCATATCACTCCACTGTTTTCTGGCATCATCTTCCAAATAAGTCACTTGCACTTAGAAGTCCCTGCCTTGGCTTTCAGGGGAAACTAACAAAGACATTGGAATGTACATCCAACAATACTATGTATAACTAGACCCTCTTGCCTTCTACTACTAGGGTTGTAGTTAATGTGAACATTGCCATCAATAAATGAAGCTTAGTCACATCTCTGTGAACTTCAGTCATTGTCAGAGAGAGAGCTGCGACGGGGACAATGTCATCACCAGGTGGTGAATGCCGCTGGCCCATGAATTCTCTAGAGCCTTCCCATGCTGTGCCTTCTCACATGTTCCTGAATGTATTAATCACATTAAATCAATAAGATTAACTGAACCGCTCCTTGTTTATTCCATTGTTACTCTGTGTCATCCAGAAAAGTACTGGAATTTTTGGTTATAGGAGTCCTTCAATAGCAGTGTAGTCTCAACCAGTGTCTGGCAACAAGCTAGTAATTCATTTTCAGTACAAAAGTGGTGAGCAGCTGCATTGGGTAATTTTAGGAGCTGAGAGACTGGAGTAGTTCTGCACTTAAGCCAGTCCTGATAAGCGTCAGAGACCGTCGCATTAGAACTAGGTGTACCCCATCAGTCTTGGGGTATATGATAAACAAGATAGGTCATTGTCCAACACAGAACACAGAGCATGAACAGTCTCTTTTTTTTATTTAAAATAATATTTTTTATTATATTATGTTAGTCACCATACAGTGCACCCCTAGTTTTTGATGTAAAGTTCCATGATTCATTACTTGCATATAACACCCAGTGCACCATGCAATACGTGCCCTCCTTACTACCATCACCAGCCTATCCCATTCTCCCACCCCCCTCCTCTCTGAAGCCCTCAGTTTGTTTCCCAGAGTCCATAGTCTGTCATGGTTCATTCCCCCTTTGTTTCTTTCTTTCTTTTTTTTTTTTTAATCACCTGCAGCCTCTCAGGCCAACACATACCCTTGAACTGAAAGCTTCAGAGTTAGAAGGTGTCTGTTACCGGTATCTCAAGGATTCATGCTCACAGGCCCTGAGACTGGCAATAGGGTTGATCTGGCAGAGACATTCTCCAAAAGTCTAGTGATCCTTGGCGTTCTGTCCTTATTTAAGCAAAAACACCAAAAAATGGATTGGAAGCTTGGCTGGGTGTGCTAATGGTGGCTTCACTCTACTCGACTTACTCTTAGGTCTTACTTTGTAGACACCCAAATATTAGCATCTGTGTTTTTTTTTCTCCTGGGCTAATTTTTTATTTGCTTTGTTGTTGTTGTTCTATTTTTCAGGAGAGAGAGATCCCTTCTATCCTCCTGCAGAAGGTACAAGCCTGGCTGCTATTATTCTCGGAGCGGAGTAGGGGCAGGGCACTAAAGGTTCTCACAGTTCAATGCATAGAATTTAACTTAATTTCCCTCTTTTACCATTTGTCTTACCTCCCTGAAATATCCCCAAGGCTGGAGCTCTGTTTTAACTTTTACAGTGAGAATACCTGTCTTCTGTTGGAATGGGGAAGGTTCAGGCGCCTGGCCACGCAATGTTAGAGCTGGCATCTGGAGGTCTAGCTGGGCTTACAACTAATCTTGTCACTTCAAAGTGACTAGTGCCTCCGATTTCACAGTTGTTTTGTCTTGCTTTTTGGCTTTTCTGACTGCAAGTGCTGAAATTTCAGCTTTCTCTGCTTGGTTAAGTCTCCACACCTCCACCTACTTGCTGTTTTCCACGTTGTATTCTAGCAGCAAATCACCTCTCTGAAAAAGCGTTTCTCAGCTTCCCTTGCATCTAGTTGTGGCAACATGACCAAGTTCTGGCCAAAGACACATAGGGGGAAATGCTATGTGAGACACCTGGAATGTCCCCCTGAAGGGGTCCGATTCAGGTAAGGGATACTCCTTTTATCCTTCTAGCTTCTTCTTATTGCCTGGAATTGGACATGAGGGCTGGAATGCCAGGAATTATCTTGAACTCAGGAGGAAACCTGGAGGAAGAAAGCTGCACAGTGAGGACGGCAGAACGGAGATATGGGAGCCTTGGTTCCTGGTGGCAGCAGAGTTGCCCTGGTCTAACACAGAAATAAAATTCTGCAAGTTGGGTTTTGAGGTTAAATGCTGCCACATCTAGTCTTAGCTGATGCATCTTTTATCCTACCCTTTTAACCAAATCTTTGGTGGTGGTAAGAGGCAGGGAGAACAATCATCAAAGTTGCTAAAATAGTGAGCATCCCAACCTTGCTCCTCAAAGCACTTGCATGATATGCCCAAGTTCCAGCTCAGCGGGTCCTCTGTGCAGTGATGCCAGTAAGTAGGACCAGGAATAAATCTAGAATTTGGGGGACTTGATGCTTCTACGGTTTAGGGCATTTATCTGAGAGAAAGAATACAAAAATTAGATACTCTTTTAGGTGGGGTTCCCTAAAAGCAGAGCCTGAGATTGGGATTCTTGAGCAAGTCATTTATCAAGGGCTGGCTCTCAGGAAATTGTTGGGGAGTGAGGGAGGCAGGAGAGGGCCAGAGAAGGCAGCAAAGGTGTGGTTTCAGAAGATACCTAGGCTTGGCCTGACCTCCTGGGGAGCTCTGGAATGTGTGTTACCCTGCTATAAGGCAGGGGCTTTTATGGCCCAGCATCAGTCAGTCATGGAGGTAAGTCCAGCATCCCAGTTAGCTCTCAGAAAGTGGCTCCCCGAAACTGCGGACAGTCGGCTGCAGCAGGGTACAGATGTGAGTCCTTTGTAATCAAAACACTTATAGCTGCTGGGATGGGGGCTCTGTCTTGCTGGAGGGAATTAGGCCAGGAGGCCGACAGCTATTACCACAGGTACAAAAGTGAAGAATGGAAATAGTCATTTAAAAAATTTTTAAATCCCTCCCCCTGCTCTTGCCCCTTCCCCTCTCTCAAATAAATAAATAAAATCTTAAAAAAAAAAAAAAAAGCAGAGGGGGCACCTGGATGGCTCAATCAGTTAGACATCTGCCTTCAGCTAAGGTCATGATCCCAGTGTCCTGGGATCGAGTCCCACATCAGGCTCCCTGCTCAGTGTGGAGTCGGCTTCTCCCTTCCCCTATTCTTGTGCTCTCGTGCTCTCTCTCATTCTCTCTCTCCCTCTCAAATAAATAAATAAAATCTTTCAAAAAAATTAATTAAAAAATTTTTAAAGTTGGGGTTCCTGGCTGGCTCAGTCAATACAGCATGTAACTTTTGATCTCAAGGTTGTGAGTGGGCATAGAGATTATTAATAAAAGAAAATTTAAATTTTTTAAAAGTTGATAAATATTGTAAATATCAGAAAATCCAGAAAAAAATTTATATATTACAGGTACCTGGAATCTCTCTATAATACTATTTCTCCTTTATTGTTTTACTCCATAGACTTTGATCTCTCTCTCTCTCTTTTTTTTTTTTAGCATGGAGCCCAACATGGGTGGAGCTTGAACTCACAACCCTAAGTTCAAAACCTGGGCTGAAGAATCAGATGCTTAACCCACTGAGCTACCCGGGGACTCACCTCTCTCTCTTTTTTTAAAGTCATCTCTATGCCCAACATGGGGCTTTGAACTCACAACCCTGAGATCAAGAGTCACATGTTCTACTGACTAAGCCAGACAGGCACCCTTAGATCTCGTCCTCATATGACAATGGTTTGTAATATTGGATGATTACATAAGGATGATTTAGTTTAGCATGTTGGTTTAAACTCGTTTTTTTTATTACTGATAATTTAGAAAAGTTTTTTGAGCTTCAGAATTTATGACTAGTAATGTCTTGTATATTTTTAGAATTATTGTCAAATATAGTAAAGCCTCTGTCACATATGAACTGTAAGATTTAAAGACATTCCAAGTTTTCTTGGGCGGTGATAAACCTTAAATCTTTTTGAATAGGCCACAGTCATCAACCAGTTTGTCTGCCATGTCCTGTCTCAGTGGAATATAATGAGCTTTATGTTATCCTTACTGATGCCAGTATTTTGCATTAAATCAAGAGTCAATGAAATCTTCTCCCAATGAGTGACATGTCATCAGCCTTTGTGAAGAACAGATGCATCAGGTATGCTAAGACACAATCCAGTACTTTGCAGTGCATATATAATGTGTGACTTCACAGACAGATGGCCTCATTGTGCAGAGTCCCGCTAAGTTCATACGCTACAGACACGGCCATTCTGATAAATGCTATCATGTACAATCTCCAACAAAGGAGGGGGGAGAAGCCATGATACGTTTGTAATTGTATACGTTACATTGTTGAGTATATCATTGACAGGATAGAAGCTCCTTTTTGACTAAGAAGATGAAAACAGACTCTTGCCTTCTTAACAATTTTGCATATCTAGTGTTTGGAAGAATTTCCAATAAAATGACTTCCAGTAAACTCCATTCATTTCAAACCTTGTGTCTTCACCTCTACCCACATACTTATGGTGCTGTGCAATGGAGGATAAGGTCACATTGCAATGTGACCTATGTCCCTGCACCTTCATGTGACAGGATGCCAGGGGCGTTGGCATAACGGACAGTAGGGATATTCGTGGAAGCCAGTTCTACAACTGGACAGCTAGCAAGACTTTCCTCTATATGGAAGTACTGCAGTATGCATCATTATATTCCTCTAAACCCAAACCAAATGTATGCTTAGTTCGACTTCCCGTTAAATGGATCCCAACATGCTTATGGTGCTTCAATGTGACATGACCCAGGGAAAGTCAGAATGGAAAGAGATAGTGGTCCTACCTGACCGTGATTAAAATATCTTCTTCGAATTTTACTCAAATATATGACCATGTGAAACCATTTCTAAGCCCTTTTTGGGCCTTGAAGCTTAAGCTTCATTAAGCTGTGCAGTGTCTCTGCCTCCGGGTAGGACAGGTAGAATAACACTTACCCAGGCACAGTTAGTTTATTTATGCTGTTGTAACCGTGGCACCAGGAAAAACAGCAGCCACTATGTCCCAAATGTTCTTGAGATTCAACAACAACCTTTCATCCACCAATCCAACCCTTTTCTTTGATCTTAATCACTGGTTTTTGCATACATTCCTCCCAAATTTCCCTTCTCTTTCTTCCTCTTTTTTTGTGGTTATAGAAACTTCAAACTGTGAAGTCTCATCCTTTTTGTTAGATCTGTGTTTCCAAGAATCTTGCTGATCAAGACACATCCTTACCAAATGAGTCATGTTCACCTAACTCCGCTATTCAGTGCAATTTATTTCTAACATATTAATACACAAAATATTTCTCAAACATACGTATCTGCATGATGCTTTAATCATTTATACCATTTATAACCAGACATATTATATACACTTTTATACTCAGAAAAATTCAGAGTTTTATATACTTATTAATCTTATAAATTTCCTCAGAACAGATTTCTCTTTTGATCAATTCTGTATTTCATCATAAGTTTTTTTAAAAAGTGGCAGTAGAGCAAGTGATGGTGGCCAATTTCTCTGGTACGAGTAGCAGAGGCAAAAGTGGAATCCATTACAGGGTTTCTGGGAGGCTCAGGTTATGATCTCGGGGTCCTGGGATGGAGCCCCTGCATCGGGCTCTCTGCTCAGTGGGGAGTCTGCTTCTCCTTCTGTGCTCTCCTTCTTTCTCCCTCTCTCTCTCAAATAAATAAATAAAATCTTTAAAAAAAATAGAAGTGGAATCCATTGCTACAATATTTTTACCTTACAGACCAGTTGATACTTTCAGAAGATGTTTCTGTCAGCTTTTAAGGTTTTTTCACTTCCGTAGGCTTGCTGTCCGAGATCTCCGAATGGTGGACTGGTAAAGCTGATTATCTGTAGAATAATGTAATTTCCTCGTGTGCACCAGCCTCAATACTACGGAAGCTTTTCTAATTATTGCTGTTTCAGATACCAAGTCAACCAAAGTTGACTAATAAGCACTTGTTGAGTTTCTATATTTATTTAAAAAGATACAGTGAAGTTAATGGGAATATTAGTACTCAACAGTCAAAGGGGGACATCGGAAGCACTTCATGGAATTTGGGGTTTGAAATTGGAATCTAGGAGCGTGTGGAGTTTGTTTATTTCGTAGCCTTGGGTATTTGAAGATCAAATTCTATTGTGCAATGTAGAAACTCAGGTTTAATGTGATCTTACATGAAACTGATTTAGCCATTAATTGAAAGCAGACAGATAGAGTGCTTAGGTCATGAATTGGCAACTTTGGTCGTTCTATTTATTTATTTAGTTTAGTTTGTTTTAACTTCACCTTCAGTGTGTGATCCATGGCTTAATACGCATATTTTTTGTGTATATTTTATTATACTTAATCACAGACTTAATTTTTAAAAATATTTAAATAAGACAACAAAAATGTAAAAATTTTACTGCTGCATAGTTTGCTTATTTCCCTTCTTTTTTTCCGTCTCTTTCCTTCAAACACATTGCATTATTCACTGTTTTTTCTTTCTTTCTCATAGTTTCTCTAGTATTCTAAAATTATGTGGCATAGGGTCTATCTCCTTTAATGATTACTATAAATCATTGGACATTCCAGTGTAATAACTTTAAGCCTTTTATTCCCATCTCAAATATAATGGTATACACTGTTACACGATTAATTTGGTTGTGTGCTAAATTCTTGTTTTTAAAAAATATTATTTATTAAGTTTTTTAGAAAGAGAGAATGTGTGCTGTGGAGGGGTTGGGCAGAGGGGGAGAGAGAGAGAGAGAGAGGGAGAGAAAGAGACAATGCCAAGCAGGCTCCATGCCCAGTGTGGAGCCCAACACACAGCTCGATCCCATGACCCTGAGATCATGACCTGAGCTGAAATCAAGAGTTGGTCGCCCAACCAACTTGAACCACCCAGGCACCCCCGTTCTGTGCTAAATTCTGATGTTGAATATTATAGTCAAATCTGGGCTTTAAAGTTTTCAAAGCAACATGATGGATCCTCATTAAATGTCCTCATAATTACAGATCTCTGAATGGTCAAGTGTGACCAGAGAAAGAAACTAACATCTGGGTAACAACACTTCAGTAAAATTATACACTAAATTTAGATAAGAAAAAACATGACAGCATCACTTGTTGCCATTTGGTAAAAATTAGGCAATGAATAAATTGTTTGCTTTTCTAAAATGATAATATAAGTGACATTCTAGATTTTTAAAAAAATTTTTTTTTAGCTTTTATTTATTTATTTATTTATTTATTTGAGGGGTGTGGGGAGAGAGAACAAGCAAGGAGAACAGCAGAGGGAGAGGGAGAAGCAGACTCCCCACCGAGCAGGGAGCCTGATGCAGGAGTCTATCCCAGGACCCTGGGATCATAACCTGAACCAAAGGCAGATGCTCAACGGACTGAGCCACCCAGGTGCCCCGACATTCTAGATTTTTAAAAATTGGCCAGCTATCATATTTGGCTGAAAAAAATTAAAATATGGAATTAAATATCTCTTCTCCCATAATTCAGTTTGAATGAACTTTTCTCATAAGCCAAACTCATTTATAACAAAGGAAGCTAGTTTTAGTGAGGTCAAGCAACTTACAATAACAATAATTAAATTTTAGTTATTTGGCATAAAAAACTTATTAGAGCAAGTAGGACTGTAAAAGGCAGCTTTTGAGGAACAGTGTAATCTGATTCACATTTATCACTAAGAAAAAACATGAAATTTCAAGGAATGCTCTCTTGAAAGGAAATGAACACTTTAAATTCTAATGTTATCCTAAGTGTATATTACGAATTTTCAATTTCTCAAGGAAAATACTTGGAAAGCCTTTATGAAGAATTTGCCTAATTCTGTGTATGTGTTTCCTATAAATGTCTCTTTTTAGAGATATTTAACATTACAGCTTATAATGTGATCTTGATTCAAAACAAATCCTCTGCTTTGCTGCTATATAGTTATCTTGGACTGCTGGTGTTCAGTAGATGTTATGAACTAAATTGTGCTCCCCCCAAAAAAGTTAATAGGTTGAAACCCTAACCCCAATGTGACTGTATTTGGAGATGGGGCCTTTAGAGAATAATTAAGCTTAAATGAGGTCATAAGAGTGAAGTCCTGATCTAACAGGATTGGTGTCCTTATAAAAAGAGGAAGAGATACCAGAGGTCCCCCCCCACCTCTCCCTTCGCCTGCCCTCTCTCCACTCCTGTGCAATCATAAGGGAGAGGCCATTTGAGGACACAGTGAAAAAAATGGCTGTCTGCCAGCCAGGAAGAGAGCCCTCACGATAGCAATCCTGACGGCCTCACAGTCTCCAGAACTGTGTGAAAATAAATTTCTATTGTTCAATCTACCTATTCTCCGGTTTTTTTTGTCATGGCAGCCTGAGCAGACTAAAATAGTAGATATCTGCACAACATAGATATGAAAAGACAGCACATTGTCTAAAATTCTGGGTCAGCAGGTTGGCAAGGCTGATGTGGCAGCACGATTCACCTCGGGGAACATCACAGTACCACTCTGGAACAGCGGCCATATTTCCAGTTAAAATCACAACCTATGGCACCTGGGTGGCTCAGTCATTAAGCGTCTGCCTTCAGCTCAGGGCGTGATCCCAGTGTTCTGGGATCGAGCCCCACATCAGGCTCCTTCCTAGGAGCCTGCTTCTTCCTCTCCCACTCCCTCTGCTTGTGTTCCCTCTCAAGCTGGCTGTCTGTCAAATAAATAAATAAAATCTTTAAAAAAAGAAAAAAAATCACAACCTAAGTAATCTGATGGTGGTGCACTTGCTTTGTTTAGCTCATCACAAAATTACAGATGCTCATAGTATCTCAGGAACCACAGAAGAGACTGAGGACCTGCGATGTCTATTATTTTCATTTAAAGCACATCATAGACCTGGACTTTTGTAAATGGAGAGAGGCTAGCAGAGGGCTTTCCCTGGGTTAAGAGATCCACAGGACATGTTGAAGGGACCAGGGTGCCATCAAGGTCATCCTGGCACCGTCATCCCAGAACTCTTGGGGTGTGCTTTGCTGAACTGATGGTGACCCAGCAGACCACGGCGGGGGAAGGGGGAGCGGGGGGGGGGCGGTCAGAGAGTCAATGCATGGACGCGCACTGCTTGGATTTGCCAGGTTCTTCTATTCTGTCTCCTGACTTGAAAGATAATTATTAAACTTAGAGTCATCCTCTCCCGCTGGTGTGTGTCAAAGTACATGCACACAGAGGAGCTGGCTCACCCTGGTACGGTCAACAGGTGGTTGAGCTTTGTCCAAGAGCGCCCTGGTTAGAGGGTTCCGCTGAACCAAGTCTGCGTGCTTTGGGGAGTGCTGCGAGCAGGGGAACCAGAGGCGGCGGGGGCACCTGTGGAGCAGTGGTGTGCAGGAGGGGAGGCGTGAGGCACTGCCAGAGGGAGTGGGACTTGGAGGGAAGGAGAAATGTGGAAACATTGGGAGGAAATGTTACACTGTAGGGTACGATGCAATGCTGTCTTTACCTCCTTTCAAAGTGTTCAGTAAAAACTGTAATCCTCATCAGTGGTTTGCACTTGAATTTAATGTATCGGTCTGGCCTACAGATGAAAAAAGAACACACATGGGAGCCCGGAAGGGGGCCCAGTCACAAGCAGATTACATTTGTATCACACACATGAACATAAGGTACATCCATAGAGAGAGACGGAGAGAAGTCTGGAAGCACATGCACCGCGTTAATTATTACTACTCCATAACAATAATCATAGTGATGAGATCATAAATTATAAGTAATTTTTATTATCTTGTGTTTTGCTGACTTTTCTTTTAGGGTGACATGTAAAAAAATAATGTGGATAATCCCAACGATATCAGCTAATGTTTTTGAGTACCTACAGGACTATATGCCAGGCCCTGTTTCAGTGTTTACATTATACTGAGTTCATTTAATTCGCACACAGCCTACCTGTGAGATGGCTGTAGAGGTACCATCATTTCCATTTCACAGATGAGTAAACTTTAATAATGTATTACATTTAAAAATCAGAAATAAGGAAAATGACATTTAAAAAGAAAACAAAAGAACAAAAGGAAAATGGTGCTGGGAGGAAACAACCAGAATCTAGAGTGTACTACGTCCTTTCTTCTCCCCCTCTGTGATCAACTAAATCAAAGTGGAAAGCATGTCTAACTACCAAACTGTGCTTTAAAATTATTTTATTGAAGCAGATAAGCAGGATGATTAAAACATGGGATCCTTGGGAGGTGGGGGTATGGGGTCTCTTTATTCCAGAATGGGTCTTACACATAACTGAGTCCAATTTCATTTCATAGGTAAGAACCTGGGATGCCCGAGGAGACACAGAGAAAGTGTCAGGGCCAGGACAAGATCCCTGTCCCTTGTTGCTACATTAACACGGGATACACAATTTAGGGGCATGTTTTAAAAATGTAAAATTAACAATAATTTGTTGCCATAACCACTGATATTTAAATGTTCTCAATCATTACTTAAGCTAAGCTACGAACTATTCCTAGACTTGATTATAGTCCCCCAAAACCTTTTAGCTTGGAAATCACCAGGCTATGGGAGAAATCTGTACAACTCTTTGAAGGTTTTCAGGTTCTCACAAGCACTTCTTTTTTTTTTTTTCTTTTCAATAAACCACTTTATTGAGGAATGGTTAACAGACAAAATGCTGTACGTTTAATGTATATAACTTAATGATTTTGGATGTAAGTATATACCCATGAAACCATCAACACAATCTATGGCATAAACATATCCATCACCTTCAGAAGTTTCTTCCTGCCCTCTCTATTTGTGTGTGTGTGTGTGTGTGTGTGTGTGTGTGTGTGTGTGAAGAAAACTTAACATGAGATCTATTCTCTTAGCAAAGTTTTAAAATTGTCAGCTATTGGCACTGTGAGGTACAATAGATCTCTAAGATTTAGTCATCTTGCATAATTGAAACTACTTTTGACCACTCTGTCCAGCCATTGAATCTTCTAGTTTTGCCTGGTTTCAATTTAACTGACTGTCAGAGGCTTATTTTGTGCCATGTTAACAAACAATAAATATTTTGAAATATAAACTAGTAAGAAATCAGAAATATTAACTAGTAAAAAGACTTAACTCGGCTTTCCGAACTTTTCCGGTCAGCCAAAGTTTTCCACCAGGGTCTCGTCTTTCCTTATTTTGGTCTCACACCTTGTAGCGATACAGAAGGGGAAAGGCATTTTATGCAGAAGACCTTTGGGAACATTGTACTTTTTTTTTCTTAATCGGTTTTATTGGAAATATTTAGTTTGCTGCCTGCTTCATCTACCAGCATGCCTCTAATTGCTAGATGTTATTTATTAATATTTAGACCACACTTTTTATTTCTTAATGACTCTTCATTACCACATCTTTTATAAAACATCTTAAATATTTTAACCACCCTCTGACCATTTTCACCATCCATTCCTGCTAGCGATTTTAAAATAACGAACACCAAAATGACCGAGAAGTTTGAGAAGTGGATCTAATATAGGTAATTACTAACGACGGTCTGCACATGGCCAAGCTGCACGCATGGCCTGAGAGAGGACTCGCAAGAAGGACCCTCGAGCACCGCGTTGGGTCAAAGCTCTAAATGTTTTACCAATGAGGGTAGGGGAGCAATACGAATTCTCTCCGTTTTTCTGCACCATAACCTTAGGAGAGAAGCGTTCTCCTCTAGCACAGGCCAGGCCCCGTCTCCCAGTGTTGCAGTACACGAGCGCTAGGGAATCGGGGCAAAGGAGAAGCCTCCTCTGAGAACCTCACTGTCCTCATTTCCAGGAACGGTCATGGTCAGCAGAGCAGCTAATCTCACTGCTGGGAGAGAAGGAAGCCAAAGGGAGCCTCAAATAACTGTGTGTACCAGGACGTTCTGGGCTCTGAAATAGCTGCTTTCACCTCATGGGCCATTTGAAGGAATCTATGCAGAACTTAAAAACAAGTTGTAATAGAGCCTTACCCACAGAAGCAAGATTCTGCCAGACATTTTTGCTTCTTCCCTCTGTTTTTGTTTTCCAGAGTTTCTTCCTCAGCTTCATTTTTTTCCTCCCTCCCATTTTTTCATTCCCTGGACATTTAATTCTCCTCTGGATATAACCATTATGCATAGTAGATACAAAGAAATGCGCTTTCCTTAGTGCTATTGCCAGTCTCTCGAGTGGGGGCCTCCACCTCATCTTGACTTGTCTAACACATCCTTCAGCTCGCCCCTCGTGCTCACATCACCCCTATTTTGTTTAATGACTTCACCATCCACGTACCTGTTCACACGACAGACCTCAGTCATCTTTCTTCCTTCTTTTTTTTTTTTTAAGATTTTATTTATTTATTCGACAGAGATAGACAGCCAGCGAAAGAGGGAACACAAGCAGGGGGAGTGGGAGAGGAAGAAGCAGGCTCGTAGCGGAGGAGCCTGATGTGGGGCTCGATCCTGTAACGCCGGGATCACGCCCTGAGCCGAAGGCAGACACTCAACCGCTGTGCCACCCAGGCGCCCCCATCTTTCTTCCTTCTTTCCATCATGCCCCCCTTCCCCCAAACACATTCAGTCAGGCACCAAGTCCGGTTACTTCCGCCTGTGGAATGTTTCTGGAATCCTGGGACTTGGCAGGAACCGGTTAGCTTGTCTCAGACCAAAGTCGATTTCCAACGTAACTTCCACATGGTCATCAATTATTCTTCCAGAACAAAAATCTGGTTTTACGTCTCCCCTGCTTCATAACATCCAGTAGTTACCCACGGTCTGGGTAAAGGTTTATCTTTTTAACAATGTGCACATGGTTCCTCTGTGTTCCTTCACCTTCAATCAAAATTCACGTTTCTGCTGAATTCTTAGCTCACTGCCTTCTTAGGTCACTGCTTTCTGCCAAAATGACAATCAGTTTTTCCAACATCTTAGCTCAGAAGTGATTTGTTATTATGCTGTCTAGTTCGAGTTGCATGTTTCTATCAACTAGAGGGTTCTCTGGAAATAACTGTAAGTATTTGAGGTGGGGGAGCAGGGGGAGGCGGTTAGGGCAATGTTGTGAACAGCGAACATCCTAGAGCAGCACTGTGGTCTGCTCACTCTGCATGCCGGCAGTGGTAGCCCCCAATCACCCGGGGCCACGGTTTGGTTCCAGAGAAGAATGTTCAGATTCCAAGTATTGTTAAAATGAAAAGATAGTCAGCAAGAATCCTATGCACTCTTGGAACTAATTCCTTTTTTTCTATATTTTTTTAAGGTTTTACTCTAACTTTTATTTATTTTCGGGTGAAATATCTGCACTCTCTCTTAGGGATGTAATCATTTTAGCACCTTTTATTCCTTTTCTCCCCAGCGTTACTGGGGAAGATACACATTCAACAAATTATCATCATTTATTAAATAAAAGGGTACAAAGCACCATGAGCAAGAAATATACGGTGCCCACAATGGAAACCCAAGATATACAGCATGTGTGTGCACACAAACAGAACAGAACTTGAAATGAATTTATCTTTCCTCTACCTCACAGCTTTGTTAATTTATGACAAGCCATAGAAATAGCTTCTATATAGGACTTATATGTCTGCCTTTTCTGTTGCTGTTTATAGCCACCTGGTAAGAACGAGCAAACATGAGTTCTACTTATGTCAACAGGCAGAGTTGCTACAGTATATTTATTCAAAATAAGTGGTTGTTAATGGGTTCTGATGTAAAGAGATAAGCTACAGATGCATTTATGAATTTGGATGTCTGCTTACATAAGCAATAAATCATGGGGGCTGAAAGCAGGTCACTGGGAGCCAGATTGGCTTCTGTTCCATCCTGGGTCCACTATTTACTAGCTGCGTCATCTTCGACACTGTATCTGTAAAGACCATAAATCTGCAAAGATAAATAATGACATTAGCAAACTCATAGGTTGTTATGAGGATTAAATAAGTTAATAGAGGAAAAGCACTCGACACATGTTAAGTGCTTGCCACGGGGTAAGTGCTCCACAAATGTCCCCTATTGGTTTTGTTCACATAAAGCAGTAATATTGTATTTCATAGATAAAGGTGGGATTTTTGTCAGAAGTATACCAGGGTATGATTTACTGAGTATAGATAAGTGTCTAGGAATTTAATTCCACATTTGTTACCTTCAGGGCTGAGTTTTAGTTAGGGTGTTAAAGAGAATGACGGTATTTTCCGAGTTTAAATATGACATTTACTCTGGGATTGTCAGCATAGGAAATGGTTACAAGAGTAGAGAGTCTTCATGTATGCAGATTCCATTAGACTTATTTTCGAAAAATACATTTCTCTAAAATAAATAGATAAAATCTTTAAAAAATAAATAATTTCTCTAATTATATGAATATATTGTGTCTCATTTAACCTAATCGTGACAAATTAAGGAAAGAGGTGGTAGAGTATGAAAAGCTGATGGAAGCTTTCAGTACGTGGAACACCTTAGAGTATCATCAACAACAGGTTTTTTTTTTTTTCCCCTCAGACTTTGTGCTTCATTCTGGAAGAAACCAAGAGTATGGCATCTTGAATTTCTCCCATGGGTAATTTAAAACCCAGTAATATTGTGCACAGCAGCTGCACACATCATGTTACTTGAGTTCAGCATGAATTACAGTTACAAATGAAACTGGTCATGTGTTCTCTTTCATAGCCGTTACTATTCAAATCAAACACCCAAGTCAACAAAATGGTATGAATATTTATGACCATAAGTCTTTTTATTAACTCTTTAGTTTGGGCTTTAAAAAAAGCCCTCATTTTAAATACTTAGTTCTACTCTACTCAAATAGACTATAATAGCTAATACATATCCAGTCCTTACTATATTCCAGGCGCTGTTCTAGACACTAGTGTCACTCTTACGAGAAAACTGCACAGAGTAGTTGCAGCCTTTAGATAACACAGCAACCTCAAGGAGAAGAAAGTAAGGGCAGTACCGAACACTCTAGAATATGGAGTCTATAGAGCAGTGTTCTTTGTATAGCATTTTTATACCGACATCTAATTTTATGATCTAAAAACCTTGTATAATTTTTTATCACTATTCTAGGAAGGAGAGTGGCATTTTTCAAGGACTACGGTCCACTTGGTCTGTGTCTGATGCCAATTAACCCGTAAAACCGTCCTCATTCTGCTGCTGTGGAAAATAAGCAACAACAGAAAAGTAATGATGACTTGAAAGCATAATTCAGTTATAAGCATAGCCAAGGAGACGGAAGAGAGGCGAGTCCCTGAACACCGCTGCTTCCCAGCGCTCCCCGCTGGGAGCACGTGTCAGCTCTCCCCTCTCCCCCCGCGGGCGGAGCACTTGCGGGGCGCAGAAGGGGCGGACCCTGTAGGAGCTGGAGGCGGGGCTCCGGGACTCAGGGGCGGGGCTCCAGGGAGCCGCGGAGCCGACCTGTGGGCCCCTGGCGGATACTCGCAGACGGCGGAGCGCGCACGGAAGGGAGCAGCCGAGCGGGCAGTGTAGCGGAGCGCTGCGGGTCACGGGCTGTGCGCATGATGAGACCCGGAGAGGAGCGGCCCGTGGAGGGGGGCGCCTGCGTCTCCCGGCTGGAGCTGCTGAAGCTGCGCGCCGCGGAGCGCATCGACGAGGCGGCCGAGCGCCTGGGGGCACTGAGCCGCGCGATCTGGAGCGAGCCCGAGCTGGCCTACGAGGAGCACCGGGCCCACGGCGTGCTGACACGCTTCTTCGAGTGCGAGCCTCCGGCCGCGTCGTGGACGGTGCAGCCGCACTACCATCTGGCCACGGCCTTCCGCGCCGAGTGGGAGCCGCCGGGGGTGGGCGCGACGCCGCGCCCCCTGCAGCTGGGCTTCCTCTGCGAGTACGACGCGCTGCCCGGCATCGGGCACGCCTGCGGCCACAACCTCATCGCCGAGGTCGGGGCGGCGGCCGCGCTGGGCGTGAAGGGGGCCCTGGAGAGCCTCCCCGGGCCGCCTCCGCCGGTGAAGGTGAGGTGGGGCCCGGGCTCGGGACTTCCTTCGGCCGCCTGGGCCGGGCGGGAGCCGGGGATCGCAGGACTCGGCGCTTCCCGTGCGCATCCGCCCCTCGGTGCCCCGGCCTCGCCTTTGCCACAAGGCAGAACCCCTGAATAGAAGTCCATAGCTCACGAGTTGCCCGCCCAGCGACATTTTCCAGATTTTTGTTTTCTCTTACGTAGTTGTAAACGATTGAGTAGAGTCTCCCTAAGGAAAGAACTGAGAACCGAGCCTGGTTTTCGCTGTGATTTATTTTTGGTAACAGAGGTAACCGCAATTTGCTGACAAGGTTGTGCAATCTCTGGAAGAAGTAGTTATTGTGGGGAGACCTATAGTCCCTCTTTATTAAGCTCCAAAACATCTTTTGTGTGTGGTAGTCGTAGGAGCTGTTGTGATTCGAATCACTGGTATCTGGATAGGAAATTTTCAGTCATTAGAACTACCAACCACCCCACAAAAAGTGGGGAAGTGAATGAACATTTACTGCATAGGTGAGTTCATCCTTCAATTTTAATATTTCATGATTTTAAGAAATTTCTCCTTCTTTAAGCGGGGGAAATGCCGTTTATGTTTGTTATAGGGCAAGTTTAATCTTGTGTTACTGTGTTTTTTCAGATGGTATATCCTTCATTCTGTGAGCTAAGATGCAGTCGTCTCCATTCTGCTTAAGGGCAAGGCCGAGGTTTTCTTTTCATATTATGTAGCCCGTTTTTTCCCCAATGTCAGTAACTTTTCTTTTAACAGTTTCATCTTTTGTGGCTTATTCTCTTTTAGCTGCCTTCTCTTTTCTGCTTCTGGGGACTTGTTTTTGCATCTGGGTAGGTTTTTGTTTTGTTGGGGTGGCGTCCTTTGCCATTGCATGAAACACTGGAGAGATTTAACTTTAACCAGGTTTATGAATGATTCAGGGAAGTCAGCAATATTTAACTTGAGAAGTCATCAGATGTAAGGAGTCAAGGGTTTAGAGTAACAAGTAGGTTAATTTGAGTGCTTTATAGATTTCCAAAGAAGGTTCAACTTTGGGAAATGTACGCATTTGAAGGGTAATGCATAGTTTTGGCAAGGTTACCTTTCCTCTCTGAGAATGGAGTTTATGTTGACTCCCTTAACAAGCCAAGACTTTGTCCAGCTTGTTCCACTCTATTCCTATACATGATCTTGAAAGTGTATTAGTTGTTTGTAGATAATTTTTCTTTGTTTTTAAAAATTGTTTGAAGAAGTTAAGCTTAAATATCAAAGTAAAATGTTTATTCTGTAAAGTTCTCTTTTGTTTAATTAGGTGTTTGGTGACCAATAAGTCTGCCTGGTTGAACTGGTGGAATCGAATTAGTAAGTTTGTGTAATAGTTGGCTGTTTCTAACTGGGGCATTAAGGTTTATTTAATGCTCTTCATAAAAGTTTAATGAGTTAAGACCTTTTAATGAGGTGTCTCAGTAAGGAATCAGAGTTGAGGCCTCAGGATCAGGACATCTAATACCTGCTCTGCCTGGAGACTTGCTCTGTGTCCTGGGGCAAAGCACTTCACTCCTTGCCTCAACACCACCATCCCTGAAATGATGACACACATCATTCACCTACCTCACAGGGTTGTTGTGAGGATAACTAGTAAGTAACTGGAAAGTTCTTTACCAGTAAAATGTTTATGAATGATTATATACATTACTAAAAGACTTAAGAAGGCGCTTTAAGAAACAAGTCCTAAAGAATTTTGAGGAACTCAGTAGATAGTATTTATCTTTTTTCATCTTTGCCATTAATTATATAAAATTCAGTTATAAAATTAGGAAAAGTTTCCTGTTGTAGCTTTAGTGCATCCTTTGCACCAGATTGGTATACTAATGTAAATTAAAATTAGTGGTTAATTTAGCACTCTAGATTTATGCCCACTGCATTATTTAAGTGTCAGAGAACAAAACCTCTCTCCGCATAGTTTAAGGACTTTAATGTAGGTTGTGAATACATATGCAAGGGAACCTGTTTGATATTTTCCTCCAAGGATTTTTTGTTGTTGTTTTGCTCTGACACAGGTATTTCCTTCTAGGTAGTTGTCCTGGGAACCCCTGCAGAAGAAGATGGTGGTGGCAAAATTGATTTAATTGAAGCAGGGGCTTTTAAAAATCTTGATGTTGTTTTTATGGCCCACCCATCCCAAGAGAATGCTGCTTATCTACCTGATGTGGCCGAACACGAGTGAGTAATCAAGTTGAAATACGCTCCATTGTGGAAAACAGACTCTTAAAATACTTACATGACCCAACTGGAGACTAAAACTCCATATTTTTATACCTTTAAAAAGTAAATTGAAAAAATGATGATGTGATGCCTTACTTGATTTCTTTTGAATAACATTGGTAAGCCTCTTCTAATTGGGATTTAATAGAGTGTTCATAATTAGACTATTCAAATGGTGCCTTTAGAATAGCAAACAGAATATATTGACACATATTGTACTTTTTTAAAAAGACCTTTTATTTATTTATTAGAGAGAGAGAGAGCACGAGCGGAAAGGGACAGAGGGAGAGGGAGAAAGACTCTGAAGCAGACGCCACACGGAGCACAAAGCCCGAGGTGGGACTTGATCCTGCAACCCTGAGATCATGACCGGAGCCAAAACCAAGAGTCGAACACTTAACAGACCAAGCCACCCAGGCGTCCTAGCACATATTCTGCTTTATTTATTTATTTTTTTTTAAGATTTTATTATTTATTTGAGAGAAGAGAATGAGAGGTGGGGAGGGACAAAGGGAGAGAGAAGCAGACTCCCCACTGACCAGGGAGCTGATGCGGGGCTCGATCCCAGGACCTGGAGATCATGACCCGAGCCGAAGGCAGATGCTTACCCATCTAAGCCACCCAGGTGTCCCCACGTATTCTACTTGAAACTGAGCAATTCTGGAACAATCTATCCTTTAATATGGGCTTGTCTTTGCAACTGAATAGATTTCTAAGTGGCAGCTTTATTAGACTTGGGAAGAAAACACACTTCTCTGTTTATTATAATTTGAGTTCTTTGCAAAGAGGGTAAATTATATTTCTGAGAGAGAATACAGAAACTAGCCAGCTGTGGATTTTAGTGGAATTTGCCAGTATATACTTTTCTGACTTGTCTGGTATGACGTCTTATTTATTTTTCTCTACATTGAGGAGCTCACTTCTTTGGTACTTAGGAGTGTGGTTTGAATTTTGTACACCAGAACTTTCCATCATAGTAGTTAATGATCCAGTTTGTGCGCTGGTCTCAAGGAGCCACTGCTCAGCTGCTTCAGGAAAACCACGTATTCTCCTCTGGGGAAGCTAGGGATTAATAGCCGAACCATTCCAGTGGAGCTTCTAAACTGTACTCAATTACTGTACATCTCAGCATCCCATGAGGCCTTGTTTTCAGAGGATGACCATTTTAACTGTTCTGGTATCTTCGTTCTTAGCCCCAGGAGTTGGTGCTGTGGCAGTAGGAAGAATCTTAAATCCACTTTGGATTTAGGGGTAGTGTATACTAGTACATGTCTGGAGAACCTTAGAGGTTAGAAGTCTCTGCCAATGCCTCTGGCTAGAAGGGGCGTGCAACCGCGGGCAGGCTTCCCAGCCCATTAGCCTTCTAGGACTTATGAGGTAAGCTTCTAGGCCTCGATCCTGATAGCAGCCCAGTTGGCCTCAGGCCTTTTCTTAGTGTCTGGCTTCTTAGCTTTTTCACTGGCCATCTTTTAAGACAGAGAAGATAACAAGAACTAAAATTAAATTTAAAAAAAAATTACTGGTCTGTTGACCCTAAAAATCTCTAACAGTAAATAAGATAAAGTGCTATGTCCGTTTGACCACCTTTCCCACATCCTGTCCCTTCTCCAGAGGCATATATCCTTCCAAGACTTTTTGAGTATATTTATAAACATAAATAGGTACACATATAAATTGGATTTTATTTCATTTTTAAAGATTTTATTTATTTGAGAGAGAGAGAGTGTCCATGCATGAGTGGGAGAGGGGCAGAAGGTAAGGCAAACTCCCCGCTGAGCCTGACTTCCCTGCTATGCCAGGACCCTGAGAGACCTGAGCCAAAGCCAGATGCTTAACCCACTGAGCCACCCAAGTGCCTCATAAATTGAATTTTAAAGGAAGATTTTTCCCCTTAAATATGCTGCTAAATATATTGTTGGTCTGGCTCTTGCTTTTGAAACTGAAGGAATATGTTTTAAAAATTATTCGATATCAGTTTGTTTAAAATATGTTTTTTATTTTTTTAAATTTTTTATGTTTTTATTTAAGGTCAGTTAGCCAACATACAGTACATCATTGGTTTTTACTGTAGTGTTCAATGATTCGTTAGTTGCATATAACACGCAGTGCTCATCGTAAAATATTTTTTTAAATATGTTTTAAACTATGCTCAGATACTAATGTTGATATAAAATGACCATTAACACTTCTTTTCCTGTAGTTTATTGTGCTTTAATTGTACATAGATTTGAGCTCTGGGAGAAATGGTGCTAGAGCCATTTTCATAAAGATCGTCCTTTTCCATTTTATATTTATCACCAGTTTTGTTCAAATTCCAGTTTCAGAGGCGCCTGGGTGTTTCAGTCATTAAGCATCTGCTTTCCGCTCAGGGTGTGATCCCAGGGTCCTGGGATCACAGAAGCCTGCTTCTTCCTCTCCCACTCCCCCTGCTTGTGTTCCCTCTCTTGCCAGCTGTCCCTCTCTGTCAAATAAGTAAATAAAATCTTATTAAAAAAATTCCAGTTTCAATATAATGGTGATAAGATATATCAAGAAAATAACAGGTGTCCAACAAAATCTTAAAAATGTGTTTGGATGCTTTTACTTGTTTTTGTTTTGCTAACAGAATGTTTTGAATTTGTCAAGAAATATGAGCATGCCAAGGACTGTTGAATCTAGCCCATTAAAAAAAAATAAGTCTAGAGTAGCTTTTTAATAATTTAAATGTAGATACTATTAGTTAGGCTTAAAAGTGTTGCCTAAGCAAGTCGTGTTTATAAATAACTATTTCATATGCAATCCTTTCTTCAAACCTTATTTTTTATTGTATCTGAGTAGTTAGATTGATATGAGAACTTTTTGAAAGTGGAATAACAATAATTGGTAAAATTTTGAGATATTAGTGATACAGTTGTTTTGGAACACTAATAAATATTAGGAGCAACTGACAATGCTAGCGTATCATAATATTGTGAGTGTAATCTGCTATCCAGAGGTTGTCGCAACTCATTTCAAATTGTCACCTACTTCTGTTTTCCTTTACCTTCTCCTACCCTTACGACAGAATTATCTGAGTTTTGCAGACCTTTGATATGGAGTTACCACAGTGCAGTGCAGGAGGAGACAGGAGCCATCTTTTTTGTAATTCCAGCACCTAATACAGAATTGCATGTTTGTTTGACTTGAGTTGTACGCAGATTTAGTTTGTACAGAAGGCCGATTGAGCAAAGTTGTCTTTTTCTCTCTTTTTTGGGGAATGCCATCTTGTGTCAGTCACTATATTACATAATAGTAAATGATAACTAAGGTAGATAAATTGTTATTTCTACAAATGATTTGCAAATAAAAATTCCAGCAGTCTGAATTAATTCTGAATACTTGTTGGGTAATTCTAATTACAGTTCCTGGATTTTCTTTAGTGATTTTGAAAAGACTAATTCCACATGGTGTTTTATTTCCTAGCGTGACTGTGAAATACTATGGAAAGGCATCTCATGCTGCTGCTTATCCCTGGGAAGGAGTAAATGCGTTGGACGCTGCTGTTCTCGCCTACAACAATCTGTCTGTGCTGAGACAGCAGATGAAACCAACCTGGAGAGTTCACGGTACGAGTGTCAACTATTTTGTGTAATAGATGGTGCTTAATATATTTCAGTGCAATGTAATCAGTATTTGAGTTTTAAAAATTGGAAACATTTTATGTATTTCATGTGAATATTCCAAACTTTTTAAACATTTTCAGAAATTCACGTGACACAATACTAGGATGTTTGTATATATTGGGTAAGAAGACAGTTAAGAGTATTTATGTATAAATAGAATGGTCATTTTGAGTATTAGAGATAATGGTTTTATACAACGACATACATGCTTTCTGTGGGTATTTGAAAGTTGAATTTTGATTTTCCAGTTACCCTCAGTGTCTTTTAATGGGAACAGATCATTTCCTCTATTTAAAAAGAGTTATGGTTACTGGTTTTATTTTCTCAAGTGCTGTTAATCCTGAGTAACATCTTTTTAAATTATGTGTAGTCCCTTAATGTACCAACAGTAATAAAGTACTATCTTGAAGGTCCAAATTTATTTTTTAGTTTATTTTCTTATGACTTGGGATATTAATATACTTTAATATCTGTTCTTTACCTGATTTTGTTATAGGCTGAAATTAGTTTATAATTACACTTTTACCAATTTTCTTATTTTTTTAAGAGAAATATGTATAAATAATATTTTTGAAAGGAGGTCATATAAATTTAGATTTTGTATAGCTATATTAGTTACTACTTTGAATGGATAAATTTTCTTTCTCAGTGTAGTTCCAAATAAATGCATTTGTTTTGACTGTTAATAGTGCTTAGTGACCTTTGACCTGCATTGGTTTCTTGCTGGCATAAAAATTATGTTCTCATAATTTAAATGCCATTTAAAATATTCATTGGATTCTGGAAGTGCAAGGGTAATTACAGAACCTTATACCACTTTTTTTTCCCCTTAGGTCAAAAATTTTTCAAAATGTACAGTTGTAATGAAGCCTACTGAAATAAAGGTCTCTTTCAGAAGGCTGGATAGTTATAAAAGTTTTTAACAGTTTCTTTATAGTCATGCAACATAATTTCTTAATATTATATAAATTCCTTAGAATAAAATACATCTAGACAATTAATTTTTTTTCCTATTAGCTAGAAAGTATTACCCTATATATAGAAGCTTTTGTACAACACATCAAAATCTTTGATTGGTATTATCTGAAGCTAGTAAATTTAAATTGTTTTTCTTCATATACATACTGGCTGAAAACTTTTAGGGGTACTTTAACCTAAAGAAATGGTCTCCAAGCTCAATTTCAGTAATTTGGTTCTTTTTATAGGCATAATAAAAAGTGGTGGTGTAAAACCCAATATCATTCCCTCTTACTCTGAACTAATCTATTACTTCCGTGCACCCTCAATGAAAGAACTTCCAGTTTTGACCAAAAAGGCAGAAGATTGCTTCCGAGCTGCAGCTTTGGCTACTGGGTGTACAGTAAGAACTTTTAAGAGTTAATTTAAATTATAATCAGAAATACATATGGGGGCTGGGGTTGTTAAATTAAGCTGTTATCAAGTTACATTAGAACCCGGGGCGCCTGGGTGGCTCAGTTGGTTAAACGTCGGACTCTTGATTTGGGCTCAGGTCATGGTCTCAGGGTCGTGAGCTGGAGCTCCATGGGGCTCTGCACTCAGGGCTGCTTGTGCCCTTCCCCCACCCCGCAGGTGCACGTGTGCATGAGCGCGCTCTCTCTCTCAAATGAATGAATAAATCTTCTTTAAAAAATTAGATTGCCCCTTATTCACTTGGCAGTGTTTTGAATATGTAAAATCAATTGACTGAATAGGTGGTGTGAAGGTCTTTAATTCGTGCTCACTTTACTCGGTGCCCACATAGGGAGGACTGCAGCACACTGTTCTCAGAAGAACTCTTGATAGTCTGAACTACCTGCTGTTTTGCAAGCTGTAGCCTTCCTTATTGGCAGTTATGTTTTCAGAATTACTCAGTATAGTTCCTACACAGGGAACTTTATGGCAAAATCAGCAAAAGCTATTTTTGGTGAAGTTACAGATATGTGCAGTAATGATACAAATACTTAGGGCTTGCTGGAAGGTTAAAATAGATGCAGAAGTTGGTGAGGAAACTTTGTTCGTTTGAACCATAAAGTCAGTAACATTTATGTACTGATCATATAAGGCATACAGTAGAATGAGAAGCTTCAGAATTACATAACCTTGTCCTGGGAGTAGCTGGTAGGCTAGTTGGCGAGCCAAGATCTGGATCGCTGCCTCCCAGCCTACTGATTTTGTAACCTTAGGAAACATTATTACTATCTCATTATTATTGCATATGTTTAGGCCTCCATTTTCTCTTGAAAAATGGAGATAATATAATCTGTCCTTGGGTTCTTGTGAGAATTAAATGAGGTGTTTGTTAGGAGTGAGGGCCTATCTCTCATCCTTACTACCTGATTTGTTTCTGCTCTCATTAGACTGGAGATGTATGATTTATTCAGATGATAATGGTGTCTCACAGTAGCAGTGATTCTTGGGCAGTTTAAGTGTCCACAAAGTAAAAAAATTAATCATTCATCCCTTACTTATTTATAATTATAAATATAAATATTTATAGAATAAATACATGAACTATTTTCATTAGCTAGTATCACAGGGTATAATATTCCCTTAGATTGAGGTTCATTGTTACTAGGTTTTAACTTAAATTTAAAATAGTCTCTCAATAGGGGCGCCTGGGTGGCTCAGTCGGTTAAGCGTCTGCCTTTGGCTCAGGTCATGATCCCAGGTCCTGGGATCGAGCCCACATCAGGCTCCCTGCTTAGTGCAGAGCCTGCTTCTCCCACTCCCTCTCCCTCTGCCATTCCCTCTGCTTGTGCTCTCTGGCTCTGGCTCTCCGTCAAATAAATAAATAAATAAATAAAATCTTTAAAATAGTCTCTTAATAATTTTTAATGTATTGGCTGACTTGTAATATATGACCAGGTTGTCATTATTTCTAACTAAAATGTTGCTAAGAATAGAAGAAATGTCCACCGTGCCATTTTATAATTGGCTTTTACTGGTGTTATTGGTATTGCCTTTAGTTTGAGGAATTGTTACCCATTTGGATTTAATCAAAACTAAATCTGTAAATCCTCTTTAACTGGCCATCTATAAACTGCTTGTAAATCTTCACACACTGAAATACTGAAATTAATAAGTGAGGACTGGGGGTCCTGGCTGGCTCAGTCGGTAGAGCATACAACTCTTGATCTCAGGGTTGTGAGGTCAAGCCCCTGAGTGTAGAGATTACTTTAAAGAATAAATAAATAATAAATGAGGACCATAGTCAACCCTTCTTCATGTGAACCTTCTGTCTTTCTCTCAGGGTACTTTTAAACCTTTCAGACCAGACAGTGGGGTCAGTGTCAGCTTGTATTTTGGATGTGAGTGAAGCTCAAGTTTTTCTTTTAGAGGCTACAGCCTAGAGCAGCGTTCTTCAGTGTCTGGTTTTTGGACCACCTGCATTAGAATTACTCGGGGGTGCTGGTTAAAATGGAGTTTCCTGGGCTCCCCCCACACCCTACCGAAGTTACTAAAGTTGAGATTCACTGGCCAGTCGAGCAAGGTGACATCGTGGGTTTGATGCATATATCACACTAGGAGATAGGGTCCCAGGGAAGTCTCATTATAGAAAAGACATATTTTTTTTTTAAGATTATTTATTTATTTATTTAACAGAGATAGACAGCCAGCGAGAAAGGGAACACAAGCAGGGGAGTGGGAGAGGAAGAAGCAGGCTCCCAGCGGAGGAGCCCGATGTGGGACTCGATCCTGGAACACTGGGATCACGCCCTGAGCCGAAGGCAGACGCCTAACGACTGCGCTACCCAGGCGCCCCAGAAAAGACATGTTTTTTAAGGGTAAAATATTTGAGAGAGTTTATATCTGGAAGGGAAAGTGTGCCCTTAAACCTCTTGCTGGTTTGAAAATTAGGTAGTGAATGAGTTTTTTATTTCAAAACGTGTTTTATAATTTCTTATTAGGTAGAAATTAAAGGTGGAGCACACGATTATTACAATGTTCTTCCAAATAAGAGCCTCTGGAAAGCTTATATTGAAAACGGGAAAAAACTGGGAATAGAATTTATTTCAGAAGATGCAATGTTGAATGGTTCTTCAGGTAATTAGGTTCCTTCATATATACTATATTGTGCTGTTTGAGGAAGGAAAATACCACCTTTGGTTAAATGGTTTTGTTTAGCAGCTTTGGAGGTAGGGAGGTATTGCTCTTGTTTTTAATAATATTTTTCACAAACCTCACGGTTAGGGGAAAGAACTAAGGAACTCTTCAGTGAATGTAAAGTGTTAAATGAACAGATTTGTCTTTAGAGATAACCAGCATACTTTTTCCTTTGTATTCTAAATATTTCTAGTGTTTAAATTTGCTTAGTTCTAATTTTTAAGTAAGCTTCTTAAAGGAAAAGTAGAATTTTAGTTCATTCTCCATCATCACCAGGCAGACTAGCAAGTAGTTATCAGGGGGCATTTCAGTTTCTAAGGTGTGCCTGTTATGGTTGTTTACTAATAGTTGTTTAGTAAGCAACTATTAGAATTTAAATAGTTAACAGTGTATTGAGGGTTATTTTAAATTTTATTCCTTTTAAAAGCATCATTACTAATATGTTTGCATGTTAGAAATGTATCTCCTAAAATATAATAATAGATGTTGATGAGGTGGACTCAAAAGTACTTGGCCATAGAAATGGGGTGTTGATGTCATTTATTGAGATAAGGCGTTCAAGAGAAAGCAGGTTAGGGTACGGTATGTTAGTATATATTAGTATGTTAAGTTTGAATTGCTTTTAGGACTTTTAAGTGGAGCTGTTTAGTAGCCTATTGAATCCGGAACCCCCAAAAGATGTCTAGGTTGGAGATACAGAAGTTGTCAATATCTGAAAGGTGATTGAAAACACAGGAGTTTTTGAGGTCACCCACGTACACAGAGAAGAAGCCCAAAGATGACTCCCTGGGGATTACCAGCACTTAGGAGACAGGCAAAGGAAGCAATTTAGAGGAGACAGAAAGCCAGACAATCAGGAGACAGTCAAGTCATGGAAGCCAAAGGAGGAGAGAATTTCTAGAAGGAAAGGAGTGGTAAATCATGTCAGGTGCCGTAGAGATTGGATAAGTGTGGTCTGGTGTTCATTGGACTAGCAATTAGAAATTCATGAATTGTCTTACCTTTTCAAGGATCTACTGATTTTGGAAATGTTACTTTTGTGGTTCCTGGGATTCATCCATATTTTTACATTGGATCTGATGCCTTGAATCATACCGAACAATACACTGAAGCAGCAGGTAAGTGTTCTTAGAAGCGAGCGTGTCGGCATGTGCTCTCTCTCCGTGGTGGTAGCCACCTATTTCATTTAGCCTGTTGTTACTTCATTATCTAACATGAGCTCAGGAAATACTGTGTTGTGGTGGGCATTTGGAGAGGCAGTTTTGATATCGAGTGCTAACCTGAAACCAGTACAGTAATTTATAATAAATACGGAGTTTTCTTCATGTATTTTCTCCACCTTTTAGGATCACAAGAAGCTCAGTTCTACACTTTACGTACCGCCAAAGCTCTGGCCATGACTGCGTTGGATGTTATTTTTAAACCAGAGTTACTAGAGAGAATCAAAGAGGACTTTAAATTGAAAGTTCAAGAAGAAGAGTTTTTAAATACGGTAGAATAAAAACGAGATCTAGGAGCCTCTTACGGATCATTAAGAAGTAATGATTTTTTTCTTTAATCTTTTTTAATGACGGAGGAGGGCATCCTTAATTTTTAGTCTTTTAAGGAAGTCAAGTTCCTCTTACCTGAAAAGCGAGGACATGATGTAGAGAACACACATGACCTCATCTCTAAGATGAAAATTTTCAGGGCACCAGGCTGGCTCAGCCAGTAGAGCATGTGACTCTCGATCTCTGGGTCATGAGTTTGAGCCCCACGTTGGGCATACGGTTTACTTAAAAAAATTAATTTAAGTAATAAAACTAATTTAAGTAAATAAAATGAAAATTTTCACAAATCTATGTTTGATGCATTTGTGATCTTTTAGGAGCTGATATGTGATGGCATCTCTTTTTTTTCTTTTAAGATTTTATTTTTAAGTAATCTCTCTACACTCAACTTGGGGCTCAAACTCACAGCCCCACAAGATCAAGGGTCACACCCTCCACCGACTGAGTCAGCCAGGAGCCCCTGTGATGGCATTTCTTAAACAACCTGGATGATACATGGCTTATCAGTGATAATATTTTATAAATTCAATTGTTGTATAAGTATATTTTAAAAGATTCAAGGGATTTCAAACTTTATATTCAGAATTGACCCATGAAAGACTTTTTTCTTAAATTTTTTGGTATAGGGTGGTGAAATAATTTAGGGAAGGTTCATTTTGAGTATCTGACTGTATCTATTTCGGTTTAGAGAATCCTTTCATTGATAATAAAAGCGGGTTTTTAATCAGAAATGCTGTGGGAAACAACTGGAAACTCAGGTACAAAGAATAAGCTTCAGTTAAATCATTTGAAGGAAAATGAAAATTTTTTTTAATTAACTGAGAAATGGCATTAAAGTGTTATTCCTAATTCCATATTTGTGTAATAGGAAAAAATATAGACGGGGTTAGACTCTTTCTGTGAAGTGTTTGCTTTGTAGCTCAGTGTGTTCTAGAGGGACTTAATTAGAAAGGAGCAAATTCTATTTGCTTTGACTAGTAATGTCATATAACTGATCACCTCTACCCAGCAGCCCTATTCAGGCTTCTACTCAGAAGCCGCCTGTCCAGTTTACTGAGTTTAGGGGACAGAATTCTAAGCCTTCTTAAGCCCCATGCCTTCTCAATACTAGTTTTAAAGTATTGTGAGGTTTTTTTGGTTCTTAGTGTGAATTCCATGAACATGATAAAAGAATGTGAAAAAAAAAAGTATCTGGTAAAGCAAATACTTTAAGCTGTGAATATAGTAAAGCTCTGGTATACTTTATGTTAAAGGGAGTCCTCAAATTTGAAGTGTATTCCAAAAATGGAAGGTAAAAGAGAAACAAGTGTTTGGCCTGTTACAAGTAAGTCACTCGGGGCCCCTGAGCCTTGAGCTCCCCATTTGGAAAGTTAGATCGCTCATCCTTACAGTCCTTTGAACCCCTAATTCCTATTCTATCTGAAGTTATTTAAAGTTGGAAAAGAAGGAGAGTTAGTAGTTGAGAATTGGTTTTCTTCTTATCAAGGGACTACAAGCTATGGCCTCATTTGACAAGCACCCAATTTTATATGGCTGGCATGCTAAAAATAATCTTTACATTTTTAGAGAGTCATAGGAAAAAAAATATCAGAGACCAAGACCAGATCATGTGACCAGTAAAACTGAAAATATTTACGATCCGGTCCTTTATTTAAAAAAAAAAAATTGCCAGTCTCTGTCCTATATAACAGCAAAATAAAATCAGTTTCTGTTTGGCTTACATCATATAATCAGATTGTCTCCTAGGAGCCTCTGAATTGAAAACACAGAGACAGGGCTTTAGCTGGCAGTGCCCTGGTGTTGACGGTTGTAACTTGTCAGTGGTCTGTCCTTGTGTGGAGTTCTGGCACCTTCAGAAGTTTGTTTCTTTTAGCATTTACCTTCACTGTGAGATACAGCTCCCCTGATGCCTGAAGATCATCCTCTATGTAAGCCAGTCTTCCAGCTCTTCACATCAGGTCTTCCGTGACACAACTTGTCTGATTATTTGCAATCTCAAAGAGTCGTGGTTGGTATATATTTCACAAACAGGAGAGGAATCAGCAGAGGCTTCCGGCTGAGAATTGGAGATGTCCAAGATCGCCGGTTTTCAATTCCTTATGTTAAGTCCTGCACGCTAAGGAACACGGTTTTATTTCATAAAGCCTCCATAACATTCTAGAACATTCTAGAACAGTGATGGTTAACAGGAACCCAACACGCTAATACCCTCCTGTTTTTTGTGAAGTGTCACAAGTTCATTGTTATTTATACAAAGCGGTGGTGTGTTGTTTGTGATTGATTTACTTTTTAAAGACGACTTAGAGAAAATTTGGACGTTCGTGTTCCGTCGTTACTGCCTTACTGGTACTCTGCTGAGTATTCTTGCTGAGAGAACGAGGTGTGGAGCAGGAGCTGGTGGCAGGTGTCTTCTGCACCAGTGCTCTCCGCTGTAACCCAGAGTGCGGAGCCAATACCAAGCCGCCGCTAAGATTTGCGTCCCACCGCAGTTTCTGTAATATTTTATTTTCCTTCCAGTTTTCGAAACACTTGATCAGAATACGGGTTTATTCATTGGAATACGTCATGGATTAATCATGTCAGAAAAGAGGTTGAGAACTGGTGCTCTAAAGTCTATGTAGAGGTACTTTTTTTTTTTTAGTACTAGATTTTACCTTGACTTCTTTTTTTTTTTTTTTTAAGATTTTATTTATTTATTTGACAGAGATAGAGACAGCCAGCGAGAGAGGAAACACAAGCAGGGGGAGTGGGAGAGGAAGAAGCAGGCTCATAGCGAAGAGCCTGATGTGGGGCCCGATCCCATAACGCCGGGATCACGCCCTGAGCCGAAGGCAGACGCTTAACCGCTGTGCCACCCAGGCGCCCCTTACCTTGACTTTTTACATTATTTTACTTTAGTAGTATTTAATAGAATTCAGATTTTTAAATCCCTCTTTATTTTTTATATACCAGTGAGTTCATTGAGCCACATTATACTAAAAAGTATAAATAAACACGGACATAAATGCTGGAGTCAAAAATCTCATTTCAGAGGAACCAGTGATCACTAATCCTCAGGATGCCATTTGAATATAAGAGAGCGCTTCCTTTGTAATGATGGATTTTCCTTTTGGAACTCTTAATTACTGCATGACTGACTCTATGCTGTATAATGAGACTAAGTATAGCTCATGTTTAGCTTGCCTCTTTTCAGACTGCTCTTCGTTTTTAAATACTACCCATATTTTATGGAACTATTCAGGAAATGTATCCTTTTAATTACTTCTTTGTATAACACTCAAAAGGGCTGAGGCGTTTAGGATAAACTAGAACGTTGTCACGTGTTTATGAATACGTGTGTAAACTGACAGTGTTTGATTTCCCACATTCCCACAGTCGTCCAAAGGCCTGTTGAGTTATTGATACGTTGATATTTTAGCTGTTATAGTTTCAGTAGTTGGGTTCAATGAACATTTGTGGAGGACTGCCTACTTCTAAGCTCAGGGTGGTAAGAAGAGTTAAGCGTATGCCTGAAAACGCTTCTGGTTGGTGGGGAGTTCTCGTAAGATTTACGTCATCTGAGCAACCCAGGTATTGAGGGAACATCTGAAAGCTACCGTCTTGGAAATGTTTGAGAAGTGTTTCTAAAATATTTAAAAATACCTGAGTCACGTCTGTTTGGATAGAAGAAATTGATATTAAAAGCCCTTTTTTTTTTTTAAAGGATGATTGTCTAATACTCTTTAAAAAAATCATTCTGATACTTGTGTTTTATACATTTCTTACTTTTTACCGAAAGCATCTCTTTAGTCTTCTGGAAAGTGCCCTGCATTGTGTATGAGCCTTCAAATTACAAAACACATTTTCATTGTAAAATAAATCCGTTATCTTTGTGCTGGCTAGCAACTCTTTATAAGGCTGTAAGGTATGATAAACTCCGTCTCTATCTCTTTCACATACTTTGGGCCTTTTGCATTTCATTTGAGGACGATGCATTTTGATATGTATGACGTTAATATTTTCAAGTAAGCAGTCTTTACCACCATCAGGTGATAGTAGTTCCTGTAATATTTTAATACATACATGTTAAAGTGTGTGTGAAAATCTAAAATGGTAATAAATACGTTTAATAACAGTTGTCATGCGGTTGTTTTCAACGTACATGGAGATAAGAAAAGACGTGAAGCTAATGTACAATTTCTCGATTACCTTGTGATGTATTATTCTCTTATTAATTCATCAGTTTTACAGATGATGATTTGCTTTTAAATTGTAAATGTCGGGGCACCTGGCAGGCTCAGTCAATAGAACATGGGACTCTTAATCTCAGGGTTGTGAGTTCAAGCCCCACATGTGGTGTGGAGTTTACTTAAAAAACTAAAGAAAAAAAATGTCGTATTACTCATATAATGGAGAATTTTTAAAATTGTGTTGTTTAAAAAATGAATGTTTACTAGTCTCAGAAGCTGAAAAATGCCAGTGTAAATTGTACATGGTAAGAGATACGTAATTATAGTATTGAATTTTCTCTAAAAAGAATTTTCAATTTTAATACAAAATAGTTCCATGTAATAACTAAAATGCAATAGAATAGGTTTTTGGATTTTTATCAATGGCTGAGAATAAGTGCCTTATATGAAAAAAAAATTACAGGTGTCTTCATATGAGAAAAATTTAGACTGGCTTTTGAAATAGAGTCCAATCCTTCTTTCCAGGGATGGAAATGTAAGATTAGTTTTTGTTCAGTGGATCAAAGTATCCAATCACCTTAAAAAATAAATCTCAGAAATATAAAATAGAAATATGAGGTCAGGGTCTTAAATAGACGAGAGTCTTGTTTAGGTCAAAGACTAAGTTAGCCCTCGCCCCACTGAGTGAACAAGAAATTACATCAGAGTTTGAACTTCCATCAGTTTGTTGTGTCACCGTCTGATGCAGTATTTTGTTTAGCTCAAGAGAATGGAAAGCAGTTCAGAAACTTCGTGTTTTCCCATTTGAGCTTAATTTATTCAAGGAATACCAAACCTTCTAAATCCAAGCAACTGCCTATAAATGATATGGATTCAGGATTAACGATCAATCACCATGCGTGCCTTGTCATCCCATCCGACCCATTCCTCACAGGAAGATCGTGTTGTGGTAGGAGAGCCATACATCCCAAGTCACAAAACCCACCTAGGTGGGTTGTGTGTTCTTTAAGAGAAGGTCCCATGTAAAAAAAATAATAATAAAAATAAAAAAATATATATATATATATACACACATGTGTGTGTTCTTTTTTTTTTTTTAAAGATTTTATTTATTCATTTGAGAGAGAGAGGGAACACAAGCAGGGGGAGTGGGAGAGGAAGAAGCAGGCTCCTAGCAGAGGAGCCTGATGTGGGGCTTGATCCCAGAACGCCAGGATCACGCCCTGAGCCGAAAGCAGACTCTTAATGACTGAGCCACACAGGCTCCCCATGTGTGTGTTCTTTAAGAGAAGGTCCCATGTAAAAAAAAAAAAAATATATATATATATATATGTATATATGCATATGTATATGCATATGTATATGAAGCGCTTGTGATAGAAAATCATCCCAGGCAGAAAGAGATTGCAACCATGGTTCTCTTGGGTTTTTATCTCTGGGTCTCTCCCATCAGATGTTAGTCCGTGGTCCAGCCTCTGACGTTGCCATGTCCCCTTTGTCGTGAGCACTCGAGGAAGGTGCACACACGAATTGTGTCTTTCCACAATGTCAGCTTTATCTAATCATAAAGCAAAGTTAATTATAATTTAAAAGTATGTTCAGCGTTCCAAACTCAATGACATTTCACCGTGTGATTACCTTGACTTCTTACCGGCCCACAGAGCAGAACGTAAGACAAGCCACACAACAAACAAGGTAACAGAAGGTTTTAGGAAACAAACAGAAGTCAGTCTGTGGGTGCGGTTGAGGTTGAGATAAGGCCTGGGTCTGGTCCGGAGTCAGCTTCGCACATACTGCTTCTTATGCTCCAACAGTCAAGGATCTCAGTTCTGTTCAGAAATAATCTGGCAGCTGCCTTTTTTAAGTAGTCAGACATAGAGGGGTCATGTCTGAAGAGTGACAGTTTGCTGCAAAAATCCTCTCCATTTCGAAGTGATTTTAATCAGTCATGGGCCCCTGCTTCTGCTTGTGGTTGTTATCAGTTCTGGGGTGTCAGCTGATGCTGATCCCGGTGATATCTTGTGGCTACAATACCCTTTTTTTTTTTTAAAGTAGGCTCCAAACCCAGTGTGGAGCCCAACATGGAGCTTGAACTCACGACCCAGAGATCAAGGCCTGAGCTGAGATCACGAGCTGGACACTTAACCGACACTTAACGAGTCACCCAGGTGCCCCTCTGCAGTACCCTTAACTCTGTGCATCATTGCTTAACACAGGTTCCTGTTTGAAACAGGCTCCTGCTTGACCTGAGTGACTCCATCTTGCTCTCTACACCCTTCCGCCCTCTGCCACTTACTAAGTTCTCCTGGCCTAAATATGATTTCTTTTCTCTACAGATCCAAGATTGGACAAAAATTAATTTAGGAAATCAAAGGGGAAAAATAACAAAAGCCTAGAAATGAATTCACAAAGCACAAATATCTTATTCTTTTTTTTTTTTTTTAAGATTTTCTTTATTTATTCATAAGAGAGGCAGGGAGGGGAGGCAGAGGCAGAGGGAGAAGAGGCTTCCCACAGAACAGGGAGCCCGATGCAGTGCTCTATCCCAGGACCCTTAGATCACGACGTGAGCCAAAGGCAGACGCTTAACTGACTGAGCCACCCAGGTGCCCACAAATTTCTTATCCTAAGACGACAAGAACATAATTTCACTAACAAGACTTGTTTTCTGTCCTCACCTTGATTTGTCACAACCATATTTATTATCTTTTAATATATGGCCTGATCTATGCATTCCCACTGCCAGGGAAATCTGCTTTCTGCATACTCAAAAGCATGTCCTACAAGTTGAACCAGATGCTGAAATTTTTGTTTTTTGTATTTTTGTTTTGTTTTGTTTCTTGTTTTTAATAGTCTGAAGGATCCCTCTTGTTTTGGGCTCATTTGCAGACAACCTTCACTGAGCTCAGGGTGGGCTGAGGAGGAAAAATCTTACTCTGATTCTGGTTGCTAATTCCTTTCCTGTCCCCTGAAGAGCCAGTTTACCCTCAAAGGCCTCTACAAACTGACGTGGAATTGATATGGGTGGGGAGGCACTTGAATTAGCTCTCCTGGGAATGTAGAGTGGGGGGGTCTCATTTAGATGACAGTGAGCCCTAGACTTTTAAAGACAAATCTGGAGCTGAATATCATGTATGCACAGAGGACAATCTCAGTGACCAGTACAGCAATCACCCAGAAAAGAAAGGTACTACACTGCCTAAAAAGAAAGCCTGTCCAAGATCTTTCCAGTGGTCATCAGGCCCTGCTGGACTTCTGTTTACTTTTTATAGGTGAGATTCCCCTGTATTCTACTATTTCTTTCTTAAGCTAGTATGAGTGGTTCCATATTGTCAGATACCACTAAGGTGTAGTTTAATCTCATTTGTGATTTTTCAAGTCCTATGAAGCTAAGAGCCTACTATAACATAATGAAGAATATTGATCTCAAATCAACATCCATTCCAGACATTCACTGTTCGTGTAAGGAAATAGAGTGTGACAAGATCTATATCTAAGAGTATTCATCACAGTATTCTTTTTTATCCAGTATTAAGGGGAAGATTGCCTTGTGCGTTTAAAGCATGGAAAGATTTTAATGGCAGCAGAATATAAGGAGTTCTTAGTATGAGGATGGTCGGTCTACGTTATGGAAAAGAACCAAAATCAATTTGTACATAAAACACGATGGCAACTATATAAAAATGTACAGAAAAAAGATAAGCAGTACTAGTTGCCTCTGCTTAATAGGATTATGAGTTTTTTCTGCTTTTTATAACTTATCCACCCCAGGAAGTTTACCTCCCAAATCTGCACTTAGATCCCAGGTAACTGAGAGTCATATTCCCTTAGAATTAAGAAAAAATTTTTTAACTCAGTTGAGCTTTGTGGTGGAGAAATATTTTTGAAGATTCCGGGACAAACGTTTCTTCCTATTTTGTAGAGGTGTTTGTGGTTTTTTTAGGCTGAGTTTGTTGCTTGAGGGCTGTAGACTTCACGGGCAGGCAGGGGGCGGGGAGGGCCTGGTGTTCTTGACCGACTTGCTTGAGATCAAAGAATCAGCTATAGCTCTTCACACAGACAGGGCTTAGCGCGTGGGAAGCCCTCAGTACTGAGCTGCTGACTGTATCAGTGCAGCACTTACATCATGTCTTGCGAATGATACTCGAGATGAACGGTTGTGTGAGCTGAGCTGAGAGCTTTGGCTACTTGAATGTATGGATGAATTGCGGAGGCTGCTTCGGACAACAGGCTTGAGCAGTGGAATCCTGAGCAAGGCAAGGGAACCCACAGCGACCACCGAGCTGAAATCAACGAGGCTCTTGAAGTGACCCACCTCGAAATAGCCATAGGCCCTAACTGACCAATGGACTACTTATAATGAGGCACAGTTCCTAAGATTATCAAAAAAGGTTTCGAGAATTCCATATGTCCCCATGCTCCCTTATCCCGCCCTTGAAGCTGTGGCCCCTACCTCTACCTGGCGGCAGATAGTCTCTCCTGCCCTGCCCACTGCTGTCCTGCAGTGTGATCAATAAACTTCTGTGTCTTTTGCTCTGCCTTGGGTGCAGTCTTTCACCACCTAGGCCGCGTGGTAGCCCCACACGAATCACCTAAGGGATCTTGTTAAAATACGGGTTCTAACTGAGAAGGTGGAAGGCCGGTACTGAGATTCCGCTTTCTTAACACATTCCCAGGTAATGCCAACACGGCTCTGGGGATATCTGAGTTGCAAGAATCAAACTGTATTTTCATCCCAATTAAAAATAGATGCAGCGAATACCCCAGTATGGAAATCCAACTTGAAGAATGCCATGATAGTTAAACTGTGTTACGGAACAGTATACAAAATGGGGAAATAGTGGTGAAGCTGTTCCTGAAATCTTCAGTTTTTAGGTAAGTCCGCCAGACATATCTGAATATAATTATGACATATTTCATAACTAAAGGCAATTTTGCAAAGATTGTGAACTATTTGAAATGGCAAAGCCAGAAACTATGTAGCCAGGTTCATGTTAAGCTGTAGTCACAGTATTCTGGGGAGAAGCCAGAACATTAAAATTGATTTTCATATAAGGATAGTTGTGTGCAGATGGACCACATGAGAAAATGGTGCCAATATTTGGTGAAGATTGAGAAATTTTCAGAGGTCGTTTTTTCTTCTCTCATCATGCTTGAACGATTTCTCCAGGCATAGCATTAAATTGGGCGATACTAAAGTTGATTGATTTCCAGCAGAAGATCTAAGAGGAAGAAACCTACTGGAAAATTACAAGTGGAATCCTGTTAAAACGTGCCTGAATGAGATTTAAACTTGGCCTGTGCACATAAGAAATCTTGCTGTGTTGGACAGGAAAATTTCCTAAAGCAACTTCCGTGCCTCTTTATTTAATCCTTACCGGTAATTCCACTGACCTCTCAGCCTACAAAAATTCTCATTTCCTTGGAATCCATCACTTTTAGGGACAATGTTTTAGAATTGCATTCATCTAGATTCTATGTTGGAACCCCCCAGAATTAAGATTACGTATAATATTTGTTGCCAGAACCTTTTTTCTTGCTCTTGTGTTAATACTACTCTTAGAAATGTCAATTTTTTAAGCAAGGAAATGGGGATTTGGGGATTATTTACTTTTTTCATTTCTTTATACATTGTGTTTCCCTGTCTTATTTTCAGTTTTCAGAATAAATGAGAGCTATAAAAAGTTGAAAGGGCTTTTATATATTGGAAAATCAGTTAGGTATAGGAGGGTTCAAGCTACAAAATGCTGAAGGTGTCAAATTCATCAGACAAATCAAACTGTCCAATGCTGTATAGACCAAAAAGAGATTGAATTTTATCTTACAGTCATCAGGGTTGTGTTCAACTCTCATTTGGCCTGAAAATGGAAGTGTTGTTTGTTTTTTTCCCTACTAATTAGATATTAAATTTCATCAAGAGTTCATCTTATTCTTTTTTTTTTCACTGACTTTTTTTTAAAAGATTTTATTTATTTATATTGGGGGAGGAACATGAGCGGGGGAGGGGCACAGGGAGAGGGAGAAGCAGGCTCCCTGCTGAGCAGGGAGTCCAATGTGGGGCTCTATCCCAGGATCCAAAGATCATGACCTGAGTCGAAGGCAGATGCTTAACTGACTCAGCCACCCAGGCACCCCCTTCACTGACTTCTTAATCTGTGTGTCTTCGTATGAGCTCTTTAGTGAGTTATCACAAAATGAAACATTTCTGTGCTTGAAACTTAGGAATCTTTAATACAAATACACTATGTGAAAGTGGTGTGGAGAACAATGGCAAAAGAAATGTAGAAAAAACTAGACTTCCTTACAATGTACAGCCCATTGACAAGTACTTGGGACAGGCAGAGTGACCTTCCTCCAGGAGCTCAGCTGCTTCAGTGTTAATACTCTGCTAGAGGCAAAAGGCAACTTGAGCTTGACATTAGCTCGACTTCCAGGATCCTGCAAGTTTTCTTTAACACGTGAAAGTCCCTTTGGAAACCTCCTTTATCTCTACCTCTCCAAGATATGTTAATGTTAGCAACCATCCTCCAAACAGATGGCCCACTGATACACATTTGAAGGGTCTCATGATGAAGGTTTACTAGACGGAAGTAAATGACCTTATCCTAACAACAGCTGGCCCCCAGGGTCCTGGAAACCTTGCTTCCAAATTCCTTAGAGACTTACGCTATCCTTAACCCCCTCCCAACTTGAAAGTATATAATCAGTCACTCCTCAACCCCAGTGCAGCTCTTTCTCCCCACAGGTCCTGTCCCCATGCTTTAATACAACCACCTTTTTTTGCACTCTTAAAAAACACAAAAGCAAAAAACAAACAAACAAACAAACAAAAAACCCCCACCTTTTTTGCACCAAAGTCACCTCAAGAATTCCTTCTTGACCATTTGCTCCCAGACCCCAACATGCAGCACCAAAAGTATTTGTTTGTGGGGCGCCTGGGGGGCTCAGTTGGTTAAGCATCCAACTCTTGATTTCAGCTCAGGTCTTGATCTCAGGATTGTGAGTTCAAGCCCCGCACTGGGCTCCACTCTGGGTGTGGAGCCTACTAAAAAAAAAACAAAAACAAATGTACTTGTTTGTAAAACTGGGTTTTACAAATGTGAGGTTTCATTGTTACTAATAAGCCATTTTTTATTTTTTCTAAAATCAAGTATCATTTTTCTAAAATATGAATTATGAAAAAACTAATAAATATTGGTTAGGGATATATAACACAGAAAGAGAATATTGCCATTTAGTAAAAGCTGGTCTGACCAGCCCCAGTTCCTTCCTGGCTAACACTCCGCACATGTTCATGATGTCTGCATCGTAGCACAACAATGATAAGAAACCCTCAAAATCCTGAACTACCTTCTGAACTCCCAGAGAATAAACGGTGTTTGATACAGTTCAAGTCAGCTGTATTTTACAGCATTTTGACTCTTGAAAAATTATTCAGCAAGGGCATGTGATGGTACCTGCCTCTTAACCAGACAATATTATAACCACGTCTTCCTGTTCTCCAGTCATGCCAGCAAGTATTTATTAAGTGCTATAGATGCCCACATACATGGTGCGGTTCTCTCCAAACTTATCCAACAGAAAGAGGGAGTTGCTTTATATTTGGGTCTTTACAAAGTCGTTTTAGAGTTCTCTTTCAAACACATAGCTTTGACAGCAAGGTACAGCCTTGAGAAAACATGAGCATGGAAATCACCTCAATCAATACTAGTTTGAAATGCTTGAAGAGGTCACCTGAGAGAATTGCTTTAAGATAGCAAAGAAATTTAAATTTTTTTTTAAAAGATTTTATTTATTTATTTGACAGAGATAGAGACAGCCAGCGAGAGAGGGAACACAAGCAGGGGGAGTGGGAGAGGAAGAAGCAGGCTCACAGCAGAGGAGCCTGATGTGGGGCTCGATCCCATAACGCCGGGATCATGCCCTGAGCCGAAGGCAGATGCTTAACCGCTGTGCCACCCAGGCGCCCCAAGATAGCAAAGAAATTTAACATGAATTTCGTCACTTTTTCTTCCCAACTACCAGTGTGGATCTCACAATAAACTTTAAAAAACAATATTGTATGCGATTACATTATAAGGATCAAGAATAAACACCTATAAGATGTACTATTATGCAAATGACTAATTCCCACAGACATCTGTTCTGGACTGAATTTTGCCCCCTCCCACCCCTAATTTATATGTTGAAGTCTTCACTCCCACTGTGACTTATTTGGAGATAGGGCTTCTAAAGAGGTAATTAAGGTTAAATGGTATTGTAAGGGTGGAGCTGTAATCCAGTATGTCTAGTGTCTTTATAGAAAAGGAAGAGACACCAGGGATGCATGGGCTCAGAGAAAGAGGCCGTGCTAAGATGTAGCAAGAAGATGGGCTTCTGCAAGCCATGGAGCAAGACCTCAGGAGAAACCAAACCTGCCAACACCTTGATCTTGGACTTCCAGCCTCCAGAACTAAGAGAAAATAAATTTGGTTGTGTAAGCCGCCTGCTGTGGCAGCCTGAGCAGACTAATGCAGCATCCTGCATGAGTCCCCAAACAAAGTAGGTGGAAATTCAGATGATGCGCCCTGGAAACCTTGCTAGATAGCTCAGAGTGGCTCTGGTCACGAGGAAGAAGTGAGTGGCAAGGATGTTTGCGAAGAGTTTGATTGAAATTGTTTCAT
The DNA here is from genome assembly GCF_002007445.2 of Ailuropoda melanoleuca. Classification (NCBI taxonomy): domain Eukaryota; kingdom Metazoa; phylum Chordata; class Mammalia; order Carnivora; family Ursidae; genus Ailuropoda; species Ailuropoda melanoleuca. Next base: position 41,105,433 of record NC_048227.1, read on the forward strand.
AAAATAAGAACTAAAAAAGTAATGTTTAGAAATGTTTTTAAATATCAAAAGCTAATGTTTAACTATTTTATCTATATCCCTTTAAGTATCTTCTTGAGTTTGCCAAAAAACTTCATTTTCATGAGCTCTTATTGGGGGAAATGGGAGACTACCTTGTAATTAGGATTTATGCAAATATGGTTTTATTTTCATATTAGAATGAAATATAGTTCTCATATGAAGAGATATTATTTACTATGGATGCTCAGTTCAATTGTGGAAAGCAAATGACGTCATTGTGTATAGAATTCACTTTATTAAAGTGAGTTTCAAACAAATGCTGTTTGGATAAGTTTGGCGGGGGTTGATCCTGTAGATATATAGTATGAATAACTTACTTATTTTTAAATAATACATCAGATGAGAATCCTCTCTCTTATCCCATGCCCTGGCGAGAGGTGACCATCGTTTTCTGGTTCACAGAAAATGCTGGCATTCACTAAAGATGTTCAGTGATGTCTTCCCATTTCTTTTTCTTTCTGGTGTTCTTTTTTTTTCAGAAACCATGTATTTCTCATCCTAATGAGTTACAGGTAGTAGTTCCAAATTATGCATTTTCTTGAAATGTTTATGCAGAAAACTGTCTATTCCCAAGTTCCTCAGTGAAGACATCACCTTACTGAGAAAGGACTTCACTTTGAACCAGGACATGCTCCAGGGCGGAGCTACATGAAGCAGTGATTATGAAACAGGAAACACTGAAACACAAGTTTTCTAGGCTAGTTATCTCTATGACGGAACTGACAGAATGCATGCACATGCCCTCTTCTTCATAGTTTTCCTATCAGGGAAATTTCCCCCTCCGCCCCAAATCAGAAGCCATTGCAGCAATCTAAAGAGCTTTGCTTCTGAAGAGGTCAAACTTCATGAACCATAAGACGTAAGTAAGAATAGGAAAATTATTATTGCCTTGTATTAAGATAAACATGAGGAGACACATTGAAAAATAGGGAATAGACTATGAAGTGAGGCATGAGTTTTGGTGAAAGTGGGGATTTAGGTGCATGTACGTTCCATGCAAGTGACCTTTAGGTGCTTCCCAATTCCATCTCGTCCAGAGAATATAATGACATGCACACAGAGGGCATCATTCGTGTGAATAAGCACCTAGGGCCTAAAAGAGGTTGAGCTATAGTGTGTCCACAACACTGGCAGTGTGCTTTTCCAGGGGCTCCCCAGGAACAACTATCACCAGTTGTTACGGGTGTCCTATTCCTGGCAGCACCGAGTATAATGCTGTGGATACAATAGGTGGTTAATAAGTGCAAATTAAATCAGTGAGTGTCTTGTCCATGTAGTTTTGGAAAGCTGGAGAAGGATGGGTAGTGGGAACTTCAATTGCATCATAACCTTGAATTACGTCCATCACACAGGTATTTCTGTGGTACATACAGAAGAATGAAATTTATAGAGTTAACAGGCATTTATGAGAAAATAGACCAGTATATTAAATTGAATAAAATGTACGCCGCTGGAAAAATCATCCTGGAGTATTTATCAATGGCATGGGTGTCAATCCTCACGCTCACGTGGCTGCCCCTCTGACTTTCCCTCTGCGGGGAGCTCCTCTCCGAGGCCAAGGTCAGCTGCACCATCATCTTGTCCGGCTTCTCTCCGTTCTCTGGTGTGTAGTTGCCCAGGTCATTAACGTCCCCGTCGCTGTAGCTGCCATCCAGCATGACCCCGCGAGCCTGGGGTAGTCCACAGGTGCAGGGAAGCTGCGAACACAGCAGACACACACTGTGAAGCGAGCTCAGCTCCAGCTCTCAGAAGAAACCGTGTGCTGGTCGGGGCTGCCTTTTCTAGTTTCTTTTATTCCCAGTTAGGGGCGGGACATGGGAAAATAATGGTGTGGGCTCTGCAGACCGGCTAAAAGAGCAGCTGTCCATTTTTGTTCCAAGTCTGCGGAGCAACACTTAGGGAACATCACATGGTATCAGAGACCAACCTGAATGTTCATCATCAGATAATTGTGCTGCTCTCTCTGAGATTATAAACTGATAGGAGCCCTCATAAAAATATTTGCAGAAAACATTAGGTGTGTGTAGTGTGATGGGGTGGGGATGGCGGAGATAGTTTACTCCTACTTAGTTTTAGTTTTCTGGAGGAAATAACCATTTGACTGCAGATAGGAGGAAGAAAGAAAAGTTGGGTGGGAGGGAAGATGATCTGGGAAATGATGGAAGATGCACAAGGTCACATATGAAAGAGAAGTTCCTAGAATGGAGGATGTGCTTCCCTGGAAGGTTTTTGTTTGTTTGTTTGTTTGTTTGTTTGTTTGTTTTATTACACCTGTGGGTTCACAAATAATTGCTTCACCATGTTGAATTGTCATCTATTTTTAGCACTAAACAATGAACACCACCATAATTAAAGGAACTTTGTCTCAGTTAACTTGACTTAGCTGTTGGTATATGGTAGGTGCTAAATAAATATTTGAATGACTGAAAGATGTAGCCCAGGGTAAATTTCGCACTGCTTTAATATACTATTTTGTTTGCCCTTCACACCAACTTGTGAAGTAGGTGAAGGAGGGGATGTCACCACCCCAATTTACAGAGAAGGTCTGACCTTCCCACGGTCCGGTCCGGAGCAGGACCAGGCTCTATCCCTGAGCAGACACCTCACTCGTGGTAAGGTCACCTTCTCGCGCAGCTTGCGCTCCTTGCGCTCCTGCACGGTGGTCAGGTAGTTGACGGCGGCGTACTCCAGCACCGACAGGAACACGAACACGAAGCTGACCCAGAGGTAGATGTCCACCGCCTTGATGTAGGAGACGCGGGGCATGGAGGCGTTCACGCCCGTGATGATGGTGGACATGGTCAGCACGGTGGTGATACCTGCAAACAGAGTGAGACACAAGTTTCACTGAACACCCTGGGTGGCATCACTCCTGTTCTCCTTCCGCCTAGAATACCTCCATCTCTGCCCCTCCGTCTAGCAAACACCTATTCATCTTTCAAGATTTAGCACTTTTTAAAAAAGATTTATTTATTTATTTATTTATTTAAGAGCACGTGAGAACAAGAGCAAGAGAGAACAGAGGGAGAGGGAGAAGCAGACTCCCCGCTGAGCAGGGAGTGCGACCCAAGGCTCCATCCCAGGACCCTGAGCTCACAGCCTGAGTCTAAGGCAGACTCCTAACCCACTGAGCCACCCAGGCGCCCCTCAAGATTTAGCTTTTATGAGGCTTCTCCTGTCCCTCCGCCTCCAGTACTCACCATTCCCTCCCCTCCACATACACCCAGACACCTGTCTCACTTTGTCCTTCCTCAGAAAGCACACCCTAGACATTTTTGGCAGCAAGATATTTATTTCCATTCAATTGGTTAAAACAGAGATTTATGGGGGCCCCGGCTGGCTCAGTCAATACAGCATGCGACTCTTGATCTCAGGGCGGTGAGTTCCAGCCCCACATTGGGCATAGAAATTACTTTAAAAAATAAAATCTTAAAAATAAATAAATAAACAAATAAAACGGAGATTATATAATGAGCAGGTATATACGTGTTTCTTGTAACTACTTCTCCAAAAAGGGAAAAAAGTGCACCAGGTATATTTCAGTACTCGTGTCCTTGTTGCTGGTATAGAATCTTGCAGTCCTGGGCCTGCATTATTAGTTGTCAGGGCCATGCCGGCCCTGGCTGCCCATTCACCAGTGTTGACTTGAGGATGCGGAGGTCAATTTTACCAAGAATTGATGTTAACTTCATTTAGGGGGGTTAGATTTTTAAAACTAAAATGTTTGTTTATTTAACACGGTAACTGTTCAAGCTATAGAACAACTGTTAAAGGACAGGGCATTTGTCAGGGGTATTTGCCTGGGATTTCAAATTAAACTCAGAGCATTTGCTTGGCAAGCATCAAATCACAGGGGACTGGGGTCACCTTAAGGGCCAGTTCCAATTCAGTGTCACTAAAACCTGGGGGGTGACCCTTCCCCTCGAAGCCTCGGAACCATCTGAGCAATGGTGGTGTGCGTGACTGACTGGGTGCAATATTTAAGGTGGGGGAGAGAGTTGATGGCAAATAGCTATTCCTGAAATGCTTACAGAGTAGGGATTTTCAGACGTGAGTATGTATAAGAATGACCAGGAGACCTTGTTCAAAATGTAGGTTCTGGTCCTTTCTCAGAGATTCTAATTCTATACACGCAGATGAGACACAGGATTCTTCATTTTTAACAATTTCCCCCAGACATTCCATTGCAAAGATCCCTTGGGCCACTTTTGGAGAAACCCTGTTATGGAACATGGTTTCCTTATGCAGGTGGGCAGAAAAAGCACCACACACCAGGACCACTGACTCCAGAACATGGTTCTAACAAAACTTGGGGTGTTTTGCATGGGCACTTGTGGGACCCTGGAGACATAGGTTCTTAATAATGGCATTTTACCCGTGAATCAATAACCTGGTGTTTCCAAGTTATCACGCCAACAGAGGTTTGGAACCAATTTGAAACGAACAGTTTCATCTGGAAGAAATTACTTGTATTTTAGATGCCTGAAAGACACACTTGGGATGTTCCTTACCTAAAGGGACTCTGGCAGGCACAGCTCTGCGGTCGATCCAGAAGGACACCCAGGACAGCATGACCATCAGGGTGGCAGGAAAGTAAGTTTGGAGCAAGAAGAAGAAGATATGGCGTCGCAACGTGAAGTTAATGTACAGACGGTTGTACCAGCCTGGGGGACACGGGAAGAAAAGATCGCACACGCCACAGCTACTCAGCTCCCGCACATGACCCCTTCTGTTCAGGGACTCGTAAGTGCCTTAGACACTCTCCTGGAAACTTGCCATACCGGTTACAAAGCCTAAGTGAGAAAAACCATGGACTCCAGAGTGATTATATGACAACCAACACCACCTGGGTGAGTCCCTCTGAAGGCATCTTTGGCCCCGTCCTGTATGTAAACAAACCCCCCGAGAAGGCCATTTAAGACTCTTGTCACTTACCTTCTGGGACAGAGCCCAGCAATGTCACCATCGCTTAGCTGCTTATTGGAGATGCAGGCTCTCAGCCCCAGCCCAGACCTACTGCATCAGAATCTCCTTTTAACAACACTCCCCGCATGATTCATAGGCACGATGAAGTTTGAGACACATTTACCTAAACAAGCCCCTTCGGATTTCTTTATGGAGGAAAACGTTTTAAAGTTAAAATCCCAAGCTAACCCATACATTGCATTTAGGAGCAGTGAACCATCATAGGTTCAGCTATGCTTCAGCTCTGCCCTTGTGTTCTCTCCAAGGAGGAAATACGCCTGGGGGCGGTCAAAGGAACAGGAGGAAGTTGGAAGGAAAAGGAAAAAGCAGGATAAACCTGGGATGACGAGGACTGAAAATGAAATGGAGACTTGGCAACACTAACTTGAAAACCTGGCGTCCTGGATAATTATAATGCAATGGTTATCACTGTTAAACAGTCCCAGAAAGAGACTGTGCAGGTGCTGTAGACTGTGTCCCCCCAAAATTTGTATGTTGAAACCTAATCCTCTACGTGATGATATTTGGAGGTGGGGCCTTTGGAAGTGATTACATCATGAGTGGGATTAGTGCCCCTATAAAAGAGACCCCAGATTGCTCCCTTGCGCCTCCCCCCATGCGAGGACACAGCAAGAACTGGCTGTCTGTGAACTAGGAAGCGGGCTCTCATCGGACACTGACTCTGCCAGCATCTTGATCTTGGACTTCCCAGCGTCCAGAACTGTGAGAAGTGAATTTCTGTTCTGTAGAAGCCACCCAGTCTATGGTATTTTGTGATAGCAGCCCAAACAGACTAAGACAAGAGGAAGTGTCAGATTGCTATGGGTGAAGTGGGGATCCCCCGAAAAACCAAGACTCCTGAGCGATGTATACAGAAGATGAGATATGCTGGATTGCAGTGACATGCTGGGAGGAAAACAGTGCCCTCCGTTACAGATTGGAAGACTTGAAAGGTTGCACTTCCTGCACAGTCATGCAATATTTTGGCAAAAGAATCTACATAAAGAGGGACGCTTGGGTGGCTCAGTCAGCTAAGCATGCGACTCTTGATTTCAGCTCAGGTCCTGATCTCAGTGTCGTGAGTTCAAGCCCTGCACTGGGCTGCCACGCTTTTTGTTAAAAAAGAAAGAAAGAAACCACATAAAGATTTGAATAATATCATCCTGAAAGGTGATTAGTCAACCCGGAGGTAAGGGTTGGAGAGAGCTGTTCCCCTCAGCTGCCAGGAGGAGGACCACAGAGCACGCCCCCAGGCAAGGAGAGGTGACAAGCCCATACACCGCTGAGCCCGGAGGCTCACAAGGTCATAAAGAGGGACTGTGCAAGCAGCATACTTAAGAGAAAATTCATTGAAGCAAAGAGAAAAAAAAAAGAGAAAAAGAGAGACAGGATTAGTTGAGTGGAGCCGAGGGAATGGAAATCAATAGACTTAAAATTGAACTGTTTCTTGCCTCAGAGGAGGGGGTTCTGGGAATCCCATTGGGGGATTGCTAAACTGGCAAAATAATTGGTTCAAACAAACCTCCTCACATGACTGATGTTTGAGTCCTTACTGATGTATTCTAGGGCCTCACTTCGGACGCTTTTCCAAAAATCACGTCTCCCTGGTGCTGGCCACCCCTAGACCTGATTTAGGATTTCCACCTTTGGCTTCAAATCCAGGTAGCACCAGCTCTGTTCCCTTGACACCCAATTCACACCTTTCCTGAAATGGAGGATGACCCCCCCACCCCCACCCACCCCCCAGTGGGAGAGCGAGATGCGCTCATCCGTCTTTAAGGAGTCGTTGCCTTTTTTNTGAGGAACTGGGAGAGCGAGATGCGCTCATCCGTCTTTAAGGAGTCGTTGCCTTTTTTCCAGTACAGCATGAGGTCATCCTCCGTGTAGGCATCTGAAAAGACGAGAGACAGCGTCAGGCACAGGCTCGCGGCAGTGGGGAGCCGGGCCTGTCTGGGGGGCTCCGTGGAAGCAGCTCCACATCTCCTACACCAGCTATCAGGATGGTAGTAAGACAGTGGAATAAACAATCCACAGTCTAAACAAAGCAAAACAACATTTTTAAAAAAACAAATTAATTCTCCCCAGTCTTCCAGAAGTCATCAGAGCAAAACTCTCAAGCCAAATGCTCCTAATTCCTGCAAAAGCGTTCGCCCCACAATCCAGCCTGCCATTTAGTAAGTTACCATACATGAAATGGGTATACTTGTAGAGCAGAAATGGTGAAATTGGGGCAAAACCGCTTACAGACCATCCTTACAGACCTAGGCTGATTTAGCCCTTTCTTTCTCCTTCCAAAGTGTAGTGATGCATCCATTGATGGCGACTATCTTTAAATACTCTCAAGGTAATAAGGGCGGCGTTCTAGAGAGAAACGACCCATAAAGTGATGGCAGCAGAACACAAGCCCCTTCTCTGCAGGCTTCCAGTGGCTCCTACCCAGGGTAAAGTCAGTTATGCCTCCAGAACGATCACGCCCTCTGGCGCTGCTGTGTCCTGACCCTTGCCTGCTTTCGGTGAGCGCACACTGAGTCCAGCTGAGCAAAGCCACCTGCAGCCTGGACAGAACTGAGGTAAGACCTAACAATGGCCGGAGCAGTCTGCTTGTGTGTTAAACCGTTCTTGTCCTATTTCATTCCTCTGCTTTATTCTATGTCTTACCCTTGACCTGTGTGATGGTTGGTTTCATGTATCCACTTGGCTAGGTTCTAGGACCCCGTTATTCAATCAAACACTAACCCAGCTGTTGCTCTGAAGATCCTTTGTAGATGGGAAGCCTACAACCACTTCATCAGATGGAAAGGAGATGATCCAGGACAACCTGGGTAGGCCTGATCCCATCAGTTGAAAAGCCTTAAGGGCAGACCTGAGGTTTCCCAAAGAAGAAGAAGAAATTCTGCCTGTGGAGGGCAGGCTCAGGTCCCACCGGGGGTTCCCAGCCTTCCCTTCCCACCAGCCTGCCCTGCAGTTGGCAGACTTGCCCTACTGGCCCCCACGCTCACACAAGCCAATTCCTTGCACTCAATATCTCTTAGCATGCATCTCCAATATTCTGCTTCTCTGTGCACCCTGACTGATGCAACCTGGAAGGCGCTACCTTCCTGATGGAGTGCCTGGGTGTACTGGGGAAAGCAGGGTACTGGAGCCAATGCATTAAGTCCTTAGTGCTATGTCCCTCCATGTACAATGGAGATAACAGTAACCTTCTCCCAGGATCTGGTGACGATGAAATGACAGCAGGCAGAAAGCCACTATGCGGTAGGTAGTCCCTCCCTTGGTCCTGGGGTTTATTACTCCCTTTTCCCACATTCAGTGCCCTATGGAGCTGTCCATTTGATCTCTGTGTCAACATCCCTGCCCTCCTCCACCCCGGATGACTGGGGCCAGGGGATCCCTGGCTCACTGCACACAAATGCAGGTAGGCTTACAAAGGTGCCCTGTGCCAAAGCGATTCCTCACTAGGGCTTGGTCACCAGCCAGGAAGGGCCAGGGGTCATGTGCTGGTATTCACGTGGGAGAAGTGGGCCAGCTGGAGTTATGGGGGAGTCCAGACCATGCCCACCAGAGGAAGCATTGGGACAAAGACTGAAAAACAGAGCAGTTGTGTAGAGAGCTGGAGATGTAAGTCAGTAGTCCTTGACGCTGTCTCAGCCTTGCTCTACCTGGGGCCTGGCTCTTAACCTGTGCAGGGCATCCATGTGTGCAAGTGTCCTGAGGCCCCTCAGCTGTGCCTGAGACTCTCAAGCACCACCTGCGCTCACCTTGGCAGTTCCCACGGGCAATTGTTACCAAACTTGTTTTTGCCAAGAAATCTTTTCTTCGACAGAAATCTTATTCAGAGGAACAATAAAACAGATCAAAAATGAGTTCACACATTGGACGGCGGGTAAAAATGGCTGCACAAGGAGACCCACATTTGCTGAGCCCTCTACCTCCTCCCCAGCAGTTGCCAAGGTTCCCACGGAACCAAGTTTAAAGCCATTGCCGTAGCGCGTTGAAAGGGTCAATCATGGGAGTAGAGGTTTTAGTCTCAGACTTGTTCCTGATTTTCAGAATTACCCTGAACTTAGATTTAATCTAAAAAAATCACTTGAAAAAATCACTAGGCATGAATGAGTTAGTGGTGTTGGGAATTACTCAGGATCCGTGTGCTGATGTCCCGGACAGTCTACTCACAGCTTTCAATTTCAAGGGAGCACGTTTGTGTGTCCAGGGGAAATCGGCTGAAGTCCATGTTGCACATTGCAGTCACTGTAACCCTACAGACAAAAAGACAAAGCCCAAATTTTCAGAGGCTGCAAAATACAAGTGTAAAATGATAAACAGAAAAGGGCTCTGCTTCCTTCCCATATAACTGCCTCCTTATAATTCATATGCAAGGCGTCAAGATGTAGATAGGTAGCTTAGGTATGACAAAGTATGATGAAGTCGTTGCAGTACTCTGGGTTTAACTTCAGTGTCTCTACCAACTTCTATCGCATTCAAGCATGTTAATGAAGCAATGGTTTCAATCGATATAAAAATGTGAAATAAAAACTCATATGATATTGCTTCTTTAAAGAAACCATAGGAGCATATATTGTTCTCTGGTTTTAGATAAATTCAGTTTTTTTTCTGTTCTTTTATTGAATTTGTCGATATTCAACATTTATATACAACACATCAGAAATAATATTAATGAAACCCTTCTGCCAGTGGCCAAATTGGGCACTTTTTTTTTTACAATGTTGATATTTTTATATTGATAATAATATCTCCTAGTGGGCATGGGTGTTTTTAGTGGATAATTCCATGGAGATCATAGTAATGAAAAAACACTGAGAGCTTTTTTGTACCAGCATGTAAGCGCTTGCTGGCATCTGATGGTTCTGTTTGAGTTTACACAGGAAAATGGGCTTCTGTATCAAGGAATAAACAAACACAGATCATTAGTCATAGATGAAAATTCTCCCATCTCGTGGGCAATCTCGTGGCAGGATATGATTAACAGTTATTGGCTGATACTGAACAAACTATTTTTCCTTCAACCACAAAAAAATTGCTATGTATAAGTTGTAGAAGCTGTCTGGATGATTCATGGCCAAAAGGAAAAAAATCACTTTAATTAAAATGGAAACTTCTGGTGCCTTGGAGGCTCAGTCAGTTAAGTGTCTGCCTTCGGCTCAGGTAATGATCCTGGGGTCCTTGGATGGAGCCCCACACCAGGCTCCCTGCTCAGCAGGGAGTCTGCTTCTCCCTCTCCCTCTGCCCCTCCTCCCTGCTTGTGCTCTCTACTACATATACTAACTATTCCCAACTACCCTGGGAGTACAGACTGGCCCCACAACACCCACAGGGTGTTTAACGGCTCTTCTCTTGCCCTCTGACAGCACAGCGTTCCCCACCAGTAGGCACACATGTACCAAGCTCTCGGAGAAGTCCCATTGAAGGCTCATGGCATGCTCACAACTCTCTCCCAAGAACAATCTCACAAATCTTTCCCTCTGCCCACAATCAAGGCCTCTTTTTTTTTTCACTTAAATCAAACAAACTTATGACTTTATTTGCGACGAAAAATCAAAGCATCTGTTTTAGCCACAAGGAGGCTCACTGGCAACTTTGATTCTGAACACACAGGAGGGTTTTCCACTTCCTTGTTTTTTATGTAGTGCCGCTGTGATCCCATCCAGCAGTGTGCTGGGCTAGGCTTCATCTGGCTCAGGAAAGCTGCTTGCTAGGTTTTCAGGAAGTTTGTAAGCTGGTTGTTCAATAAAGCCATTATTATATTTTTTTAAAGAGTTTATTTTTAAACGATCTTTACACCCAACCTGGGGCTTCCCGCGATCAAGAGTCATACACTTTACTGACTGAGCCCACCAGGCGCCCTTAAATATAGCCATTATTAAAAATGAAATTATATAAACTTAAGTAACTTACATTTAAAACAGACTAATAAATACTCAAAACTCGTCACTTCTTACTTATTTTACCATTATTGATACACCTGAAGTTACATCTATAATGTTTACTTGGTGGAAAATACTGTCCAACAGTGTGCTATTATGCATTCTTCCCAACTCTGCATTGAGTGACGACAGGTTGGTAGTTTGAAGTCAGCTGTGATGGCAGTATTTGCACTATAGAAATCAGCCAATGCCACAAATCAGAGCTTGATATATTGTTTTGTAGATTGTCTAGAATTAAGAAAGCAGATTAAACCTAAAAGTCTGTTATATCTTTTGCCATTACATATAAATAGTACAAAAAATTTAGGATACCATCTTCCAGTATTTAAAAGCTATTATCCAATTCAGCAAGGAAGCTGCTATGTCTCTGATGAATGAATGTCTTACTAAAATAAACAAAACGGGGCACCCGGCTGGCTTAGTTGGTACAGCACGTGATTCTTGATCTCGGGGTTTTGAGTTAGAGCCCCATGTTGTGTGTAAAGATTACTTAAAAAAAATAAAACAAAAAAAAATCAACAATCTTTGATCAGATCTACACCCATTTATAAATCACATAATCACAAAAATGCTTACAAAACATTTTTTCATAGCATGATTTTGTAGAATTATTATTGGTGATAGAATTATAAAAAATAATAGGTTGCCAGTGTGCTCACTGGATCGAGGCTGAGACCGGAAGCCCCGGGAGCGGGCGCGGGGCGGCTGGCGGCTGGAGGGCCACCTGCACGGGGGAGCAGGCGGACTCGCGGTCAGCACCCGCGAGACACCAGACTGAGACGGGGAGCTCCGGGAGCCCGCGCGGGGCGGCTGGCGACTGGCGGCTGGCGGGGTTGGAAACACAAAGGACAGAGACGCGCCGGCCCTGGAAGTGAGGGCTGGGACGCCGGGTGTGGGGCGCACAGCCCGGGATGCTGCAGGGTTGAGCAGCACCAACAGAAACAGAGTTAAAGTGGCCAGAACATCAGTGGAGAACGATCCGCGATCCCTCTGTTCTGAGACAGAGGCTGAATTTCAGCCGCTGCTGCTCTCTCAGAAGAGGCATAGCAAACCGCCAGGGAAAGCCGCCAGAGAACAAAAGCCCGGAAATACCGGCTCACAGGGTGCCCATCCCCATCCCCCCTCGCAAGGGACACAGAGACTCTACCCAAACAGGGTTTTCTGAGTACCTGCAGGCAGGCCCCTCCCCCAGAAGGCAGGCTGAAAAATCAAGAAGCCCACAACCCGGAGCGCCTGAGTGGCGCAGTCACCAAGCACCTGTCTTCGGATTAGGGTGTGATCACAACGCTCCGTAAGGAGTCCTTCATCGGGCTTCTCCACCGGGAACCTGCTTCTTCCTCTCCCACTCCTCTGCTTGGGTTCCCTTTCTTGCTGACTGTCTCTCTCTCTCTCAAATAAATAAATAAACTCTTTAAGGAAGAAGCCCACATCCCTAAGATCTCTATAAAACAAGGGCGCACGGCCTGGGTCCCAGTCAACACTTGGGCTCTGGACAACCCTGCAATCTCTCTTCATCAGAATGACGAGAAGGAGAAGTCCCCCCCAGCAAAGAAAAGATAATGAGTCTGTGGCCTCTGCCACAGAATTGGCCTCGGCCACAGAATTAATACATATGGATGTATCCCAATTATCAGAAATGGAATTCAGAGCAACAATGGTCAAGATGATGAGTAAACTTGAAAAAAGCATCAGAGAAAGCGTTGCTGAGAATATAGAATCCCTAAGGGCAGAAATGAGAGCGAATCTGACAGAAATTAAAAACTCAGTGGGCCAAATACAGTCAAAACTAGAGGCTCTGACGGCCAGGGTCACCGAGGCAGAGGAACGCGTTAGCGAATTGGAGGATGGGTTAGTAGAAGAAAAAACGAAAATAGAAGCTGGTCTTAAAAAAATCCACGCCCACGAATGTAGATTACGGGAGATTACTGACTCTATGAAACGATCCAATGTCAGAATCATCGGCATCCCTGAAGGGGTGGAGAAAAACAGAGGTCTAGAAGAGATATTTGAACAAATTGTAGCTGAAAACTTCCCTAATCTAGCAAGGGAAACAAGCATTCGTGTCCAAGAGGCAGAGAGGACCCCATCCAAGCTCAACCAGGACAAACCTACGCCACGGCATGTCATAGTGCAATTCGCAAATATTAGATCCAAGGATACAGTATTGAAAGCGGCCAGGGCAAAGAAATTTCTCACGTACCAAGGCAAAGGTATCAGGATTACGTCAGACCTGTCTACAGAGACCTGGAATGAGAGAAAGGCTTGGGGGGGCATTTTTAAAGCTCTTTCAGAGAAAAACATGCAGCCAAGGATCCTTTATCCAGCAAAGCTGTCATTCAGAATTGATGGAGAAATAAAGACGTTCCAAAATCGCCAATCATTAACCAATTTCGTAACCACGAAACCAGCCCTACAGGAGATATTAAGGGGGGCTCTATAAAGGTAAAAAGGCCCCAAGAGTGATACAGAGCAGCAAGTCACAACCGATACAAAGACTTTAAAGAGAAATGGCATCATTAAAATCATATCTGTCAATAATCTCTATCAATCTAAATGGCTTAAACTCTCCCATAAAACGCCACAGGGTTGCAGATTGGATAAAAAGACATGACCCATCCATTTGCTGTCTACAAGAGACTCATTTTGAACCCAAAGATGCATTCAGACTTAGAGTAAGGGGATGGAGTACCATCTTCCACGCAAATGGACCTCAAAAGAAAGCTGGAGTAGCAATTCTCATATCAGATAGACTGGATTTTAAACTAGAGGCCATAGAGAGAGATACAGAAGGGCACTATATTATTCTTAAAGGAAGTATTCAACAAGTGGATATGACAATTATTAATATATATGCCCCCAACAGGGGAGCAGCAAGATACACAAGCCAACTCTTAACCAAAATAAAGAGACATATAGATAAGAACACAGTAATAGTAGGGGACCTCAACACCCCACTATCAGAAATAGACAGAACACCCTGGCAAAAACTAAGCAAAGAATCAAAGGCTTTGAATGCCATACTCGACGAGTTGGACCTCATAGATATATATAGAACACTACACCCCAGAACCAAAGAATACTCATTCTATTCAAATGCCCATGGAACATTCTCAAGAATAGATCATGCTCTGGGACACAAAACAGGTCTCAGCCAATACCAAAAGATTGAAATTATCCCCTGCATATTCTCAGACCACAACGCTCTGAAATTGGAACTCAACCACAAGGAAAAACCTGGAAGAAACTCAAACACTTGGAGGCTAAGAACCATCCTGCTCAAGAATGACTCGATAAACCAGGAAATCAAAAAACAAATTAAACAATTTATGGAGACCAACGAGAATGAATACACAACGGTCCAAAACCTATGGGATACTGCAAAGGCAGTCCTAAGGGGGAAATACATAGCCATCCAAGCCTCACTCAAAAGAATAGAAAAATCTAAAATGCAGTTTCTATATTCTCACCTCAAGAAACTGGAACAGCAACAGAGGGACAGGCCTAACCCACTGACAAGGAAGGAGTTGACCAAGATTAGAGCAGAAATCAATGAATTAGAGACCAGAACCACAGTAGAGCAGATCAACAGGACTAGAAGCTGGTTCTTTGAGAGAATCCATAAAATTGATAGACCACTGGCAAAACTTGTCCAAAAACAAAGAGAAAGGACTGAGATTATTAAAATTATGACTGAAAAGGGAGAGGTCACGACCAGCACCATTGAAATTGCAAGGATTATTAGAAACTTTTATCAACAGCTATATGCCAAAAAACTAAACAATCTGGAAGAGATGGAGGCCTTCCTGGAAACCTATAAACTACCAAGACTGAAACAGGAAGAAATAGATTTCTTAAATAGGCCAATTAACTATGAAGAAATTGAGTCAGTGATAAACAACCTTCCAAATAATAAAACTCCAGGCCCAGACGGTTTTCCTGGGGAATTCTACCAAACATTCAAAGAAGAAATAATACCTATTCTCCTAAAGCTATTTCAAAAAATAGAAACAGAAGGAAAGCTACCAAACTCATTCTATGAGGCTAATATTACCTTGATCCCCAAACCAGGCAAAGACCCCCTCAAAAAGGAGAATTACAGACCGATTTCTCTAATGAATATGGATGCCAAAATCCTCAACAAGATCCTTGCTAATAGAATCCAACAGTACATTAAAAGGATTATCCATCATGACCAAGTGGGATTCATACCTGGGATGCAAGCATGGTTCAACACTCGCAAATCAATCAATGTGATACATCATATCAACAAGAAAAGACTCAAGAACCATATGATCCTCTCAATTGATGCAGAAAAAGCATTTGACAAAATACAGCATCCTTTCCTGATTAAAACCCTTCAGAGTGTAGGAATAGAGGGTACATTTCTCAATCTCATAAAAGCCATCTATGAAAAGCCTACTGCAAGCATTATTCTCAATGGGGAAAAGCTGGAAGCCTTTCCCTTAAGATCAGGAACACGACAAGGATGCCCACTCTCGCCACTATTATTCAACATAGTACTAGAAGTCCTTGCAACAGCAATCAGAAGACAAAAAGGGATCAAAGGTATCCAAATCGGCAAAGAAGAAGTCAAACTGTCTCTCTTTGCAGATGACATGATACTCTATATGGAAAACCCAAAGGAATCCACTCCCAAACTATTAGAAGTTATAGAACAATTCAGTAAGGTGGCAGGATACAAAATCAATGCCCAGAAATCAGTTGCATTTCTATACACGAATAACGAGAC
The DNA here is from genome assembly GCF_002007445.2 of Ailuropoda melanoleuca. Lineage (NCBI taxonomy): Eukaryota > Metazoa > Chordata > Mammalia > Carnivora > Ursidae > Ailuropoda > Ailuropoda melanoleuca. The sequence goes on from NC_048227.1 coordinate 41,121,150, forward strand.
TGAAGAAAGAGAAATTAGGGAATCCATCCCATTTACAATAACACCAAAAACCATGCGTTACCTTGGAATTAACTTAACCAGAGACGTAAAGGACCTATATGCTAGAAACTATAGATCACTTTTGAAAGATATTGAGGAAGACATAAAAAGATGGAAAAATATTCCATGCTCATGGATTGGAAGAATTAACATAGTTAAAATGTCCATACTACCCAGAGCAATCTACACTTTCAATGCTATCCCGATCAAAATACCGAGGACATTTTTCAAAGAACTGGAACAAATAGTCCTTAAATTTGTATGGAACCAGAAAAGGCCCCGAATCTCCAAGGAACTGTTGAAAAGGAAAAACAAAGCTGGGGGCATCACAATGCCGGATTTCGAGCTGTACTACAAAGCTGTGATCACAAAGACAGCATGGTACTGGCACAAAAACAGACACATCGACCAATGGAACAGAATAGAGAACCCAGAAATGGACCCTCGGCTCTTTGGGCAACTAATCTTTGATAAAGCAGGAAAAAACATCCGGTGGAAAAAAGACAGTCTCTTCAATAAATGGTGCTGGGAAAATTGGACAGCTACATGCAAAAGAATGAAACTTGACCACTCTCTCACACCATACACAAAAATAAACTCCAAATGGATGAAAGACCTCAATGTGAGACAGGAATCCATCAAAATTCTAGAGGAGAACATAGGCAACAACTTCTATGACATCGGCCAGAGCAACCTTTTTCACGACACATCTCCAAAGGCAAGAGAAATAAAAGATAAAATGAACTTATGGGACTTTATCAGGATAAAGAGCTTCTGCACAGCCAAGGAAACAGTCAAAAAAACTAAGAGACAGCCCACGGAATGGGAGAATATATTTGCAAAGGACACCACAGATAAAGGACTGGTATCCAAGATCTACAAAGAACTTCTCAAACTCAATACACGAGAAACAAATAAACAAATCATAAAATGGGCAGAAGATATGAACAGACACTTTTCCAATGAAGACATACAAATGGCTAACAGACACATGAAAAAATGTTCAAAATCATTAGCCATCAGGGAAATTCAAATCAAAACCACACTGAGATACCACCTTACGCCAGTTAGAATGGCAAAGATAGACAAGGCAAGAAACAACAATTGTTGGAGAGGATGTGGAGAAAGGGGATCCCTCCTACATTGTTGGTGGGAATGCAAGTTGGTACAGCCACTCTGGAAAACAGTGTGGAGGTCCCTTAAAAAGTTAAAAATTGAACTACCCTATGACCCAGCCATTGCACTACTGGGTGTTTACCCCAAAGATACAGACGTAGTAAAGAGAAGGGCCATATGCACCCCAATGTTCATAGCTGCATTGTCCACAATAGCCAAATCATGGAAGGAGCCGAGATGCCCTTCAACAGATGACTGGATTAAGAAGCTGTGGTCCATATATACAATGGAATATTACTCAGCTATCAGAAAGAACGAATTCTCAACATTTGCTGCAACATGGACGGCACTGGAGGAGATAATGCTAAGTGAAATAAGTCAAGCAGAGAAAGACAATTATCATATGATTTCTCTCATCTATGGAACATAAGAACTAGGATGATCGGTAGGGGAAGAAAGGGATAAAGAAAAGGGGGGTAATCAGAAGGGGGAATGAAACATGAGAGACTATGGACTATGAGAAACAAACTGAAGACTTCAGAGGGGAGGGGGTGGGGGAATGGGATAGACTGGTGATGGGTAGTAAGGAGGGCACGTATTGCATGGTGCACTGGGTGTTATACGCAACTAATGAAGCATCAAACTTTACATCGGAATCTGGGGATGTACTGTATGGTGATTAACATAATATAATAAAATTAAATTAAAAAAAAATAATAAAATCTTAAAAAAACAAACAAAAAAATAATAGGTTGTATGTCAATTATATCTCAATAAAACTGGGAAAAATGGGATTTTGTAAGAAATAGGGAGTCATTTTGAAGTTATAAGTGTATGAGGTTTATAACAAAAAGCATTACATATATTGTTTCACTTATAAGTCACGCACTCGAGGTCGTCTGGATCGGCCATGTTTACAACAAGCTTACGCACACGTACATACGCGCACGTTCAGCCCGGATCGGCCATGTTTACAACAAGCTTACGCACACGTACATATGCGCACGTTCAGCCCAGACAACCAGTAGTGAGACATTTACCAGCACGCCGAAGTCACGTGCATTACGGTCTAGTCTTTTGTGTCCCTGGTGGTGCCGTTAGGTTGTGAGGTTTTGTTGGTGGTTTTTGAGCTTTAGGATGCTTGACAGCCTGCCTCAGATGTGAGGACTCCAGGGAGAACCAACCCAACACGGCTGGGGGAAGGGATTGCACCTCCTTGACCCTCCTGAGCTCTTCTATGGGGGGAGGCATTTCAAGTTGTGGAGAGGAAAACCCCATAACTCCACTCTGAGTCTGGTAACCAATTGCTTAGGTCCCAAGCCAGGGTGAGTACTGAGGGATCAGCATAAGTACTCCTTTGGAGGATGGGGGCAGAAATTCGCTTCAACATTGCCGTCTTTGACGCAAAAAATACACCGTGTCCAGGCATCCCGTACTTAGACACCGGAGTATGGATTCATCTTCGCCAAAACAAAGTTTTTAAAACTGAAATGCACCAGGTCGCCTGGGCGGCTCAGCCGTTAAGCGTCTGCCTTCAGCTCAGGTCATGATCCTGGGGTCCTGGGGTGGAGCCCCACATCGCGGAGTCTGCTTCTCCCTCTCTCCCTCTCCCTCTCTCCCTCTCTCCGCCCCCCACTCCTGCTCTATCTACCCACCCCCCCCGAATAAATAAATAAAATCTTTAAAAAGCAAAACAAAACGGAAATGCACATGAGCCCAGCACAGGAGGAGTAAACCACAGCAAGCAGAGCCCCTTCTCGGTGAAGGCCCGCGGCTCACCTGCACACGTCCTCCCCGGGAGGGCCAGGGGGACGCCGTGAGATTCTAAAGCTGGCCAGCAGTGAAAGTCAGGCTGGGGTGCCTGTGTTTAAAGGAAGCTTCTCCAGGTCAGTGAGTAATGAGCCCTTGAACATTTCTAAGACATCTGAGCTCATAAGAAAAACAGATTACATTCTTTATATTATAAAAGCGATGCTCAGAATACCATTTAAAGTCATAAAGCGTCCCGGGATTTCCAGAATTTCTCGAGTAGGACTATGTGGTGAGAAAGGATAGCAAACATGCCTGTGGCTGGCCACGTAAGGTAAAGAATTTCTTTTAGGCCAAGTTCTAAAATACACCTGGAAGATGGGAACTGTAGACATCTAAGGAGGCAAGTCTTTCAGAAGGATACATTATCTATTTCTCTGACTCACACGAGTCTAAATAAAGCTTTTATTAAAAATTTTAAATTAAAATATAACCTACAGGATAAGGCATAAATCATGAGCATCAGCTTGAGAAATTTCCACAAATGTGTTTTGGAGACTAAACAATTCCTTACAAGTATCACCCACAAATCGTGGGTGAAATTGGTTTGCCTTGACGTTGAAAGGTGGAGCCTCCTGAGAGGTTCGGGGGTGGCTGGTCAAAGCCAAAAGGCAGCACTGCACCTGCGGTTAGACGAACGATCGGCCTCCCAGCCCCTGGCAGTAAGAGCAGCTCCGGGAAAGAGGCCGCGCGGGGAGGCTGCGAGGCCCTTACCGGAGGCTGTAGAGCACCTTCCCGTCCGGCTGGACCCGCAGCATGACGTTGTCCGTGGTGGTGTCGTGGATGAAGGAGCGCTTGGAGTGCACGAAAAACATGTCGGGGACCCAGATCTTCTTCACTAGCCGGCCGTCGAACGTCATGCTGAGGTTGTTGGTGCTCGGGAAGGACAGCCTCTCGTCCTTCCAGTAGTGCCTCAGGTACAGGGTCATCGTGAAGTCCTGGGGGAGGGGCGGAGAGGGGGGCCCCCACACTGAACCTGCTGGTGTCTGCGGGACCCCGGTGCCTGGGGTTTTTGCAGCGGGAGGGCTGCAGGGCAGGGGCTCAGCCAGACGCCGCTAGCGGAACCGGTGTTCCTGCGGCCAGCCCATCCCGGCATCTGCCTCCACACTGACCAGGTGCCGCCGCCAGCACTGCTGACCCTCAAGCTGTTGGGGGGAGAGGGTGTGGGTAGGGCGGGATGAGCACCCCAGCTCCTCGGCCCCTCAGCTGGGATAACCCGGAGGTGTGTTCTTTGCTGACTCTCGGAGTTCCCCCAATGGGACTGAGAGTCATAGTAGTTACTGGTTTGAGGGCACGGGCCTTTTTGCTTCCTCCCCATCCCTGTCTCACCTCCGCCCACTCTCTCGGCGTGTTTTCGGGGATCACCTCCCAAATAAACCACTTGTGCTAGAATGCTTCTCTCAAGCCTGCTTTTTGGAGAACCCAAACTAAGTGAGGCTGTAAACAGTCCTGTAAGTCAAGGAGTTGTAGAAATTCCATTTTCCCATCTAAACCCGCTGGAAAGGAAAAAAAGGGACCCTTTTCTGCAGTTCTGCATTTCCACGGCCAGATGCAGGATCTCCAGCTGTAGGACATCTGGCTATGTGACCGCTGCAGCCCTGGACCGCATGTTTCTGCTGGAGAGCCTTTGCCCAGAGAACACACACCAGTGGCAAGAGCCCAGGCACTGGAGGGAGATCGACTTTGCCATCTAGCTCTGTCTCATACCAGTTGGGTGGCTTCTGGCAAGTGTCTTAACCTTCCTGAGCCACCTGTAAAATGAGTGTGGGCATTCCCACGGCACAGGGAGTTGTGAGACTCAGCGATCCGGGTGTGTGGACCTCATGGCCCAGCACAGGCCCCGTGTGAATCCACCCGCCCTCAGCCCCAGAAACAGAAGCACTTACCATGTCGACCTCTGAGATGCTGTCCAGGCTCTCCACCTGTACGTCCACACCAACGGGAATGGCCGGACCTGCGAACAGGGCATGGCAAGAACATTTATTCTTTTTACTTGAATTTTCATTACAAGCATGAGGAGCATTCTTCCTGGAACCCGTTTCCTCGGCTTCCTGTCAGATTTGAAGGTTTGGCATCCCCACATGTCAAGCTGAGGCGAAACCAGAAATCAAAGGGTTGAATCATGGGGTGGCTCCCTGGGATATTCCAACAAAAGGTTTTTTAAAAAAAAATTTTTGGGGGGGGTCTGAATCATTCAGGTGATTCTGAAACAATGAGAGTCCCCTAAAGCTTTCTTCTTTGGTTACACATGCTCATCGAAAGGTACAGCAAAGGCCTAGCTCAAAGCTGGGTCTAATCTAAGGAGTTTCTCCCTAGCACGGGGTCGTCCACTTTATCCTTTATATTTGCCTCCTGATTTTGTCATGGAAGCCCATGTCTCTGTCTGACCGTGAGAAAGACACTGCTTGGTAAGCAGGCACCCAGAACGAAAGCCACAGTCAGGTCATTTTCCAAGCCCACAGACCGGCCTCTTTGCCACGTGATGGAGTCGCTCCGAGAGGGACGTGATGCACCAGGGTGGCCTTGAAACATTAGAATTTTGTTTGGCATTTCTAGGCCACGAAAACTTAATATTCATCAAGAGAAGGAAAGCGTTATAAAGGGAATAGATTGCTGCCCCTTTCCCCCTGGTGTGGGGCCGGCGGGGGGCACACCTGGACTGTCATGGATGGAGGTAGGTTTGGATCCAACAGCGGTGGGTTAAGGACTGGATACAGACTCCCTTCTAGAACCTGTTTGTTCTTTGGGTGAAGGTGGCTGGGAGAAATAAAAACGAGAGAATGATTTCTAAAATAAATATTTGATTCCAGGAAGAAACCCATGTGGATGAAAACCCTATTTGACACTGAGGGGGCTGAAATCCGCCAGCTGCGGGCTCAGCTTCAAAGGGCTGTGACAGCCCTCTGCACTAGATCATTATTTTCTCAAGCTATTTTCATTTAATTAAACCCAGCAGACCACACGCTGCCCTCGGAGAGACACTCACAGTTCCGTCTGCCAGCTCCCAGATGAGCACGAATTTTGTCCAAGGTTGTTATTTCGGGGCATTTTCCGGAGGCAGCTTTGGGCTGCGGCTGCCCGGTCTCCCCCAGCCCTTCCCACAGCCGGCTGCTGGCCTCATGGATCCCCAGCCTTCCTTGTCGGGAGCCGCGGCCGGAGGACAGCTCAGCCAGCCTAGCCCGGGAGTGTGCTCAGCAGAGCCCACGGCGGCGGACAGGGGCGATGCTCAGAAGTCGCCGTGGGCTCCGGCTTGGCCCCCCTGAGCACAACAGAGGCAGACCTGATAGGGGGAGAGTGAAGCGGGGTGGTCCCTTGGCTTGACTTCTACCGTGGACGGTGGGACAGACCCCACCAGGAGTGCAGGTCTCCTACCTCCAAAGCCGGGCCGCATGCTGAAATCATGGTCGTCTATCCTCAGAAGCTGCTCTGACTTGGTCAGTGGCGATTTGGTGATATCAGGGCTTCGCTTCAGAATTGGGCTGCCAACGGGGAGAAACAGGTTTGTCACATATTCCAACCAAGACAGAGAAAAAAAGTGTTTGCAGTCAGATTTGATCGTGACAGTTTCAATGGGATGTGTTATTTCTTCTTTTACACTATTGGATATTCTCTCTTCCTCTAGAATCATAACTGAGGAACTTTAAAAATACCAATGCCCAGGTCCCGCCTCAGAGATTTGGATTTGGGAACTTCAGGAATGAGGCCTGGCAATTGGTATTTTTAAAAGCTTCCCAGATGATTTTATTTTATTTTTTTTTAAAGATTTTTATTTATTTGAGAGAGAGAGATAGCGGGAGAGACAGAGCCTGAGTGCAGGGTCGGGGGAGAGGGAGAAGCAGGCTCCCTGACAAGCAGGGATCCCAATGTTGGGCTCTATCCCAGGATCCTGCTATCATGACCTGAGCAGAAGGCAGACGCTTGACCAACTGAGCCACCCAGGCACCCAAAAGTTTCCCAGATGATTTTAATGTGTAGCTACGGCTGAGAACTGCTGGTCCTGGCCTTCTTAAGAAGCCTAAACTCCCCCAAAGTGCTGTGGCCATTCTGGGGGAGTTTGAGCTGGAGGGGAGAGACAGTGGGTGTGGGCAGAGCTTGGTACCCTTGACCTCTGCTGGCCCATTCTGCTCCTTGGCCAGGCATGGGGGTGCTGCTGAAAGTCACCATGGCTGAGGTGTGGGCAAGAGACATCTTTAGAATGGTGCGCGTGTGTTCATGGCCATGCCTGTCTTACTGTTGGCATCTCTGTGTACTCCTGGTTGTTGTCTCTGTCTACGAGGAAAATTAAAAGCAAAGGTGTGCTAGAGACAGTCTAGGTACTCAAATAAAAAAAGCACTCCTCACCCTTCAGATCTACTTCCGGTACAGTCAGAATAAAATGTGAAAGAAAAAACCAAAACTATGATGCTTCAATGCATTAATTTAGCCTTTCGATGAGCTTTTTCCCAGTACCCACAGGAGCAGAGATTTGGAGAATTAATTACTTAGAACGACTGGTCTGAGGATGTCTGCCTCAAAATATCTGCCCCATTAGTTCCCTCAGACCTGAAACTGATGCCATTCTTAACTTGGATCTACCATGAAACTGTTACTACAGACAGTAAAGCATTGCCAGGTGGACTGTATCGCTCAGGCATCCTTGCTCTCTGGCTTGTGGATTCAGCCAAATGGGCGCTGGCAGGGGATGACAGAGGAGGGCATTTATTCCTAATTCTCTTCCCGCTGCAATGCCAGGGACTGGCAATTGTGCTGCTCTGTGATTACAGATAATCACAGTGTCTTCAACAGGCTCTAATAATACTATTTCCCCTCCAGGACTGTGGGTAGTCATGGCTTCCTGCTCGTCCTCAATGTTGAGGACACTGGCATGGCTGGTTGGTTCCCTGAACCTTGCCCACAGCTCTACGAGTAGTCCCTTTATTCAATTATTGGTTAAGCCCTTTCGAGTGCAATACTGTCTTCTGCCAGGAATTGACTGATGCCCACACATCAGGACTGAGGCGTAGGGGTTATGTCGTCCGTAGCAAAGTGGGGCAGAGGCAGGAGCTCGGCAGGAGTGAGCCTCAGGAATGGGTCCCAGGAGTGGGGACGAGCTAAGATTGCAGGGAGAGCTGTCTTTGGGCTACAGGCCATCACAACTGGTGGTCGGCAGGGGCAGGGTGGGGTCACAGGCCACCGAGGGCAGAGTCTTTGTTATCTTTAGCATCTTGAAGAGTGCTTGGCCCCTCTGGGTCCTCAACACATGCTAGCGGGAGGAAGGAGGGAGTCAGCCCCCTTGATGGGCCTCCGGAAAGGGAAGCAGGAGGAATTGAAAGAAGGGCTTGGATGGAAATTGAGCTGGACCCCGTTCTTTCTTTGGCTTTGGGCCAGCCTGAAACAGAGATGGGCCCTGAGATGCCACTGCCTCTCCCATCCTGAAGCTTAGATTCTAGACTAGAAAAGACTGATAAATAGGATCCTTAAAGTATTTCTCACGATGTTTAATATTTTAAAATAAGTTTTTCTTTGCTTATATGCTCCTGTTAAATTTGTAAAATAGATTTAAACACAAAGGAGAAAATAAAAACCACTCGGAAATAATTTTTGCCATCTCATATACCCTTAATCTCTTAAGAGAGAGAGAAAGAGAGAAAGAGGAGATACTGTAACTTGCTTTTAAACTCAAGTTACAATATATCATGAAATATTTTACGCGGCATTGGTATCTTTTTACCAGCCAGGAGGATGATTATTTTTTTTTAAGTAGGCTCTACACTCAATGTGGGGCTCGAACTCGCGACCCTCAGATCAAGGGTTGCATGCTCTACACACTTAGCCAGCCAGGTGCCCCTGATCGTTGATCTTGAAATGAGGTATGACATGCAGCAAATGATAGGAATAACTAACACTGCTTGAGTCCTTACCATGTGCCAGGTATGCTAACTTACATCACATGTATTAACTTGGCTTGGTCCTCATAACAGCCCTGTGTGGTAGGCTTTATCATGATCCCACTATGTACACGAGGAAACTAAGACAAAAGGGAGTCTGAATAACTTGTAAACATGATGGATTCGGGAGTCAAATCCAGACGGTCTGGCTCTAAGGGTTGGAAGCAAGGTTGGCCACGGTGCCTTGTTGGAAGATTTGGCTCCCATTGCCTGGAATCTGGGTTAGACGTAGAAGGTCCAAGCTCACCTTTCCCTTCACATAGGAGCTAGCATGAACCCTACACGAAACTGATACCAACTTATTTATTCAACGAGCCCCTGAGAAGTTATGAAGAAAATATAGACATGTCCCAAGTTATGATAATATAGGATGACATTTGAGGCGGCTTTTTGGACTGAACAGAGGGTGTACATTTTTTGAACCACCCATGTCCCTCCTATCCTCTTGGATAGAATGGAAAGTTCTGACCCATGGTACATCTTGATGTTTCCTGGCTGTATTTCCTGGTCAGCTTGTATGTGTGTGATGTTTTCCCAAAGCACATCTCAGGACTCTCTCAGAGGTTAGATAGAACAGGGATGGGAACCTGTGATGAGCAAGGGGTCTGCTGAAAGTCTCCCTCTTTTAGCTAATAGCAGAGCACCGGATAAGTTATACTTCACTTTGCTGATTAGGTCATCTCTGAGAAGATAGAGAACTCAATTTTGATAAGGAAGGAATTTCTTCAACCAGCTAATGAAAACAATCTTGTTTTCATAGCATTTGTAATAGTTATATATACATAAAGGCTCCTTCCCAGCCTCAGCTCCCGCTCTGTCCCACTTCTTGCAGTTGTCCATTTTACCTCTATGCTTCTGTTCCTGCTGTCCCATCTGTCTGGAAAATCTTTGCCACCATTCTTCATACTTCTTCTTACCCAGACAATGCCTTGCACACCCAGATCAAATATCACCTCCTCCTGGAAGAATTCCTAGATTTCCCTCCTTCCCACCAAAGTCAGCACTTCTCCTCTGCCTTTATTAGAATGTGCACCAGCCCGTGGGGCAGGGGGCTTTCTGACCACTTCACACACTTCACCGTGAACTCTATCAGGGTGGGACTCTATCTCGTACATCTCTGTAGCCCCAGCTTCTCGTAGTGTGCAGAACTCAGATTTCACAAAAATACGTACAAAATATGGAAAGAGAAGCACAAACCCAAAGGTACGTTCCAAAGGGTCGAATGGTCCTGTGAGAAATGTGCCAAGGAGGTCAAGGCTTAAATGAAGTGATACTCCAGAAAGGTGCTAGAGACAAGCAGCTTTCCTTCCAGTTGTATTCTGAGCCAGGAGAGAGTGAGGACGGAAATACGCTGCTTGGAGGAGAGGGAGCAATGTTAGCCCACGATGAACGTAAGGCTGAGACTGCTGACAGAACCCGGTCATACAGACTGGCCTGGGCATTGGGAGGGGAGCAGTGAAAAGAATGAGATGCTGTCCAGCATAGCGAACATGCTGGCATGAGATCACCTAACTCAGGGCTTCTCAGCCCGACTGCACTTTGGGGTCACCGAGATGCTTAAAACCTCCCAGACCACACCCCACACTGGGGTGGGACCGAACCATCAATAGCTTCCAAACCTCTTCAGCCAACGTTGAGAACCACTGTTGTAATTTTTGTTTAAATGCAACTCAAGCCTGCAGACCCAGATGAATTACAGTTCAGGAAACTTAAGGATTCTGCTGCAGAGAAAATCTGGAAAATAAGAGAGAGGCCAGAGAACTGGGGATGAGAAAATGTTTCTTTTAGATTGACAAAGAAGAAAAAAGGGTATCATGAAAGCTGCTGAATTAAGCTCCAGGATGATTCCTGGCCACATGCTAGAACTTTGATTACAAAGACAACTTAGGAACTTACTGTGTCCCATCATGTCGATGGCATGAAACCAGTGAGAGCTCAGAGAGCAGACATCCTGCGCTGAGCAACTTTTTCTGAGGGGGGAGGGGGGACACACTAGTTGGCAGATCCAGGGAGCGTCCCCGGATGGTGTGCATGGCGTCACTGTCCTCCAAGCAGACGTGAGCCCTAAGGGGTGCCTAGTGGGATGAGGGTCTGCGAGGGAGTTTCTGATCCGTGCCCATCACAAGACGGCATAGGTGAGACCCAGGGTCTTTAGGGGTTTCCTGAGTTTTACGGTAGTCAAAGCACTTGCCTGTACTTTGGCTCACACAGTCCTTACAAGAGCCCAGAGGTGACAGACCTAACTGACTCCACCCTACAAAAGAAACAGACCTGAAGATGTCCCGTAACTTGTCCCAAGTCACGGAGTATGAGGCAGCCCCAGGTCCGAAAGCCAGGCCTCCTGACTGTCTGGAGCCAGTCCTCCCAGCACTGTCCCATGGAGCTCAGGAGCTTTGGTGATGGATTCTCTGGGCTGCCTGTAACTGCTCCCACCCAAGCCAAAACGTCAAAGGAAATCCTCACGGACACACACCCAGGGCTCCTCTTACCTGACGGGGACAGACGTTACGGGCTCCGACGGCAAGCCGAGTGCGGGTTCAGGAGTGGGTCTTCGCAGGCTGTTGTACCTGCGTGGCCAGGGAACACTTCCCTGAAAGCGACACTCAGGCAGAAGCCTGAAGATGAGGGAACAGCCTGCTGAGGCTGGAAAAGAGCGCACCTGCCAGAGGCCGGGCAGGGACTGAGGCCGGAGGTGGGGCCGCTCAGTGTGCAGCCCGAGCAGCCAGCAGGCCCGTGTGGGGACGGAAGGGAGGTGGGAGAGGACACGTGGGCCAGACCAGCCGAGTTGGCTCCGCTGCTCCCCTAAGGCTGAGCACGGGGTACTGTGCAGTGTGCACCCCGAGTCAGGCCGCTATGGGAGTTTGTGCACACTGAGGCAGCGACCTGGTTTAGCAGGAAGGACACCTGCCAGGGAGGAAGCTGGTGCACTGCCTCAGGCCCTAGCTTTCCCGGCTGACAGAGAACTCGTCATGTTTCTGCTTTCTGTCGGTTTCTGTTTCCTTGGCTGTGAAATAAGGGGTTGGGCCCCTGGAGCCCTTTCAAGCCTATTCCAGAAGGCATCACCGCTAAGGTACTGGAAGTACCGTACAGCTCCAGCCCTATGAGCAGATGGCAGCATGGGAAGGGTCAGTGCCTGGCAGAGCCCACAAATGTGGTTTTGGTTTCCTCCAGACCCACCAGCACAGGGCATGTGTGAGCGAGAGCGTGTGCATGTGTGCATTTAATTTTTATTTATCTAATAAGGATGTTATCATGTTATTTATATTATATTTCTAATATAATATAAACATATTTATATTATATTTCTGGAATTGTCATAGAGGTTGTGCATTTTTCCACATAGTGAGTAAGTATTCTGTTTTTTCCCTAGGGTATAAATAGTTCATTTCTTTTGATTCTTATTAAGTTGGGTTTTTGAGTAAATAACCAATAATCTGCTTTTCAAACCCTCTAAGAATATATAATGGGTAATTTTATGTGTCGGCTTCACTAGGCCATGGTACCCCGTTTTTGGTTAAACACCAGCCTAGATGTTGCAGTGAGGGGTTTTTTTGTTTTGTTTTTTTGTTTTTGTTTTTATTGAGAGAGAGAGAGTGGGGAGGGGAGGGGCAGAGGAGAGGGAGAGAGAGAATCTTAAGCAGGCTCCATGCCCAGCGCGGAGCCCAATGCCGGGTCAATCTTATGACCCTGAGATCATGACCTAAGCCAAAATCAAGAGTTGGCTGCTTAACCAACTGGGCCACCCAGGTGCCTGCAGTGAAGTATTTTTAAAGATGTGATTACCATTTGCATCAGCAGATTTTAAGCAAAGTAGATTGCTCTTCACGATGTGGGTGGGTCTCATCCAATCAGTTGAAGGCCCTAAGAGAAAAGGCTGAGATCCTCTGAGGAAGAGGGAATTCTGCCAGCAGACTGCGTGCAGACTTGAGCTGCAGCGTCAACTCCTGCTGACTTTTCTGACTGCCGCCTGCCCTGTACATTTCAGACTCTGTAGCCCCCACAACCACATGAGCCAATTCTTTCAATAAATAAACCCTCCTTCCTGCTCTCTACATGCATATATATTACACTACATTCTGTGTCACACAATGTATCTATGTAATGCCCTGCGTACAGATAGATGGATACATATTACATGCAACCTCGTGGTTCTGTTTCTCTGGAGAACCCTGACTAACACAGGGTGTGAACACTCCTTGGTACCAGAGGTCCCGCACCTATGGGAGACCGGCGCTGCCTGGAACCGAAAGACAGCTGGGGTTGTGTCTGGTGTGAGCGGGACCAGCCCAACTTCAATGTGGCTTCTGATCCTATCTCCAAGTCCTATCTCAGGGTCGTTCGATCAAGCTTTTTTCTTGCCACCATGACTGACCCCTGTTCCCACCAACTTGGCAGGTCCTTAGCACAAATTCCTGGGATGCTATCGCCCTTGGTGGGGGCAAAAGGGCACATTACTTCTCAGGTAAAATCTCAGCCTAGATCATCTCTTTTATCTCGTACATATGTCCCAACTTAAATTCCATATGCCTTCGCATTTGAAGACACTGGATTACTTTCTTTTAATTTAAAGCTCTGATTTTTTTTCCAACCTAGTCTCTTTATCAGAATTCTCAGGTTGTATTTTTCCCATTTATTATAGTTCTTTAACTACTTTCTATACACTATTTTCTAACATGTAGAAATCTGTCTCTAATTCCAAAGCTACCCCCTTTATGAGCAATTGTTGTTTACCGATCATATTCTATTCACCATATAACTACGTGCCATTGAACACTTTAGACTCTCAGTAAACGTCTTTTGAGTGGAATTCCCATAACTAATTAAATATACCAGCTGTTGAAAAAAACAAAACCAAAAAAGCAAGAAAACAAAGAGTATGTCTGTCAAGGAGACAGCCCACAACATATTTTGGTAAATGAAGTTACCGAGTGAACTTCTCTACCTTCCCCGACCTCCTGCCCTCTCACCTGGAGATGGAACAGGCCCAGGCCCAGAAGAGCAGGTAGTAAAAGCCCACAGGGAGACCTGATGTCACAGTAATCACAAGTCACAATCACTTGTTGGAAGTTAGGTTTTCTCAGGACGCCTGGGTGGCTCAGTCAGTTAAGAGGCTGCCTTGGCTCAGGTCACGATCCCAGAGTCCTGGGATCAAGTCCCACATCGGGCTTCTTGCTCAGCAGGGAGCCTGCTTCTCCCTCTGCCTGCTGTTCCTCCTGCTTGTTCTTGCTCTAGCTCTCTCTGACAAATAAATAAGTAAAATCTTAAAAAAAAAAAAAAAGATCTTGCTGGGGCGCCTGGGTGGCTCAGTTGTTATGCGTCTGCCTTCGGCTCAGGGCGTGATCCTGGTGCTTTGGGATGGAGCCCCGCATCAGGCTCCTCCCACTGGGAGCCTGCTTCTTCCTCTCCCACTCCCCCTGCTTGTGTTCCCTCTCTCGCTGGCTGTCTCTCTCTCTGTCAAATAAATAAATAAAATCTTAAAAAAAAATAAGATCTTGCTCTCCCTCTCTATGACAAACAAAAAATAAAATCTTTTTTTTTTTTTAAGGAAGTTAGGTTTTCTCACTGAGGCAGCTTACAGGATGGGAAGGGGTTCAGATTTGGCACCAGTCAGACTTCAGTGTGAATCCCAGGGTGGCCCCAAATTAGCTGTAAATCTTGGGCAGTTTACTTGATCTTTCTGTGCCTCAGTTTTCTATAAAAAGGGGAAATGAAACTAACTTTATAAGATTGCTAGAAGGATTAAGCAAGAAAATGTTTGAACCACACAAAATGGCTGACATTCAACTGGTTTTGACCTAGAAAAACATTTTCATGTGGTTCAATCTGAATCTTACCTCCGTCAATATAATGTCCTGTTTTCACTTTATGATGGTGAAGGGAGGGCCCTGGATGTGGAGAAATGAGAGATGTGAAATTCTGAGGGGAGGTTGCATGATCTTGGCATAAGTATTATATATTTTTGGGCCCTTCTCTTCTCATCTTCATTTATGTATTTTTTAAAAGATTTTATTTATTTATTTGACAGAGAGAGACAGCCAGCGAGAGAGGGAACACAAGCAGGGAGAGTGGGAGAAGAAGAAGCAGGCTCCCAGCAGAGTAGGGAGCCCGATGTGGGGCTCGATCCCAGGACCCTGGGATCATGACCTGAGCCAAAGGCAGACGCTTAACGACTGAACCACCCAGGCACCCCTCTCTTTTCATCTTTAAATGAAGGGATTTCTAAAGTCCTTGAAATTCTGACATTCTGTAAAAATTATTTGATTAATGTCTGTCACCCCCACTAAACTGTCAGCATCTCAAGGGATCACCATTGCCTCCCAAGCCCTGGGCACAATGCCTGGAACAATGTGTAGTGAATCCATATTTGTTGGATGAATGAAGTACTAGAATAGCAAAAGTTAGGGCTCACTAGTTTATTTATGCTTAATATTTCTTGAGTATCTGCCATGTATCAGATATTGTACTTGAACTTGGGGCGCAGGATAAAGGTACAAGTTGAGCCCTTGTTACAGACTGGACTGTGCTTCCCGCAAGTTCATATGTTAGAGTCCTAACTTCCAGTGTGACTGTTTTTGGCAATTGGGCTTTAGGGAGGTTTTTTTTTTTTTTTAATGCACTTATTTTTTTTTTAAGATTTTATTTATTTATTTGACAGAGAGAGAGACAGCCAGCGAGAGAGGGAACACAAGCAGGGGGAGTGGGAGAGGAAGAAGAAGGCTCCCAGCGGAGGAACCTGATGTGGGGCTCGATCCCAGAACCCTGGGATCACACCCTGAGCTGAAGGCAGATGCTAAACGACTAAGCCACCCAGGCGCCCCTTTAGGGAGGTTTTTAGATTAAATGACATCATAAGACTGGGGCTCTGATCCAATAGGTCTTGTGTCCTTACAAGAAGAGGAAGAGACACCAGAGATGCCCCCTTCACCCCTGTTGGCAAACACAGAGGAAAGGCCATTTGAGGACACAGCAAGAAGGGGGCTGTCTACAAGCCAGGAAGAGAGGCTTCACCAGAAACCGAATTTGCCGGCACCTTGATCATGGACTTCTAGCCTCCAGACCTGTGAGAGAATCACTGCCTGTTATTTAAGCCACCCAGGCTGTGGTAATTTGTTATGACAGCCCAAGCAGACTAATAGAGCCCTCAAGGAGCTCATAGTCTAGAAACTGAGGCAGACGAGGAGTGAGTGTTAATGCTGGGAGATTAGTCCTCGAGATGGGATGGATTGGGGCTGTGGAAGCTCAGAAGTAAATTGCCCAGTTGAGACTGAGAGGCAGGGGTGGAGGAGGGCCAGGGAAGGCTCCTCAGAGAAGGTAACGTCTCTGGTAAACATTGGAGCAGCAAAAGAAATGAGCGGGAGAAAGATGAAAGGGAGGGTGTCTGGAGCGTGGAGAGCAGCCTGAGTACAGATCTCGGGAAACCGTCGGGCTGAGCGGCCGATCATAACTGGACAAGACCCAGCAGCCCACAGAAGAGAGTCAAAAGTTCAAGCAAACCATCTGGAGAGTGAAGGGACAAGATGAAGACAGAGCACTACTCACTCCCTTAGGAGAAAATCAAATTCCAAGCTACTTAGGGCAGTCAGAGACGCAGTCCATGATCCAATGGCTCGTGCTTTGTCAGGACAGGGATTTGACAGCAAGTATCTCATGCATCATCATCATCGCCTTTCTCCCACCTTCCCCCTTCAACACGTGAACCTACTGGGTCTCTGCTGGCCTGAGAGCTCTTGCCCGGCTCTCTCTCTCACCCTCACCAGTCACAGCCTTTCCATTCGTAGCTGAGTTTCTTGTACGAGTTACCTATACCCACCCCATCTTCTTCCTGCTCTTCAACCCACTGCCACTCTTTTCTGAGGTCCTCAGTGGCTCTTAGTGGCTGTATGTTTGTGTGATCTGACCCTTTTGTTCACTCCCTCCTTCTGGAAACCCTTGACACTTCGCTAGAATGCCTCTCTAGTCTGTAAGCCTCTTGAGGGCAAAACCTGTATTTGATTTAGCCGTTGATGAAGCACCCATTGCCGGCTGTGGTGCCAGCCCTCTAACAAGCATTTGACAACTGTTGAATAAAGGACTCTCTGGGCACCTTGGACACCTCTCCATTCCAGTCATACACCTATTTCTCTGTTCCCTCTTTTCCAACATCCTTCACCAAAGCTCCTTCCTCCAATGTTGCTCTTCCCTAAGGTTCTGCCATTGACCCTATTCTTTCATGCAACATGCTGTCTTTGGGTCACCTCATCCACCACCCCTATGAGGACTCCCATTAAATCTACATCTTCAAGCCCAATTTCCCTCCTGAGCTGCAAACCTGTAGGCCTCCGACTGGACAGCTATCTCTTAGCATCTCGTGAAAGCACATCCAGGTCCACGTGTTCGTAACGAATGCCTCTTCCCCCAAGTCTGCTCCCCAACCTACTCTCCTTCCCCTGGCACCACCCCTACCGGTCACACAATCCAGAACCTGCTAGTCTTCCACCCAATTGAATTCGAACCATTCTAGCTCCTTAAAGCTCTTAGATCCATCTCCTCCAGGCCCATTATTTTTTTTAAAGATTTTATTTATTTATTTGACAGAGAGCTAGAGAGAGAGCACAAGTAGGCAGAGCAGCAGGCAGAGGCAGAAGGAAAAGCTGGCTCTCCGCTGAGCAGGGAGCCCAACATGGGGCTTGATCCCAGGACCCTGGGATCATGACCTGAGCCGAAGGCAGCCGCTTAACCAACTGAGCCACCCAAGTGCCCCTCCCCCAGCCCCATTCTTTCCACTAATATCCTACTTCGGGCTTTCACCGTCTCTCACCTGGGCTAAGGCATAGGCTCTGTCTCCCCTCCAGCATCCTTCCCATTCTTCTACCATACTGCCACCAATGTGATCTCTCCAAACTGGACATCAGCTGAAGCTGTTCAGACCCACTTTACCTTCAGAATAAACTGGAATTCTTTAGCATGCCAAAGCAAGTATGAGAGCAGTACTTCCGGCTTCTGGTAGATCAGTTTGCCCTCCCAGAGCAAGAGCTGGCATTTTTCCCCGGGCCTGTGGTGTAGACAGGTTATGCCTCCATTCTTCCAGAGAGGAGGAAGAGACAATAACTATTGATCCATTCCAGAAGCATTGCCCAACGCCCTGGCATTCTGATATTTACCAGCCTGATTTGTGAGGGGAATCCCACCTGGATGTGCCTTCTGAGGAGATCTTGAGAAACAGCCCTTGAGTTATTTGCCAGGGTGGAGACTAGAGTGAGGCAAGTAAGGAACAGAACCTAAGGAGGCAAGCACTCTCAGGACCATGCAAGTACCTCCTTGCCTCACTCTGTTGTGTGCATGTGTTCACCTTGCTTCCCATTTCATTAGTAGAAACTATGAAAAGAAGCTTGAATACAAATTACAAGCAGTTTATGAGTTGAGAATCAGGATGAAATTAAGTGAGCCCTTTAAAAATGTAGGCTACAAAAAAATAAAACTTAACCTGGCTGGTGGATGTATAAGTTGGGTCCACCATTCTGGAAAGTCGTTTGGCCAAATATATCTGGAGCTTTAAAGTTCATGTGCCGTTTGACCCAGTACACTTCCGGGAGTCTATCCTAATTACCGAATCGCATATGGAGGGGGGCCTGGCTGGTTCTGTCAGTAGAGCATGTAACTCTTGACCTCAGGGTTGTGAGTTCGAGCCCCGCATTGAGCGTAGAGCTTTTAAAAAAGAAAATCCTGTGTGTAACAACTATTCTCATGTACAAAGATATTCATGTATAATATTTATGGTGACAAAGGAAGCAACTAAATGTCCATAAAACAGAGGAAACTGCTTACATGGTGGTAAATTATGCATTATTATGCATTAATGCAGTCATTCAAATGATAATCATGTAGACTGCAAATAAGCAAACATGCAGACAAAATCATACTAAAAAAATTAAGGTTACAAATGTAACTATATGTATAGAATATCCCCAAACTAGTTAATGCTCAGTATGTGCTTAGAAAAAAAACAGTGAAAGAATACACAACAATGTTAACAATCTTAACACCCATCAGTTTCTGGGCTTGGGGATTATGGGCGATTTTTGTGTGTTTTTAAAACATTTTTCCCATTTTTAAAAATGTTAAATAATAATCACATATGACTTTCATAATAAAAAATGAATGTTCTTTTAAGTAATTTTTTAATTCAATTTTTTAAAAGATTATTTATTTATTTATTTATTTATTTGAGAGAAAGAGAGAGAGAGCGAGCCAGGGGGAGGGGCAGAGGGAGAGAGAGAGAATCTTTAAGCAGACTCCTCTCTGAATGCAGAGCCCGACGTGGGGCTTGATCCCCTCAGGCTGAGCCCATGACCCTGAGATCATGACCCTGAGATCTGACCTGAGCTAAAACAGAGAGTCAGATGCTTAACCGGCTGCACCACTCAGGTCCCCCAAATAATTTTTTTTTTAAAGAAAATCTATTTCATCCTCTGGGACTTCTCTTTATCATTGGCATTCACCAGTAGGTCGCCACTCCAACTCTGGTTTAGGAGAGCGGCTGAGAACTTTTGATGACAACCAGTAGCCTTTGTCGCTGTGGCTGCTTTTAATCCTCATGAGCACATTTGGTTCAGATAATCTCTATGGCTGTACCGATCCACAGATTCCCCGGTTGGCCCAAGCAACTTCTGACTCTGACCGAACCAGGGCATGGGCTTGCACACAGCAATCTCTCCCAGTGCCCAGGACTTCCCACCATCCCCAGATATTTCAGCTCCTGCTTTTGTGATGTTAAAACATTCTAGACCGAGTGCTGTGAGCCGGCACTGGCTGTCCGGGAGCCCATGTGTGGAGGGCTCTCACAGCCCAGGAGGGGGACACTGAAGAGTCAGACCCCCAGCTCTGTCACTAGCCCCGATCTGCAGAAAGCTGCATTCCTGTTCACGCTAATTGATATTTCTGACCTCCGTTCATATTTACACCCAGACATAAAGAGACCTGAAGCGTAATTTGGACCTAAGGCTGTTAAAGAACTGAGAGTCAAGAATGCCCTTACTGCCTCTCTTTCCTCATCAGTAAAGAGAGAGAGCTGGATCAGGTTTCCTCCAACGGCGCTATTTCATTGCTGAATGTGGGGCAAGCAGGTGCATAGGTGTGCAGGTGTGCACTGCCATGAGTTAATGACCGGTGCTGCTGTCAGAGCCGCCCGAGTGAGTCCAGGTGCCAGAGGGGCCGTCTGCCTCTGCTTAAGCTGCCACCTCGGACGCTGGTACAGCCAGGGCAGCACGCACCGTTGGTGACGAGCAAGCAGCTGGTCTGCCGGCAGGTCCGTCCCTGCACCCTCCCCATTTACTAGTAAGGGACATCTAATGATCCGTCTAGCCCTACAGCTTGAAAAAAGCTGCCTTGTTTTTTTTAAAAAAATATGTTAAAAGGGACCCACAAATCTAGCAGAAATAATTAGAACAAGATCATTCTCACTAATCAGAGACCCCATTGGTTATTTGAGAATTCGCAGAGTTGTCCCAACCTAGGAAGCAGACATCAAATAATTGCCCTGAATTTTTAAAAACAAGGTGCTATATTCTTTTTTCCAGTCTATCTTTCGCCTAGGACAATTCCCAAGAGATTTAGGAATATGCAATGACAGCACTGTCTCTAATCTAACATCATTGAAAACAACGACGTAATTCTAACTTCCTGAAAGAGAGGGAGCAGAAGCACAAAGGGAAAAGGTGGGGAAGGCATCCACATAAAGCACGATATGCTGGATTGCCTCCGGAACGGTGCTGTAAACTCTATCCCCAGAAGTCCACTCACCTGCCTTTCTCAGACATCTCGTGTACTTCTCTTCCTCGCCAGTGCACTCTGTTTTCAGTGGCCCAAACCCATCCCCACCACAAAAGGAAGACGCCAACTTTCATATTCTGAACAGCCAACATGGGTTTCCAAATGCAAATGGTTCTCTCAAGAAACAGCAAAAAGGAAAAGGATGTTCTTTTTCTCTCTTAAGACATTATTGGTCTGTTCATTATTCCAAGGATGTTTACTCATGCAAAAAAAAAAAAATCACCCCACAGTTTGTAATCTGGAGAGCAGGAGAAAGCAATTTCCACTAAACCTATAAATCCTCCTACGTCAGATGTCAGGGATTTTCTGAACTGAGGTTGAAGTCCTGTGTTTCTGTCAAATAATTATTTCGGCTGGTCTAAAATTAGTTCATCATCCAATGTGGTGAATATGTTAGTAAAGGTCTGCATTCTCTGGTCCAATGACTAGAAGGAAAATGGACCAAAGCAATTTCCAAAATGAGAAATGCCAGAGGTACTGAACTGCTTCCTGTGCCAAGTTAATGAGCTCCTCCCTGGATCTATTTTAAGCTTCCAGCCATTATTATTTGCTGTAGCTGAAGGCTGGATTTGCACAGCTCCCTGCCCCCACTCCCTCCTATGTTGAATCCACAGAAGCTCAGGGCTTCCTACCTGGGCAGGTTGTCTATATGGCTGAGGTTGGGAGGGCTAGAGGGGGAAGAGGATTTTTTGTTTTGTTTTGCACAGAAAGAACCAAATTTCCTTGTCAGCTGTGTTACTTGTATTATGAACTTTATCAGACTTTTCACATTTAAAAAATACCACTAATAAACTAGCAATATCCATTAAGTCTGTGCTTTCTGGTGTTAAAAGAACGGGCCCAAAATGGAGTCACTTATGCTAAGCTCCATGTTACCAAATCAAGACTCAGTTTCAGCCTCCCACCCCCAGAAATGGAATCTTAAACCAGTCAATCAGAAGTCACCTAATTAGGGGTGCCTGCGTGGCTCAGTCATTAAGCGTCTGCCTTCGGCTCAGGGCGTGATCCCAGCGTTCTGGGATCAAGCCCCACATCAGGCTCCTCTGCTGAGTGCCTGCTTCTTCCTTTCCCACTCCCCCTGCTTGTGTTCCCTCTCTCACTGGCTGTCTCTCTGTCAAATAAATAAATAAAATCTTTAAAAAAAAAAAAGTCACCTAATTAGCACTAATCTGCCTGATAGACACTTGCCATCCCCTAAAGGAAAGTAACCTTGCAATAATCAGTCTACTTTTTTTTGTCTAGTGTAACTTCCTTGTCCCACCCCTTCTGCTTATACAAATATTTCATTTTATATAGCTCCTCAGAGCTCCTTTCTATCTGCTAGATTAGATGTCGCCTGATTGGTGAATCATGGAATAAAGCCAATAAGATCTTCAAAATTTACTCAGTTGAATTTTTAAACACCATAGATAGTTTTTCCTTTTCTTTGATGCTTGTTCGAAGATTTGTGTTGTCAGAGTTTGTGTCTTCAACAAAGAAGGGCACTCCCAGAACCTTTTGGAAGAGGATAGCACAAGGTCCTTCAAACCATCGACTCTCCAAATCTCTGCTCACATGGCTTGAATAACTTTCAGAGCATATCAGTGGAACTTAGGATTTCTAGGACTCCTTATAGTTGAAAAGCAGACAGTTTCATGAAACTGCTAACCCAATAGCTATCAGAATGAGAATTAATTACATGAGACGGAACAAATTGATGCAGGAAATTTTACTGAGGTTATTTGGAATACTGTTGATTTGTTTTAATGTCCTACTTATTGGATATGTATGGAAGCCTTTCCTTTTTCTTCTCATGCTATATGTAATTCACAATAATTTTGTAAATTCTGCTGTTGTAAACTAAAATGAAACATTTAAAAGTGATATATGGTTCTCACTGACACAATTAATTACCCTCCTCAGAATTGAGAAACTTGCTTAGTCTCTTTGCTTTTCAATATAATTGCTTACATATGTTCAGTAAGAATCTGTCCTTCTTGCCAGGATATAACTGGAAGACTCCATTATGCAATCAAAGCATTGCCTGGAATATTATAGTTGAGAATGATGCGCAGTTGACAGATGTGACAAGCCATTTTAAAGGACAAAGTTTGCTTGCAGATGACATGATACTTTATGTGGAAAACCCAAAAGACTCCACCCAAAAATTGCTAGAACTCATACAGGAATTCAGTGAAGTGTCAGGATATAAAATCAATGCACAGAAATCAGTTGCATTTCTATACACCAACAACGAGGCAGAAGAAAGAGAAATTAAGGAGTCGATCCCATTTACAATTGCACCCAAAACCTGTAAGATACCTAGGAATAAATCTAACCAAAGAAGCAAAGGATCTATACTCGGAAAACTATAGAATATTCATGAAAAAAATGGAGGAAGACACAAAGAATGGAAAGACGTTCCATGCTCATGGATTGAAAGAATAAATATTGTTAAAATGGCTATGCTATCTAGAGCAATCTACACATTCACTGCAATCCCTATCAAAATACCATCAACTTTTTTCACAGAACTGGAACAAATAATCCTAAAATTTGTGTGGAACCAGAAAAGACCCTGAATAGCCAGGAATGTTGAAAAAGAAAACCAAACTTGGTGGCATCACAATCCCAGACTTCAAGCTCTATTACAAAGCTGTAATCATTGGGGTGCCTGAGTGTCTCAGTCATTAAGCATCTGCCTTCGGCTTAGGGCGTGAGCCTGGCGTTCTGGGATTGAGCCCTGCATCAGGCTCCTCCCCTGGGAGCCTGCTTCTTCCTCTCCCACTCCCCCTGCTTGTGTTCTCTCTCTGGCTGTCTCTCTCTCTCTGTCAAATAAATAAATAAAATCTTTAAAAAACAAAAAGCAAAAAAACAAAGCTGTAATCATCAAGACAGTATGACACTGGCATAAAAATAGACACATAGATCAATGGAACACACTAGAGAACCCAGAAATGGACCCTCAACTCTGTGGTCAACTAATCTTTGACAAAGCAGGAAAGAATATCCAATGGAAAAAGAGCAGTCTCTTCAACAAATGGTGCTGGGAAAATTGGACAGCCACATGCAGAAGAATGAAACTGGACCATTTCCTTACACCATACACAAAAATAGACTCAAAATGGATGAATGACCTAAATGTGAGACAGGAATCCATCAAAATCCTTAAGGAGAAACACAGGCAGCCACCTCTTCGACCTCGGCCGCAGTAACTTCTTGCTAGACACGTCTCCGAGGACAAGGGAAACAAAGGCAAAAATGGACTATTGGGATTGCATCAAGATAAAAAAAGGAAACAGTCAACAAAACCAAAAGACAGCCGACAGAATGGAAGAAGATATTTGCAAATGACATACCAGATGAAGGACTAGTATCCAAACTCTATAAAGAACTTATCAAGCTTAACACCCAAAGAACAAATAATTCAATCAAGAAATGGGCAGAAGACATGAGCAGATATTTCTGCAAAGAAGACATCCAAATGGCCAACAGACACATGAGAAAAGGGTGTTCAACATCACTCGGCATCAGGGAAATACACATCAAAACCACAATGAGATGCCACCTCACACCAGTCAGAATGGCTAAAATTAACAAGTCAGGAAACAACAGATGTTGGTGAGGATGTGGAGAAAGGGGAACCTTCTTACACTGTTGGTGGGAATGCAAGCTGATGCAGCCACTCTGGAAAACAGCGTGGAGGTTCCTCAAAAAAGTTGAAAATAGAGCTATCCTATGACCCAGCAATTGCACTATTGGGTGTTTACCCCAAAGATACAAATGTAGTGATCTGAAGGGGCACCTGCACCCCCATGTTTATAGTAGTAAAATCCACAATGGCCAAACTATGGAAGGAATGCACATGTCCATCAACAGATAAATGTATAAAGAAGATGTGGTTTAAGGGCCCCTGGGTGGCTCAGATGGTGAAGCATCTGCCTTCAGCTCAGGTCATGGTCTCCTGGGACCAAGCCCCATGTTGGGCTCCCAGCTCAGTAGGGAGTCTGCTTCTCCCTCTCTCTCTACCTCTCCCCCTGCTTGTACTCTCTCTGTCTCTCTCCCTCTTACATGAAGAAATAAAATCTTAAAGAAAAAAAAAAAAGATGTGGTATATGTATACAATGGAATATTACACAGCCATCAAAAAATGAAATCTTACCATTTGCAATGACGTGGATGGAATAGAGGGTATTATGCTAAGTGAAATAAGTCAATCAGAGAAAGACAATTATCATATGATCTCACTGATGTGCAGAATTTAAGAAACAAGGCAGAGGATCATAGGAGAAGAGAGGAAAAAGTGAAACAATATGAAACTGGAGAGGAAGACAAACCATAAGAGACTCTTAATCTTAGGAAACAAACTGAGCGTTGCTGGAGGGGAGAGGGGTGGCTGGGTGATGGGCATTGGGAATGGTATGTGCTGTGGTGAATACTGGGGGTTGTGTAAGACTAATGAATCACAGACCTGTACCCTTAAACAAATAATACATTATATGTTAATTTAAAAAATAATAATTAAAAAAAAAAGTCCCGGGAGTAAAAAAAAAAAAAAAAAAAAAAAAAAGCCCCGGGGGAAAAAAAAAAAAAAAAAAAAAGAACAAAGTTTGGGAGCCCCCAGCTGGATAGATAGAGCATGCAACTCTTTTTTTTTTTTTTTTTTTAGGTTTTATTTATTTATTTGACAGAGAGAGAGGCAGCGAGAGAGGGAATACAAGCAGGGGGAGTGGGAGAGGGAGAAGCAGGCTTCCCGCTGAGCAGAGAGCCTGATGTGGGGCTCGATCCCAGAACTCCAGGATCACACCCTGAGCCGAAGGCAGACGCCTAACGACTGAGCCACCCAGGTGCCCCAAGCATGCACCTCTTGATCTAGGGGTTATGAGTTCGAGCCCCATGCTGGGTGTACAGATTACTTAAAAATAAAATCTTATTTAAAAACTTATAAAGAATAAAGAACAGTTTGGCTGGATTTATGAAGTCAATGATTAAAAAGTCCTCCCAGGAAAACTGACCTGAATGTTTATAGGGTCCAATCTGATAAGGAGTAGGGAAGGTCACTTCAAAGGCAAGCCATTAGGATATTTTTTCAAAACCTCAAGAAGAGAGGAATTTGCCCAAATATAAATATACTGCAGCTAAAATCTGGTGGAGTATCTTGGGACAGCAAATAAGATGTGCTTTTCAAAGTCCAGTCTAAGATTCCTTATGAAGATTTACAGACAGAAGTTAATTTGGGACCAAACAATACTGTATGACTCTAGATTTCTCAAAGCAGGCTGAAAGGAGGCCTCTCTGATCAATCAACAATCTTGATGCACCTATCTAAGTCATCAGCCAAACCTAATAAGACCAGCTTTTTTTGATGACCGAGAATAATCTTTAAACTATGTTTGATCACAGGGTGAAGGAAATCTGCCAGGAGAAACAGTCAGGTATTGAAATGGACAAAAGGGATTATTGGGTGTCCTTGCAATAGAATGCCAAGCTTTGTTCAGTGGGCCCTCCAGGGATTATCTCTTCCTCTAGGGATGTGGCCTTCACTTGTCTTCGACCAGGCCATTTTACAGCTCTGTGCAAGTAGACATCAACATGTAGAAAGCTGACAGTAACATATCTTTCTGTCCATAGCTATGCAAATTATTTCTTTTGTTCAATATAGAATATAAATCTCTGTAAATCAAATCCTCATATGAACTAGTTGTACCATCTTACTAGTCCTCTCACTAATTAATGAGTTAAATAAAAACTTTGACCTGTGTTCATTTTTATAGTTAGATGAGAGTTGTGATTAGATCTTATACAAATTATCCTTTAACAGCAGTCCATAAACAGACGTTGAAAATCATTCAACATATAGAAATAAAGGCAGAATATGTGATGTCTCCAGAAGTCAACGCAAGCCAAGCATGATTAGATACTCAATTGGTAGCGGATGCCAACCTGAAGAACCAAAGAGGCAAAGGGGAAAGATCCTGGGGCTGAGTACACAACAATCTCCAGGCCAAGAAGGCATTGAGGGGGCCATTAAAGGGCTCTTTGATGCTCATTTTGGAATATTGGAAAAATGCATTTCTCTCTCGTTTGGAGAACCCTGGACATAACCAAAGAGAGCAAATCCAGGTGGCCTCAAATATGCATTTCTTCCCTTCTCTCAATAACTTAGCAGAGAGCCAGCTCCAGACGTCTCAATGCCAGGACAGGCCGATGCTAGATGCCCGGCCTTCCTAACAAGGCCACTTCTCCCCCCAGGAAGCTCCATGGCAGAGCCCTACAGGGAGGAGCCCTGTCTCGGAGCCCTTTCTGCATTTGGCCCTGGCCAACCCTACCCAGCCCACGCACCCTTCTTGGAGGGAACGTGAAGGCTCAGAAAGCCATATGCACTTTGCCACTTCCCTACTTATGAGTGCTCTTACTAAATGTTTCCCCCTGTTAACGCCATGTGACTACTGTGGAGAGTATCCAGGCCATTTTTGCAAGATAAGGATAGAGGAGGGATTTGTGAAGATGACATGTGGCCTGAGAGACTGGTTGGGGCTAGCATCCAGATTCAGGAAGGTGGAGGAGTTAGAAGCCATGATCCAAGCTTATTGAGGACCCGGACTGACTTACTCATGTATGGTATTTCCAGACCAATTTTAAAAACCAGTGCTTTTGACAAAACCTTCCTTTTCCTTTACTCAGCACACCAGCTTCCTCTCTTTCTAATTTCTTCTCTTTTTTTTTTAGATTTATTTATTTATTTATTTGAGAAATAGAGAGTGCGTATGCCAGAGGTGGGGGAGAGAGGGAGATAGAGAAACTCAAGCAGACTCTCTGCTGAGCGAAGAGCCCAATGTGGGGCTTGATCTCAAGATCCTGAGATCATGACCTGAGCTGAAATCTAGAGTCAGACGCTCAAGCAACTGAGCCACCCAGGCGCCCCCTTAACTTCTTCTTCTTCTTCTTCTTCTTTTTTAATTCCTCACTCATCATGGCCTTCTCTACATCAATGCAGGACCTCCAGGGTAGGATTCCTTCAGTGGTGAAAGGACCAGGTAGTATTTGAGGCTAGCTTGCTTTCTCATTGCCTCTTCTAGGCTCTTCAAGTGTCCCCTTGCCTCCAGCCCTCAGAACCAGCCCAACACTCACTGACAAAGACGGTCAACTTCAGACACCACACTCCTGGCTGCTCCAAGGCAATGGCCCTAGGTCTTCATCAATTGTTTTCAAGTTACTCACTCTAGAACATTCTCTAGTTACATGCACACCAGTTTTGCTCTGGCTCTGTACTCCTGGCATTGGACTGAAACTTGCCAGGTAGGGAATTAGGGATAAGAGAGAGAGCAAAGAAAATGAATTGGATGAAACAATGACCAGAAGAGTCATTTTTCGGTTCCCGATGCAGGTACTTATTTACTCACTGTATTGCCCAAGCTACAATTTAAACTGTTGTATAATTGAGACATTCAAAGACCAACAAGTAAAATAGAATATTGTTTCTTTCTCACATAACAGTTCAGAGGC
Organism: Ailuropoda melanoleuca; assembly: GCF_002007445.2. Lineage (NCBI taxonomy): Eukaryota > Metazoa > Chordata > Mammalia > Carnivora > Ursidae > Ailuropoda > Ailuropoda melanoleuca. Next base: position 41,149,334 of record NC_048227.1, read on the forward strand.
AAGTGGTCCAGGTTGATGAGGAAGTCTGCTCCGTACAATGTTTGTTCCATCTTGTCTCCCCTTCTTAGGGTGCAGTCCTTATATGCATGGCTAAAGTTGGGCTGCCCGGGTCATGGGGAGAGGCAAAGAGAAAAAATGAAAGGCAGCAATTTCCTTTTAAGAAAGTGACACAAAAGCTGAACTCATCACTTCTATTCACATTCTCCTGGCAAGTAGTAGGCCCTTTCCCAACTGTGAGGAGTCTGAGATGAGCAGTTTCTTGATGAGTCACCTTATGCCTAGCTAAAACTCCTTCATTGTGTAAAAACAGGACAATGCATTTGGGGGAACAATCAGCAGTCTGCCAAACTCTAGTTTCTCTCTCCATCCCAGGAGTCAGGTAGCAGTGACTTGAATCCCAACTTTTATTCCTATAAACCCACTTTGCTGGCCTCTTTTCCCCCTTGGCCCCATTCACATCTGGAGCTAACCACTCCAGATCCGTCAGAGCACCCAAACAAAGCAAAGAGGGGACAAAATGTCCGTCAGACCATTAAGAACAGGCATGCCGAGAAGTCTGTGGTATTTACAGTGAGCGTCGACAGCCATCACCCCTGTTCTGCGTCTGCTATTTTAGTTAAGTCCGATTCCCTGATCTCTAGGTCTTTTCAAGCCCATCTGTAATGTCATGTGTCATTTTCCTGTTGAATTATTAATCCATAAACCAGCTGGTGGTGTTGTCACACCGAAACCACTTAAATTACTTTATTATTTAATATGGTGGTAACAAGAGGCTATTTGGAGATTGCCCACCATCTATTTTACAATTTTTATGATTGATAGGCTATCTAGATTAATAAGAAGCCTCGGTTAGCTGGATTGAGCTTTCCACTAAGTCTTTGGGTCTGAATAAACCCAGCCAAGTGTTGCACAGTGCCAAGAATCAACAGACCATCAGAATATAATCCTCTGATAGCAGAGTCTGAATTTTATCCACACATATTTTTTTTTATCATAGGAATCATCACAAGCTTGGTGCCTGATACTTGGTAGAAATCAATAAATATCGGCTGCATGAGTAGATGTCTTTGTCTAGATTCACTTTTTTCTTTTCTTTCTTTCTTCTCTCTCTCTCTCTCTCTTTGTGTGTCTGTATGTGTGTGTCTGTGTGTGCATGTGGATATACAGTTGTTCCAGCACCATTTGTTGAAAAGACTGTCCTTTCTCCATCAAATGGCCTTTGCTCCTTTGTCAGAAATCAGATGACTATATTTGTATGGTCTATTTCTTGTCTCTATTCTGATCTTTTGATCTATGATCTACTCTTTCACAAATATCACACTGTCATGATTATTGTAGCTGTAAGGTAGATCTTGAAGTTGGGTAGTATCAGTCCTCCAACTTTGCTTCTTCTTCAATATTTTAATGGCTGTTCAGGATTTTTGTCTTCCCATATAAACTTCAGAATCACTTTCTTGATATCCACAAAATACCTTGCTGGGATTTTGGTTGGAATTTCATTGGACCTATAGATCAAGTTGGGAAAAACAGACATCCTAACAATATTGAGGTTCAACAATACCTATCCATGAACATGGAAAATCTCTCCATTTATTATGTGTTCTTGATTCCTTTCACTATGTAGATAAATGAATTAATAAATACTGCCACTTGTACTTCACGCTTGGAGTTATTTCTGAAATGTCAAGAACCTGAATCATACTGTAGAATTTTCTTATTTTCAATACTTTTTCTTATGAATAATTAAAGTGGCAAGCTAACTTTTTTGCACATCTACATCAAATAGATAACTTTAATGATTCCACTCACCCACCCACACTGCCCCCACCTTAGTCCAGGCCCCACGAGTCCACTCTTGCCCCCTGCACCAATTATCAATTTATTGCCTCCCAGCCTCAGTCTCACCTTTCATTGGCCTACTTTGTGATACTAGAGCCCGACTCTGCAAACCACACTTCTCCTTGCCAGCCAACATGATGCCAGGCTCCGCCAAAGAAGTCTGAAAGGCTAGAGGAGAGAGAAGAGAACTTTTCTTCCAGTTTTCATTTTTTAAAGTGGCAGCAAAGGGGAGGCGCCTGGGTGGCGCAGTCGTTAAGTGTCTGCCTTCAGCTCAGGGCGTGATCCTGGCATTCTGGGATGGAGCCCCACATCAGGCTTCTCCGCTGGGAGCCTGCTTCTTCCTCTCCCACTCCCCCCGCTTGTGTTCCCTCTCTTGCTGGCTGTCTCTCTCTCTGTCAAATAAGTAAATAAAATCTTTTAATAAATAAATAAATAAATAAAGTGGCAGCAAAGGGAAGAGTGTGCAGCTGGTCCCTGCCATGTTCTCCAAAGCAGCTGATGTTCTCGCGGTTCCAGTGAGCAGCCCCCCAGCAAGTCTCTGCTCCCGAGCGGTGAGCAGGTTGTTCCTGCAGCGGCCACACCTTGTCAGATGAGTCTGAACCTGCAAGCTTGCAGGACCTCTTCTAAGTTTCTCAATTCCTTACTTGTTCCTCTAATTCCTTTTTTACCTTTTCCTCGGCCCAGGGACTGCTCTCCGTAGTGGCTACCTGTGTACACATTGGAATCTTCTACCCCTTTTAACAGTTAAGCAACTTATATCTAGTTAACAGCTCCTCATATGAAATGTTCCCTATTCAGGGGTGCCTGATGGCTCAGGCAGTTTAGGGTCTGCCTTTGGCTCAGGTCATGATCCCAGGGTTCTGGGATCCAGTCCTGCATCGGGCTCCCTGCTCAGCAGGAAGTCGGCTTCTCCCTCTGCTTCTCCTCACCCCGCTGCCCATCCCCGCCCCCCACCGCTCATGTGCTCTCTCTCCCCAATAAATGAATAGAATCTTTTAAAAAAAGATAATAAATGTTCCTTATTCAAATCGCTGGTGTAGTTTCTGCTTCTTGACTGGCCTCTGACTGCCACACCCCCTGTGTTATTCTCCAGAGAGCAGCCAGAGTGATTCACTTGTTAAATTTGGATCCCACTATCAGTGGGTATAAAAAAATAGAATAAAATAGGGGTTTGGGGTTATAAGGTGAATGAACACTCCACCTCTGCTGATACACTTCTATGGTTTCCAGATGCACTTTGAATAAAAACTCAACTCTATATCCTGGCCTTGAGACTCCTGCCCAGATTCCCAGGTTTATCTGGTTACCTTCCCTCGTCTCATCGTGCTCCAGACATTGTGTTAGATGTGACGGTTTCCCGCTATGATGGTCAGTTTTATGTCTCATCTTGGCAAGGCCATGCTACCCAGTGACATTTAATCACACATTAATCTAGGTCTTGCTGGGAAGGCATTCAGTAGATGTGGTTCACATCTACCATCAGTTGACTTTATGTAAAGGAGATTACCTTTGCTAATATGGGTGGGCCTCATCCAATCAATTGAAAGGACTTAAGAGTAAACCTGAGGTTTCCCAGAAGAAGAAATTCTGCCTTAAGACTACAGCACCATCTCCTGCCGGAGAGCTCCAGTTTACCAGGCTACCCTATAAATTTTGGACTTGCCTGCTCCAACAATCACATAAGCCAATTCCTAGAAATAAATAAAGTAGGAGATAGATAGATATTAGATAAATGCATAGATACATAGAAACATAGACCTGTGTCCTACTGATACACATGGGCACCTCAAACTCAAACTCAGGGCCTGCCTGGAGCTCGGCTGCCCACTCGGCAGGTCTGACTGGCTCTTCTCATTCTTTAAATCTCAACTGAACATTGCCTTTTCAGAGAAGCCCCCCAACCATCCTACTTAATTAGATTTTGTATCTATTCTTTCCCTTTCTAACTACTCCGAACAAGATTTCAATCATCAATGAGGCATGTCTCTTTTGCTCATCACTTAGAATCTTTGCTGGCTCACAGTAGGTGCTCGATAAATATTTAGTGAATTAATAATGAACCTATTCAATGCCCAATGCTTTTATTTCCTAAGGAAGAAAGTACATAAATATATTGACATTTTTGCTAAGTTTAATTTTGTTTCCAAATAATAGGAAACAATTTCACGTGCTCATGTACTGATACATTTTAGGAAAAGGTAACAAATTTTGAAATTAAAATTAGTTTTGATTAGCATTGATTTAATTTTTAAACACGATACCATAATTGCCCCAATTTTCTCACCTTGAAAGTTTGTTCAAATCCAAACCATCCCGTGTAGCTCATCTTTTTAAAAAACATAACCTCTTGTGACCATAAAGCTCAGCTTGAGCTCTCTTTCTCTGAGTACTAACAGCACTGTCTCTGCACTGCAAACTTCAGCATTTCACGGTCTGCTGCCTAAAATGGTTGGCTACTTGCTTCGCATACACTGTGCTAACCTTCTTTCTCTAAGGACAATATAAAACGTCATCAACTGTATCTTACTCACCTTCTTATCACACTAGCACCCAGCACAAGACTTTGTACACTGTTGGTTGAAAAATTACATTCCTTTTTGATTATTTCTCATAATTATGGTAAAATAATAAATATTTCGTGAATGCTTAAACAAATTATCTGGTGATTCTCTGAACAATCCTTCAAACACTTGGCCAAAATCCTTGGGACGTTGGGCATTTGGTCTCCTTCCTGTGAGGCAAGCTCTACTCCCTGCTTTGGCAAGTTCTTTCCAGTAGGAGTCACAAGTGGGTTATGAAAATGTGAATTGTTAGTTTAAATTGATTAGAGGTTATGAACATAAACTGGCGACAAAGAGTCAGTAAGAAAAACGCATATGTAATTCCCCACCCTTAAAAAAGAGAATGAAGGAACGCAGCACTAAAGTTTCCAGTTTTTTCTAACTACCATGGTTTGCTGTTTTAGATGACGAATTTTTCCCTCCGTCAGGTGAGAACTAGTAGTCAGAAGAAGACTTACAACCTGCGGAGTATTTTCAGCACAGTAATGGACATCTTGGGTGACTTTGGGTATTTTTTTAACTAGTTGCACTGCAATCTCTCATTTGGAATAATCCCTCTAAGCTATAGATCCATCTAGGACCAGCAATAAATAATAAGAATCTGTAAAGTGCTATGTCAATGGAAAGAATAATATCACAGGAATAATTTGCAACAACATCCTCAACAAGTGGCCCATGGAAAACCAATAGATAGTTTAAAATAAAAAGTAGTCAAGGGGCCCCTGGGGGGCTCAGTCAGTTAAGTGTCTGACTCTTGATCTCAGGGTTGTGAGTTCAAGCCCTGTGAAAAGTAGTCCAAATAGTGGCTCTCAAGAAACAGACTCTTAGCTGTAGAGAACAAACTGATGGTTGGTTATCAGAGGGGAGATGGGCAGGGGGATGGGTGAAATGAGGGAAGAGGATTAAAAGTGCACGTATCATGATGAGCGCTCAGTAACACATGGAAGTGCCGAGTCACTATATTGTGCACCTGAAACTAACATAACACTGTATGTTAACTGTACTGCAATTCTAAAAAATATTTTTTTAAACTAAAAAAAAAAAGAGTAGTGGCTCTCAATCACTATTTCGGCCCACCCAATGGACTGAAGACCACTGGGTGCCCTTGAGGAAAGCAAAGGGAATCCATCAATCTATAGGGGTGCTCTATCTGCGAAAAATAGAGGCTTGACTCAAGCAGGCTTAAAAAGAAATGCATTATCTCACAGTAACAAGAAACCCAGGCTACAGGGTTATTTGATTTAGTGATGTCATAAAAAACTCAGGTTCTTAAAGAACAAACACAACAATAACTCAGGTTTTTTCCTTCCCTCATTCTTTTATGTGTCTTCTATTCCCTCTTCCATGATTGAATATGGCAGCCAGCAGGAACAGGTCTCCTCATTCATATCTAGTGGGAGAGAAAAAGAGACAACCTCTTCCCAGAGCAGAAGATAAGCCCTTCCCTTCCGTTTGCGCCAGCCACGGAAGGAAGGTCGTAAGTCCGCCCCTAGACCAGTTACCTTCATCAGGGGAAAATGTGATCTGACAGATGAATCAGCATCGCCCTCTGGACTGGGAAGGGGCAGATGTCTGAACAAAACTGGGGCTGTGATTCAGGAAGGAAGAAAACAGGTGGCAGCTGTCTCAGCCTCCAGTGGTGCCCCCCGCAGGTGCAAGGCCTCTGGAGACAGAAGGCACCACCTGCCCTTGGGCTGTTTCCAAATGCCCTAGTGGCTCCTCTGATCAATAAAATGCAAACCCATTTTGGAAGTTGGGAAGTGCTGCTGAATCATAAGGGCCTTTAAAGATGTTATTTATTCATTTGAGAGAGAGAATGACAGAGAGCACAGAGCAGGGTCAGGGGCAGAGGGAGAAGCAGACTCCCCACTGAGCAGGGAGCCCGATGTGGGGCTCGATATCTGGACTCTGGGATCATGACCTGAGCTGAAGGCGGACACTTAACCGACTGAGAAACCCAGGTGCTCAAAAGGGCCTTTAGCTATATATTTCCTCCACCCAGAGATATTTAACATTATGACTGCAGTCATCTGATCAGAAAGAAAACGGGCAGTTTTTGATGTAAACCTTTGTGGGGAGTCAGTGCAGCTCTGTCTCCCTCTGCTGGAATCGTGATCAAATTGTTAAAGCAACTTTTTATCATTTCCAAACCTGTCTTGAACTGAAACACTCAGGCCTCTAGGTTCAAGTATAACTTCACAAAAAGTCCCCTAGTTTCTTGTTGATGGAGTTTGATGTGCTCCTCACAGCTCCAGGGGAGTCATCGTGGGGAAAAAGGAAACACTGTGAGATCAATCTATGCCTAAAGCCACAGTGACCTTTTGGAGCCCTTCACAGGGTGTGCTAGGAAGAAAGAGAGGTGTTGATGTGGGGTCCCCTTGGTAGCAAACCAGCTGCTGAACTCTAGTTTGCAATTGAATGGTCCTGTGGCATTTACAAAACATTTTTACATCCGTGGTTCCATTTGGCCCCAAACCAGCCCTGGAAGTAGGCACAGCAGATTACTACGTCTGCTTCAGGGATGAGGAAGCTGAGGCTCCAAGACATTAAGTTATTTTCCGCAGCACATGTAGCTGGAAAGCAGGAGAACTTGGGCTTTTGATCCCAGAGCCTGTGCTGTTCCATTGACTCTAACTCCACCCCCTTCCTGAAATGGCTGGTGTGCAAAATGATTTTATTTGTCACACAGTCTTCTTATCTAACACGTTGCCCCGGGCATTTTGAACACACCTTAGATCTTCTAGTTAATTAGTTCCAGATTATTCCTGCTAATTAGGGGAAATGACTCATTCGAATGAAAGAAGGCTTTTTGGCCATGGTAAGAATGAATTCTTTGAATGAGAAGCCATATTTGAAGCTGTTCAACTCTTGAAGAGAAGGAAGAATGCAATTTAATCTTACCATAAAATAAACAACAGGGTTAAGCTGAACTCAGCCGCGGAAAAGGACATAATAGTTGTGCAATTTAATGTATGACTATTTGACTTATATTAGCATGTGGCTGTCTTGACTCACAGATTAATTTTGGTTGCATATAATTCCTTAAAATAAGCTAATATAAATTCCACTCTCTTCGAGTCTGTGGAAAAATAAAAACAAAATAGCTACTCTCGCCGTGTTTCATTTGTCTCCGCTTTTTCAGATGACTTGGTTCTTTGCTTTAAGGAAAGAGAAAACACTAGGGATCCTTAAAAGTCAGTGAAATGAATTCTTTTTGTAGATTTGCGTCCACTTTCTGCCCTCTGTCAGGGTTAGGCTTTCTTTAGGAGCTTTTTTTTTTTTAGACTTTATTTATTTATCTGACAAAGAGCACGCACAAGCAGGGGGAGCGACAGGCAGAGGGAGACGCAGGCTCCCCACTGAGCAGAGAGCCGGATGCCCCAGGACCCTGAGATCATGACCCGAGCCAAAGGCAGATGCTTAACCCACTGAGCCACCCAGGCGTCCCCTGTTTTGTTTTTGTTTTTTTTTAAGATTTTATTTATTTGAGACAGAGAGCACAAGAGGGGTGGGGCACAGAGGGAGAATCAGGCTCCCCACTGAGCGGGGAGCCCAGTGCGGGGCTCCATCCCAGAACCCCGAGATGCTGACCTTAGCCAAAGGCAGACGCTTAACCGACTGAGCCACCCAGGCGCCCCACTTTAGGGGCTTCTGAAACCCCGAGAACACCCAGGACAGCTCCAACGCGGACATAAATGACAGGTCTGTGGAGGACGCCGTCCCTGACGGTGGGTGGCATCTCCCAGAATCGTAACTACCCCAGCTGGAGGAGGCCTTGGTGCTCTCCAAGCGAATCTACCTCATTTATGAACAGAAAACAGGTCCAGATGGGTACTTTGCTTGGGTCGCTTTTCCCCAGCGGCTCCAGCGTTGTAGGAAATTCTTGTTCTTTTCAGCTCCATTTAGGTACACCTGGTAATTTCCTGTTTTCGCCAACGCTGGCGATACAGCCAGCCAATCCTCGGTGATGTGGTTTTGGAGGGCACAACTCCTGCTTCTAATTATTCTGTAGAAAATGCTAAAGAAAGCAGCACAGGTGGTTTTCTCAGCTGGTTCTTCTAGAGCTGAATATTCAGTTTCAGGAGTCACTGAGTTGTTTCACCCAACTTTAGAATTTCCACAGCTCACACTCTGAAACCTCAGTGTTAGGAACATGTAATATTTTAGACAACCGTGATTATTTTGCTTAAAAATTGAACTTTACTTTTGGGTCAATTTGAAGGTACCAATTAGTATTAATGAGTAATTTTACTGTATTTTCTTTATTTTGTCTTATTTTAAAGTTTTTATTTATCCATGAAGTAATCTCTACACCCAACACAGGGCTCAAACTCATGATCCTGAGATCAAGAGTCGTATGCTCTTCGGACTGAGCCACCTAGGTGCCCCCCTTTTAAAGAGTGGTCCCCAGTAATTTTAAAAGAAAAAAGAAAAAGAAATGCAATGCTGCCCCCCATCCCCCCACCCCCATCCCTACCCAGTCATGCAAGGTCCCTTTCAACTCAGTTAGCCACAGCCTCAGACAAAAAGGGGTGCAGCCAAAGTGCAAGAGTGGTCTACAAGAAGCAAGGCCAAATGTCCAGGTGAGGACAAAGACATTCCAGTAAGTGACCAAATGGCCTTGGATACGGGGATGCTTCCTTCTCAGCATTCAGTGCTACAGGGTGTTTCCCACCTCAGCTGGACACCACACTGTGTGTCCTGGGAAAGATGGCCGTCAGTAGGAGCTCCCGGATCTGTCCCATGCTGTGGCTGGTTCTGGTTGTCTCATAAATAGAGTATTTGCTGAGAGCGTGGCTGACCAGGCAGTCTCACAGCAAACCTCTAGGAAGAGCAAAATGGGAAATCACTGAGATTTTAGGCGAGCTTACAGCTTCCTTCTCTTATAACTTGTAGACAGCAGGCCAACAAATCTAAATTTAGCAACCCTCCCACAAGGAAATAAAGGCAGTGGATAATGACAATTATTGTAAAGTGGGCTGTTGGGAGGAGGTATAATGACATCTTTCTCTAGAGGCAGATGGCACAATAGTAACAGCTCAGATTAGAGCCAGTTCTATGGATTAAAATCCCATTTATGCCATTCATACCTGTGTGGCCTCTGGGCCTCAAGCTCTTCATCTGTAAAACGGGAATGATGGCAACAGTACTTACTCCTTAGGAAGGTAAATGAGTTAATAAACCAAAAAATGCAAGACACATGTGAATATTCCACTGAGTCTTTCAAGGGAAACCTGTGTGAATTTGTCACAGACAACACTACCATTTTGCATTTACACAGAGCTTTAAACTGACAGATACTTTGCCTGCATTCTCTCATTTGCTTCTCAAAAAAACAAAACAAAAAAGCCCTGTGAAGTAGGAACTAGTGTCTCCATTTTACACATAAGAAAACTAAGAATCCGAGAGTTTTCTCCACTGTAAAGGGAAAAATCAATAGCCCATCATGAGTGACTCTTCTCTAAATTGTAAAGATGCATTTTCAAACCAATCCTACTTTCTTCATTTGATGGCAATTGGTAGATAACAACTTTTTTTTTTAAAGATTTTATTTATTTATTTGAGAGAGAGAGAGAGAGAGCACAAGCAGGGTAGGGAGGCACAGAGGGAGACGGAGAAGCAGACTCCTCCCTGAGCAGGGAGCCCAATGCAGGACTCGATCCCAGGATTCTGGGATCATGACCTGAGCCGAAGGCAGACGCTTAACCAACTGAGCCACCTGGGCACCCCAGGTAACAACTTTTTTTAAAGTGCATGAATATGTTTTGCTTCGTCCCACCATCCTCCACAATTCCCAACTCACCCCAGGATCTACGCGAGGCAGGGTTCCAGGTGCAACTTTGCCACCTCTGAGCATTAGCTGAGTATCTCTGATGCACATGTTTCTGCCGTAAGTCAGGCACATACACGTACCTGTCAGCTCCTTTATCTCTAAGTTATACATTCATTATTTATATACTTATTTAAATTATTTCTTATAACTATTATAAAAACCTTTACTTCTCCAAACTGAAAATGATCTAAATGTCTGTCAACAGGAGAATGGATCAAGAAATCACGGTTTATTCATACCACGGGACAACACACAGCAGCAAATAGGGTTGAACTATAGCTACTTGCGACACCGTGAAGGAATCTCAAAAATGTCTGCCGAATGAAAAAGCCAGACACAAAAGACTACATGCCTTATGATTCCATTTATACGAAGTTTTAGAATTGATAAAACAAATCTAACGGTGATGGATCCCAGAACAGTGATGGTGAGGTCAGGGGGAGGTGGACATGAGGACTGACCGGAAATAAGGCATCAGAGAACTCGGTGAGGTGTCAGAAATGCTCCGTCTCTTGATAGGAAGGCAGGTTACTGGGTATACGTGCTTTTAAAATTCACTGAACTGTACACACCATTAAGATCCGTACATTTCACTGCATGGAAAACACCTGAATAAAAGCTGTGGTCTCTAGGTAGTTTATACAGTTATCCAAGAATAAGTAGTTTATTAAAAGGTAGCTTTTTGAATTCAAAATAAAAATTAAACCAACAAAAAAATAAATAAATAAAAGATAGCTTTTCCAGAAATACAGATATGACTAGCCATGCCAGCCATTTCGATGCCCATATCCGTGCGGACTACTGATTGACATGAAGGAGACACGAACAGAAGAGTATTGTCGAAAAGGAAAGATGCCTTTGTTTTTGGGCATGTATGACCTCAAGGTAAGCAGTAACTTGAATCACAGGCACACAGATGGTCCAGATCACTAACCCATTAACTAACACCTTGTTATTCACAATATGTTATTTTTAAATGTAGTCTTGTTTCTTTTATTAGGAAAGAGCCCCCAGGACAATAAGCTCCCGCTACTCACCACACCCTGGCATTATTCTTACTTTTAATACACGTATGTCATATTTACTAATCGACTCAATGGCTAAAGCTATCCCAGCCCAGAAGAAGCTGTCCTCTGTGTCCCGCTTACATCCTTACACTGGCGGGAGATCTCAAAACAACACCACTGTTAACTAAGAGGATGGGTGACTCAGGGCAAACCCTTCGTCATTCCCAGGACAACAACCCCAGACCGAGAGTCACCTCGGAGGCTGATTTTGCACTCTTGCCACTAGTAATCAAGGCCCCCTTAGAGTGTGAGGACAGGCCAGTGCAGCCTCTGGAGAGAAAAGTCACATAAACGGCAGGGGTGGGGGGAGCAGTGAGTGGGAGCAGGGGCTTGAGGCCTTCACAGTCTATTCCATGGAGAATTGCCTTGGATTTGCTGACCGCATTTGCTTGTCCCTAAAATTGGCAGAGTTCCCCTCTTTCAAAATAAATGATAGCAGGGACTCAGTACAGAAGGTCCTATTTCTGGGCATAGAAACATTCCAAGTCTCTGAGCTCAGTAGTAACAGAAGCTTCTGGCATTAACACAATGCTTTAGAAAGACCCATATATCTCTGCCCTGCTTCACACTTGAGATAGAAACAAGAGGTAACTGGGTGAGGGGGAGGGAGAGGGGGTAATGGCTGAACATTTTGTTCTTGCTTATGACCTTCCTAACTCTTCTCAGCTGGGTCTTCATGGAAACAAGTGGGTGTGTTCTTGGGTGGTATGGCAGGAACTGCTCTTTCCTACACTATATGCTTTTCCTTTTCTTCCAGAATTCTCTGGTTTTAGCTAGGTATATGCCTATTTGGAGTAAATACATTTCCCAGCATTCTTTGCAGCTAGATGTGGCCATGGAACCAAGTTCTAGCCAATGGGGAAGTGTGTGACAGCCTCCTGGAACTTTCCTTGAAAGGTAGCTTTCCTTGAAAGGATGCTCCTTTTTTCCTTCTTCCTCCCCTTAAGCATCCTGCTTCTTCAATTGCAGAAATGACTGCTAGGATTCCTACCACCATCTTGGACTATGAGGTCAAGGTCAATTCATGTCATTTGTTGAATAGTCACTAATTTGAATTATATAACTGGCAGAAGAGAGGATCTGGACAAGCACTTTTCCTCTAAAAACTAGCTTTCTGCCATTATGCGAGTTACTCAACCTCCCTGGGTCTGTTCCCACCTTTGCAAAATGAAGAAGAAGCCCCCCTCTTAGAAAGGTGGTCCCCAAGAGTGCTGCCTTGTCCATGACAAAGTTTTCATCTGTCCTTTGGATGAAAATGTCTGGGTAAAATGCAAACTGGGTTCTCTTGTGAAGAATTTTATATACTCTGAGATCAAGTCAGTTAAAATTTTTGTTGTTTTAGAAATGATTGTGATTACAGATGGAAGGGATAGTTTGGGTCGTAGGGCAATTTTAAATGTTTTCTTTCTTCCTCTCCTTTGCCTTCTTCGCCCCCCTCCTCCTCCTGCCCTCTCCTGCTCCTCTCCTTGTCTACATTGCATGTTCTCTGGGCTGGGTCCCGGGCTGAGTAATTTAGACACATTAACATACTCCTCATATCCACCCGAAGAGGCCAGAATTACCATCTTCCTTTTTTTCCAGATGGAGAAACTAAAGCTCGGAGAGATTAAGTACATCGCTCAGTGTCACACAGCTCGCAAAATGCGTTCACTGAATCTCCAGGCTCCTGCCTCCATACGGAACATGAATCAGACATTTCAGTAGCTAACGGGAAGTGACATGGTGTAAGTAAAGCACCCGGCACAGTACCTGGCACAAAGAGTAGTTATTTATTCCTTCCTTCCATAAATATTTGCTGAGCATTGACCATGTGCCAAGCACGGTTATATGCCCTGAGACACAGCAATTATGAATACAGATGGAAATCCCTGTCCCGTGGAGCTTACATTCTGGGCTTATTACATTTGTGGTTCCATCCTCTGCTGCAGCTTTCGGCCACACGCACTCTCTCTGCTCACAGGAGGACTGAAAAAGGGCTGTGGCCATGTTTCACTCTCCGGCCCTACAGCGGCAGAGCAGGCATCAGGGGAGAAAGGAGCCAGCGTGCCGGCACTGCCAGCCTCCTACCAGAGGGGGAGCAGTGGAGCTCTCTTAGGGAGGACGACAGGGGATAGGGACAGGGAGAAGGGGGTGAAGGCTGGAAGCCAGAAGAGGCTGGCAGCCAGAAGACCAGGACCCAGGGCCGGGCACTTCTTCCAAATAGTTTGGGTAAATCTGATGTCCATTCAGAAACCCGAAGTTCTGTGGGCGGTTGGTGCCTGCTTGTCCCTCCCACCTCTAACCTCCATTCCTGGGCCAGGAAGCCAGGTACCTTCTGGATTGAGCCGAGCAGTGCTGAAGGGAGAAGACTGAGGCTTCCCTGGGGGCCTTTGTGTCTTGGACCCCACAGCTTTCCTGCAGGGAACCAGGAAAAGTGAAAGGACTTGGGGTCAGAAGTCCTGTTCCAGTTCTGGCCCTGTAACTTGCTGTCTTCCCCTCTTATCGCCTCTGTGAACCCTACTTCATGGGGTTCTTGGAAGGATTAAAAGACTGGGCACTTGCTTCTAGTAGATTAAGTATTCTCTGTTGGGCTGGTTGGTTTACCAAAAAGCAGGATGAAATAGTTGTTGGGGAAAGAGGAAGGGTGAGCTTCTCTTCCTTCCTCACTGTCCCCCTACTCTGGCTGGGTCCATTGCCTTATTCCCACACCCTCTGCTCATTCCTATTTTCCCATCTCCCACCCCTGGAGTAGTTCCTGAAGCACCCCCAGAAAACGCACTGAGTTCCAGGGAACACAGTTTGCAAACCATGAAACCAAGCCAAGACAATACTCCCCCAAAGAAATTTATTTCAGATTTTAATACCAGCTGTCAAAAAGAGTCAGTGTTATTTAAAAGAGGGAGTGAAAGGGGACTTCAACTATACCTCCATTTTGACCTGTCTATACTTTCAAATCAAGTTCTCTCCAGCTTATTTCTTAACATAGGCAAGAAACCCAGCGTGCAAAACATCCCCAGATGGGAACCAAAACTACTCCTTGAAGCAATAAGGACTGCCCTGAGCCAGCAAGAGTCACGTGACCGACCCCAAGACAAGGATCAATTTGATCTTCACTGCCCCCCTGCACTTTCCCGCCCACCTTTGTCCCCCATTTTCCTCATAAACTTGGAAGTATTTCCAGCACTTTGCAGACCGTCTGAGACACTAGTCTGCTGTCTTCCCGGTGTCAGCCTCACAGAAATAAACTCCCTTCTGGTTTCACTACCGCTCATTTCTCTGTCTTTGGATGTTGTCAGCGACGGGTGGCCAAACCTGGTCTGTGTGGGACCCCCGGAGCCAGGTGCTCTTGCACCCCTGTGGCCCCGCTACAGGAGTGGGGACTATAATAAAATCAGAAACTCTGGGGGTGGAGGGGCTCAGGCACTGAGATTTTTTTTTTAACTCACCAGGTGACCACCACTTGGCCGGAGCTAGGAAAACATGGATTGAGGAGGATAATCGCAACGTAAAGGAAATTTCTTAATGCTCAAAGCACCAGTGAGGTAGTAATCAACTCTGCTTTGGGAAGGAAGAGGGTGTCAGGAATTCAACAGAGGGGCGGTGACATTTAAGCTCAACTTCAAACGGTGAGCGGGGGTCTCTAGAGCCTTGCCGGTTAAAGCATGGTCTGTACACCAGCAGCGAACATCTGCCAGGTGCTTGTTAGGAATGCACACTCCTGGGGCCCTGCCACATCTGCTGAATCACAGTGTGCTTGTTAATACGACCCCCGGGTTATTCATATGCACAGCAGAGTTTGAGAGGCCTTGGGCTACGTGGACAAGGCGGAGAAGACCACCCGGTCTAAACCTGGTCAATTTAGATTAAACAATGGTTTACTACAGCCGAGGTTTATTTTTCAATTTCTCTTTTAAAATAAATCCCATACCTAATGTTCTCAATGGCTGACCCAAATGTCATTTCGTAATGACATCTGACGGTCAGAGGGTGAGGATTGAGTGCTTTATCCAATCTGCTAATGGGGAGCATTTTTCTACTACTGGTGCAGATGCTCTCCCGTGGCTCTGGGGGTTGGACAGGCTGAGACATAGGACCCTCCTGGCATGGGATTTAGGTCTCTGTGCAAACAGGCCAGCGCATTCACCCGCAGATGGATTGCGCACGCGGCCTTCCTTATGGGAACCATTTTAACTCATGTCACATTTCCTAGTGGTTGGTGTGGGGGTGGAAGTGAGGGTGTCAGCTGCTTCCAATCCAGTGTTAATCCCACAACCACAGCTGTCTGCTTCAGACTCAGCCAGGGACCCTAAGAGTTTTGAGGAAAACTTTTTCCTTCCCTACAACAGCATAAGTGCTAGAAACCCATAATGCTTTGTCCTGGCCGCCCTGAATAGCTGCGTGGCCCACAGGCCAGCTTCCAGCCTCAAAGGCTAGCCGCGTGTCCTAGTTGACTCCAAGTTTCTACCTGGGTGTAGAGATGACTCCATGCCCACGTATTTCAGCACAACTCAGACTGGTTTGGGTTTCCTTTCTACTCTTTCCAACCCCATCTCTGTCCATCAAAGTAAGGGAATAAATCGTCTTTTTCCTGAAAATACTATGGGAAATACTTGTTGCACATGAGGTCCACCCACCTAGATGTGTTGGATACAGTTATGGAAGGCAGCACACTTTAGTGGGCATGTAGTAGGGGCAATCCTTCCCACCTTAGCAGGGTTGACATGAGAATCGAGCTGGGAACCATATATCCCGTCCTCAGCATGGTGCCAAGCACAGAGAATGCTCTCAATACTTGGCCCTTTATACAACGAGGTTGTTTTAACATCTGTTCTATCTTTTGTGATAGAGGCAGTGGCCACGCCGTCTCCTGGCGGTGCCCATCCCATATGTGTGGAGACAGAGGATAGCACAAGTCCTCAAGACTGTTGCTTGTCCCCAGACCTGGTGACCGGGTTGTAAACACTGTTTTCAGGCCAGTCCCCTAAATTCCAATAGAATAGTTTGGGGAACCAACCACTGAGACCAGAACCCTCATCCAGCCACCATGTTAATTTTAAATCCTCCAAGAAAACAAGTCTAAAATATTCTTTCCATAATAAATAGTACTAATCCTCAGAGAATTTTCCCTTCTACCCCCGAAATCACTTACAGTTAAGAGAACGGTCCCTCTTCTTTAACACCTACCTGTGTGCTTGATCCCACTAAGCCTCTGGCCTCCACCTTGCCATGTCTGTTCACAGCCTTTACCCTTCTCAATTTTTATGGTTATTATTTGCACCAAGCCGTACCCTCCTCCATTTGAGAGTCTCCCTTCTTCCATTTTCCTTGAAACAACAGTCTTCTGGTTCTCCTTCTACTTCTCTGATTAGTCCTTCTCTCCCCTAAATATATACTCCTAAGCTTTTGTCTGCAGACCTCCTCTCTTCTGCTTTGCTCTTGGAGTTCCATCCACTTGGATAGTTTCCAAGTTGGGCACATCTAGGAGGGCCGTCCCAAATCCTTACCTCCCTCCAGCCCCAGACCAAGGTTTATGACTTTTGTTCACATCTCCACTTGTCTGCAAGGCCCAAACTCCTCGCCCTCCACATGGAATAGCACTTTCTCCTGGATTCCCAGTCTCTGTTATGCCAGCACATGGGCTGTGGCTCTCACACATAACTGAACCTAACGTGAACCTTCTCCACTATTATTATCATTCTTTTTCTGCCTCACTGGTTTCCTCAAACTATGCAGATTTCCATTTTTTGAATTCCTGGTTCTCCCTTCTGCAGATGTTTGCAGAGATGGAACCAAAATCAAATGCCTTTGAAATGTTCTTTCTTTTTTTTTTAACATTTTGTTTATTTATTGACAGAGAGAGAGTGCGCACAAGCAGGGAGATGCCACAGGCAGAGGGAGAAGCAGGCTCCCCACTGAGCAGGGAGTCCGATGTGAGACTTGATCCCAGGACCCCGAGATCATAACCTGAGCCGAAGGTGGATTCTTAACCAACAGAGCCACCCAGGTGCCCCCCCCATTTATTTCTTTATCTGTCATCACCCCCTCCCTGACCTGGGCACAAGACCCCGAAGACAAGAGCATAGTAACTGTTGGCTCCATCATGTCAAAGAAGTATGTCCGATGACCAGCTTTTTTATAATTCCTATTTCTTTTATTCTAACACGCATAATCTTTCACAATTTAACATTGGTGAAATCAGGATTCATCTTATAATGATTGCCGTGCTGTAATTTAATTAGTAGCATTTTTTTTCTTAGTGGTACATAAAATATGGGTGCATCTTACACTGATGGCACCTTAGATTCAGTGTTTATCAGGGATAACAATTATGTTTACTCCTGTCTTCCCGCCTCTAGAGTGAATCATTCCATGTTCTCAGCATCTTCTTAGTTCCTGTTTTCTATCCCGACTATTATTTCCTCTTTACCTCCTTTAATTTTCTCCTTTTCTCAAGTAGAGTCAAACTATTTTACACTGTAATAAGGCAGTGCTAAACACAGTGGTGCCACTGCATCATGGTCCCACATGATAAAATGCTGTTTTACCATCGTGAATATGTTTGCTATACAATTAAAATAGTTAAAATACACCTTTATTTTTTTAAAGTGTGAACCAGCTACCATATTATATGAGCCTCAATTTCTGAGGCCAATGTAGTCAGAAGCAGAGAAGTGTTGGAATTAAATAAGACAACTATAGCAGTATGATATATTTAATGACAACATAATTATCATTCTTCGAGGCCTAGGAGAGTCTATTAAGAGTAAAAATTTCTAAACAAGTCCAGATGCCCTGTACCACCCAATACTCCTTGTTTACACAGTTTCATCCTTCATCTGTCCACAAAGCTGGGAAATTCAGCAGTTTGGGACCAGGCAACTCCATGGAGGGGAAGCTGTCCTCATTGGCACTGACGTGGGAGAACCTGTCATGACCCCTAGTGTTGTGGAAAGTGCTAGTCTTTCACCTCCTCTTCCCATAGCCTAGGATCCAGCCAAAATGCGGATGACTTGTCCCACAAACCCTACGCATTGCAGCCCAAACCTTCCCGCCTTTCTCGTTTCCTTGCTCAGGCTGACCTTGTCATCTACAACAGCACTACCTAATAGGACGTCCTGTGATCGTGGAAATATTCTGTAGGTCCGCGCCATCCAATATAACAGCCTCTAGACACATGTGGCTATTAAACAGAGCACCTGAAATGTGGCTAGTGCAGTGGCGAGAGCTGCACTTTCATTTTATCTTACCTAAATTTAAATAGATGCATGGCTAGTGCCTACCGTATTGGACAGCGCAGATCTAGCATGTATGTTTCTTTCTTTCTTTTTTTTTTTTAGAGAGGTGGGGATAGAGCACGGGGGGTGGGGGGAAGAATCTCAAAGCAGACTCCCCGCTGAACACAGGCTGAGACCATGCCCTGAGCTGAAATGAAGAGCCAGAGAGCACGTACTTTCTACACGTACATCTCCAAATCTCCAGTCTTCGAGGGACACCTTAGGGGCTGTTTCCTCCGTGAGATCCAGTCTTCCCAGTGGAAATTATTCTTTCCTTCCTCAGAATTCCCATTACACTTTGAACCACTACCGTAGCACTTAACACTTTCTACCTTATAGATATCTGTATGCTCGGTCCTCTACCAGTCCCCTCAGACAACTGGAACCATCTCTTACCCTTACCCCGGGCATCCCAGGGCAGCGGTGCTTTACGACGCTACTTGCGCCTCTACATTCGCAGCACAGCAATCAACATTAACAATAAACAATTGGCAAAGACTGCTGCGCAGTAAACGATCAACCTTGACAAAAGAAAAGGTGTCGGCCTTGGCCTCAGCTCATGGGAGATCATTTCTAAGCCCTTATAGGAGGCTCTAACAGAAAGGTCTTTGTTCATCTGGAAGCCTTGGGCCATACCAGATAGTCTATACTAATGATGTGATTTATGATAGAGGCCTTGGGCTAAGAGTTGTCAGCTCAACCTCTGGAAGGGCTAGAAACTAAGATCAGCCAGGTGGGCAATTAGCTGTATGTACATGGCCAACCCCCAGTAAAAACTCTGCACACCTTGATGGACTTGAGTGTGTTTCCCCGGTTGGCAATACTTGGTGCATATTGTCACACATCCCTGCTGGGAGAAAGAAGCACTAACCGCACACTCCTCCTGGGAGAGAACAGCTGGAAGTTCTATGCCTGGTTTCTCCAGCACCCTGACCTAAAGGCTGCTTTCCGTTGCTGATTTTAATCTGCATCCTTTTGCCACATTAAACCTTAAGTGTGAGTATAAGGGCTTTTCTGAGTTCTGAGAGTCCTCCTAGTTCATTATTAAACCTGAGAGTGGTCTTGGGAACCTCCCAAACTTGCAGTTGCCCAAGATAACCTATGTCGTATTGTTGCCTAGAGCCTGTGCTGTTGAGGCTTTATCTCCTCAAATCCCTGCCTTGATCACACCGCCTCTGGACTGGTGGGCTGGAGGCCCCAGTTCAGATCAGGGCTGGGAGCCACAGATGGGAGTCTGGTCCTCTCCATGGGCAATGGAGTGGCGAAGCAAGAGCGTGTCTGGGACCAGGATCACACAAGGGGTAGGTATGGGAACAGAGGAAATGGATGGGGGACTGCCGAGAGGAAGGAGTGGAGAAGCTGGGATGCGCAGGGCAACTGGGTGGCAGTTGTGAGGGGGAGAAGATCAGGGATCTGTGGGCCCCTGACCTAAAACTTCAGGAGGCTATGGTACCCACCTGTGCTCTAATCGTCAGCAACTAAATATCTCTGCCCCTGGAAGGCAGGGGCTGTGGAGTGGGCTGCACAGGCCAGAGCTCATCTGACTTAAGGCAGGGCTTACCTCTCTTTTGCTGTTAACATTTGTACACTCATGACCAAAGGACCAGACACCTAGACCCTGAGCAGGAAGGTGGAAGGGGCAGTAGGCAGAGGGAAAGAGCAGAACAACTTCCCTTATTAGGCAAGAAATCTGAGCTGGGCATTCCCTCTCTACTCCCCAGAACAGCCCTCTAATCCCAAGTGCTATAGTTTAAAGAGAAGGTCCCCTACTCAAAATCATGTTCTTTATATTTCCATAAATATTACCAATTAGGGGTTCACTTCAGTTAACTAGCAAATACCTAAATTAGGGTGAAGAGAAATGGTCATTCATGTTAACTGTAGATGCAATTAATCAGATTGCTTTCCTAATCCGAGTTTAGCCACGTTAGAGGAAATCCCTACCTCGTGGAAGGGAGAAATCATTCCAGGGTGCAGGGCATTTCTGGTTAGGGAGAGTTCCAGGGGTGGGGGCAGGGCTTGGACACAGTGACTATTAAGGACACCTGTCTGCTGGGGGAGAAGCCCAGAAAGGGAGGTAGGATGGAATAATGGAACACATTTCCACAGAAGACCCATGGCTCCTTCCTCCCCAAGACCAAGTTCTGTTATCACCAGTTCTCAAGTGCCTGGCCTCCTCCCCAGCGCTAGACTTGTCCTGCATGGAGATTCCAGGAGAGAAGTATTAAGCTGGCTTCATGAGAGTCTCACAGGAGACTTAAGTGCTTTATAGACAGACCTAGGAGTAAAAGCACCTGCAAACAGAACGGATCTGTGGGGTACGTGGGGGCTGAGGGAGGGCAAAGAATGGAAGTACCCTCTGCCATACACAGATTGAGCGCAGGCTTAGAGAAGTTCTCTAAGAATAGAGGCTTCTATTTGTTCATTGCCACAGGACCTGGCACAGGATGGGTACTCAATGAATGGTTGAATGGATTGCAAAATCACATGAGTTGCCAGATTTACCCAGGTCAAATCGTTTCCTATCTGGGATCTGAGCTTTTTTTTCCTTCCTAGGTAGGCACTTAATCTAGTTGTATGGGCTTACAGATTTTTTATTCCTATTTTGAATCCTATTTCCCATCTCCTATCCAGAAAGCCCCTAAGCTTGCGCTTTCTTCTTCCTTGTCCCTTAACAACTGAATTCTAGGCTCCATTAGGGTCTCAGAATATCTAGGAGGCATTTGAGTCATTTTTTATAGGAGGGGGGCTCTTGTGAACCTGTTTACACCCAAGAACAGCAGAAATCCCGAAGAGGCATGAAGTAGGACACAGAACACAGCATTAATGAGGAGCAAACCCACGAGGTCGGGGGAAGGGCAGCTGGAGGGCCCCCTCTGGGAGGGGGCGCTGCCATGCTGGTCCAGGAGCTGCGGCTCCGACTGGTGAGGGGAGCGTGGTCAGCAGGTCCATGTGCAGACGGCTGGCCAGGCCCCATAGATATCTACAACCTTTCCCAGGCACAGCCTCGGGGCCCCTAGGAAAACACTGACCAATAAATTAAGTTGAAAAATATGTAGGAGGCAGGAAATATCAACCTGGAGTATTTGTCAATGGCATGGGTGTTCTGGAAGATGCGAAGCCCCATGTGGCCCTTCAGAAGCCCCTTCTTCCTGGAGGAGTTGGACTCACTGCTCAGAGCCAGGTGGACCACTATTTTGTCTTGTCTTTCTTCTTCTGTCAGAATATGGCTTCTCGGGTACCCGGCGAGGCTGTTGGCCTCAGACTCACTGTAGCTTCCATCCAGCATCATGGTTCTTGAGTGGAGCATTCCACACATGCACGGGAACTGTGGGCAGCAAACACAAGGAAGGTGTAAGGTATGTTTAGGCCTTGTGCAGGGCAGAGGTGGTGGCCTGGGCCCGGAGCAAAGCCCCACAGCTACTCAGAACCACAGAAAGGCAAAACTAGAAGGATCTCCAGAGATCACTCAGTCCAGTGATTCTCTACATATTAGAATTCTCTGCATATTAGAATCACCCAGGGAGCTCTTTGAAAAGGCCACATCCCGGCTTCACTCTAAACTAATCAATTTGAAACGATCTTATGATCTCACTTATATGTGGCATTTAAGAAACAAAGCAGAGGATCATAGGGGAAGAGAGGAAAAAATAAAGCAAGGTGAAATCAGAGAGGGAGACAAACCACAAGAGACTCTTAATCACAGGAAACAAACTGAGGGTTGCTGGAGGGGTGGGGGGTGGAGGGATGGGGTAACTGGGTGATGGGCATTAAGGAGGGCACGTGATGTAATGAGCACTGGGTGTTATATAAGACTGATGAATCACCAACCTCTACCTCTGAAACCGAAATACATATATGTAAATTAATTGAATTTAAATTTTTTAAAAATGAGAAAAAAATAGAGCCCCCCAAAAAACACCTCTAATTAATTTGAAGCTCCCCAGGTGATTCTGCCATGCAGCGAGGTTAAACACCCTCATTTGCGGAGGCACAAACGAGACCCAGTGAGTCTATACAATTCTCCTGAGATTACACAGCTAGTGTCAGAGTCAGGACTTTAAACCCACACATCCTGGGGGCGCCTGGGTGTCTCAGTCAGTTAAACCTCTGACTCTTGATTTCGGCTCAGGTCACGGTCTCAGAGTTGTGGGATTGAGCCCATGTCAGGCTCCGAGCTCAGCTCAGAGTCTGCTTGAGACTCTCTCTTTTCCTTTCCCTCTGCTGCTTCCCCTGCTCTCTCAAATAAATAAAATCTTTTAAAAATATATTTAAAAAAATAATAAACCCACACATTCTGATTCCAGTTGTGGGTCTCCACGTCTTTGTGTGTGAATCAAAAGATGATTATGTAGGAGAGCGTCCTTATTCTAAAGAATTACATTTAAGCGTAAAAGGTCATGGTGCCTGCAATGTATTTTTAAATGGTTCAACTGCACGGACAAAAATACATTTATATGGAGAAAGAGCTCATACAAAAATGGCAAAACGTTAACAATGTTGGGTGTACGTGCAGAATCTATGGATGTACATTATTCTATTTTTCAACTGTTTCTGCAAGTATGAAAATGTTTATAAGAAATTATAAGTTGGAAGGAAGGAAATGGTTTCACTTCGCCCTACAGTTTGAGTCAGCAAAGAGTGGGCTTCCAGCTGGCACCAGTTAACAATTCATGGGCCCATACTTGTCAGGTGAAGGCTTGCTGTTTTTCCAACAGCTCTATACAGGAAAGTTCATGGGATTATAAATCAAGTGTTTAAATATAATCCAAAAGCATTTGGCAATAACCAATATGCAGATTCTTGAAAATTTGAATGAATACTTAAATGCTAAAGTAAAAAAGGTTTGAATAGAATTTTAAAAATAAATTCTTCAACAATCTAGTCTATTTGGAGACAGTGTAGATATACTTGGAATGTATGTAGAATATTTAGAATATATTTATAAATATATATACACACACATATATATACACACATATATATTTAACATAATATATTTAGGCATAATATGGGCATTGAAAGACTTTTTGAAAAGCCAACACATCCTCTTTTCCTAAAATTTAAAGCTCCCTTATGTTAAGGAGCTACCAGTTGCCTAGAAGTGCATAAATGTGGGATTTTCATATCCCCTGATCTTTATACATTCTAGGTGAACACCCATTTTGATTAGTGCAATGGTGACCGATGATTTGGCAACAAGTTGGCATTTTCTTACTGTGATTAGTAAGAGTCTGAATATGAATGGAATGGACTTTCCCTCCCTGTGTCAAAGGCCCAGGCACATCGCCTGAATTCCCCATTTGTATTCTATCTCATAACTAACGTAGCTTAGTGTAGGGCAGTACAGTGTGGATAGCAGAGTATTTCCAATGAGTCTAAAGGCTAAAGTTGTATGTGGCGGAATTTTCACTGGGTCAGAGCACGGATAAGTCCAGGAGTTTTTAATTCTAGGACTCTCCCCTTGTCTGGTCATAGGACCTGGAGACCCCATTCCTAAACATATCCAGTTGTAATTGTGATACTTTACGTCTGCCCAGAACCCCACAGTTTCAAAACAACTTTGCACGCATTACGTCACGTGACCCTTACAACACGCCCGGGAGGAAGGCGAGGTGAGGGTTCCGCTCTACCTTCCTTACAGATGAGGACACAGAGGCCCAGCTCAAATGGCAGAGTTCGACCCAAGACCCCAAGTCTTTCTGTTCCTAGTCGTGGTCCAAAGGCTTTCCGTTTCCTGGGATCCTTGATGGTAGAAGCTAGCACCTGGGCTAAAGCCGACCCTCCTCCATTTTGCGCAAACACCGCCCTTCTCGTCCCGCCCCCTCGGTCCCGCCCCCTCGGTCCCGCCCCCTCGCAGCCCGGAGCCTGGGCTCCGACGCCGACACCGCGTGCGGGCATCTCCTCGCCTTCTCGCGCAGCTTGCGCTCCTTGCGCTCCTGCACGGTGGTCAGGTAGTTGACGGCGGCGTACTCCAGCACCGACAGGAACACGAACACGAAGCTGACCCAGAGGTAGATGTCCACCGCCTTGATGTAGGAGACGCGGGGCATGGAGGCGTTCACGCCCGTGATGATGGTGGACATGGTCAGCACGGTGGTGATACCTGCAACGTGCAGCGTCAGGTCAGCCGCCGACGAGGGCTCAGACTGCCCCCCACAGGTCGTGGAAGCACCCTTTTACATTCTCCCTGCGTGAAACCCACCGAGAACCCCCCCTGGCATGGAAGCGTCCCCGCGGCGGATCTGCTCCTCAAAGCAGCGGGCGGCGCCCCTCCTGGCCCGCTCGCTGCTGCTGGCCCCCTTTGCCCGGAAGCCCCCCGGGGGCCTGGGTGTGGGCGGTGCAGCTGACCGCAACAGCAGTGCCTCGCAAAGGACCCGGTCGGACGTGGAATTCGAAACAGGGACGGAAGGACACCTCTGAAGGAGACTCCCCACACCGCAAGGAATGGCCTCATTCCCTCTCGACTGAGCCACGCTTATTACGTCTCTGAAGACTGTGGAAATTCCTGGAAGCCTGTCATGCCAGCTTCTTCATCGTGCCTTGCTGGTTAAACCCTCACATTTCTTGGAGCCCAAGCTGATTTCCTCCAAATAGACTGATGAGCTGTAAACGTTCCCTCCGGAATTTCGGGGCTGCCAGAACGAAAACCACAACCAGGGAGTACAGCTCTCTCCTTCCTCCAAATCCCCTAATCCCGCCCTGCCTTCAAACTCTCAGTCTGTCCAAACAAGGCCAACAAACACAATTTTTGTATTTACAGAATAAGGTTTTGGCATTTGCAGAATTGTCTTAGTTATCAAACTACTGAGCTCTAAGACTGATGGTGGGGAAGTCGATCCCCCAGACAGGCTTTATTCTTCTGAAATGATTGGCGCAAAGTTGACATAGTTTTAGCTCCCTGTGGTTTTCATGAAGTAGTCTAGGAAACTGAGAGCAGCGTGTGAATGGTGAAGGCAACAAGTGGGAGGAAAGTTTGCTCCTTTTAACTCTGACACCCATCAGTTAAGAACTCTGAGTGATGATTTTACCTTTACTCTTTATAGTGACCAGCTGAAAAAAGTAGCCACCCTACCACACCTCATCACATGCTTTTACCCAGTGAAACTCTGGCAGGCACGGCTCTGCGGTCGATCCAGAAGGACACCCAGGACAGCATGACCATCAGGGTGGCAGGAAAATAGGTTTGGAGCAAGAAGAAGAAGATATGGCGTCGCAACGTGAAGTTAATGTACAGACGGTTGTACCAGCCTGGGGGACACGGGAAGAAGCCAGTGAGGTTCCCTTTGAGAGGCAAAAACAAATTCTTTCCCTGGGAGCCCTTTCTCTTCCCCCCACATTGCTCTCATCTTCAGGAGAAAGTTAATGATCACTTGACTTACTATAATACATCTCCTTTCTAATGTCTAAGCCCTCTCTCCCATCAAAAAGTATCTTGCCAGTATCTAATACACGTACTGTTTTATTCAATATTACCTAACTGCTCTTTTCGTCCCCTAACATTTCGGGGAAATGTAGAAAGAGAGGGCTAGGTTTAGTTGCTTGTTTGGTATTTGTTATTTGAGACCCACAACCGTATTTTCCTGAGGACTCACTGCTCAGGAGGCTAAGAAGTGGAACTGGTTCTATTTTGTTGAAGCCAATGCTACTGAGGCAGGAGCCAGCAGAGTTGGGCTCTTGTCACTGTCCCCTTTGTTGTAGATTGGTCAGCTCAGCCTGTCTCCACATATGTCACGAGATGGATGGTTGTAAACAAGGGCTAAAATGGTAAGGTGTCAAATGACCCACAAGATCGATACCCAATCACTGGGACCAAAGATGGTGTCAAGGACAGTATAAATGTCAAAATTAGACTGCAACTGTGTGCACACAGCCACCCCGCTCCCATCTCAGCCCAGCCTGGGATACTGACTCAGTAGCTTGCAATGGGGCTCAGAAATCCGCTTGTCAGACATACTCTCCTGCTGGTTTGGATGCAGAAGGACCACAGGCTGCCGCCAGAAAAACGCTGCTGAGGGACCAAAGGCTACCTGGCTGGTGTGGAAAGTTACTACTGAGTCAGGTAAGGGGAGGCTGGATCAATAGGGAAGGGCTGGAACAATAGAATGGGTCCGGACAGGCTTGACACACGGTTACTCTGTAAGTTCCTTGGTTGTTTGAATGAGCTAAGTGCTTTTAGTGGAGTGGGTAAATAAAAAGTGATCTTCAGATATGACAGAAACTCCTGATCATTTATGCACCCCACAACCTTTGCCCCTTTGTGTCAGCTTTATCTTCCCTACTTAAATTGGCACCCATGAAGCAAATTGTATTGTCCTTAGGTTTGTACAGGGTCTTTCTGGAAGGGCTGAGTGTTGCCTTCATTCTGTTAAGGACTATTCCACTGTCCTTTCCTTCTAAGAAAACCAGGGAGAGTTGCCTTGGAAACAGTAGGAAGGAACAAAGAGCTTTAAAAATGTACACTCTGAGTTCCAAACAGAGCACTCTGTGGTGAGATCGCAGCCCCTGTGTTTGTGTGTGTGCAGGGGGATGATAAACCTGTTTGTTGGTACATAGTAAATATTGGGAGAGTAAGACGCATTTTAATCTGGACTCCAGAAAGGAGTGGGGACAAGACAAACAAACAAACAAGCTTCTATTTCAGTACAGAAGACATCTAAGAGGAGTACAAATAGTGACTAAGGCAGATTGTCTGGGCCCTTACTAGCTGTGCAACTTCAGTGAGCAGCTTAAGCCTTCTGAGTCTCAGTCTTCTCATCTGTAAATCGGGGATAATAATACCGACACCATAGGTTTGTTGGGTAGAAATTAGTTAATTCATATAAAGCACCCAAAACAGTGCCACATAGTAAAAAGTTATGTAAGACATTCTTAACAATGGTTTTAGAAAGAGAGTGGGTTTGAACTTGCCAAGAAGAGATGAGGGAAAAAATTCGTGTGGCAATACATACCAGCGGAGAAGGGAAGAGAGGGATGAGGACAAGCCCTGTGGGCGTAAAGTGAAGCTGGCTTGGGCTGTCCAGACGTTAATACCCCCTGGACTGAGGCTCGGTCTTTTTCAGAGGGTGTTTGATGTTGGGGACAGAAGGGTGTGCGTGGCGGCAGGGGAATAGGGAGATAGACAGTGGCCATGCAGGGACAGACAGTGACACAAAACCTCGGCACAGAAGGGCCTGGGCTTCTCAGCATATGGACAAGGGCTAATGAAGTGAGAAGCCCTTAGGGTCCTGTGGCTACTGCAGGACTGTCATGGAGTGAACTGTGTCCCTCAGAAAGATATGCTGAAGTCTTAACTCCCAGTTTCCGTGAATGTGACCCTATTTAGAAATAGGGTTTTGCACATGGAATCAAGATGAGAGGAGGTCTTATTGGATTGGGGTGGGCCGGTAGCCTTACGGAGGAGGGAAATGCTGTGGACACAGATACACAGAAACAGCAGCTTGGGAAGACACAGAGCGGGACACGTGATGACAGAGGCGGGCATTAGAGCAACGCACACCCAGCAGAAACTAGTAAGAGACGAGGAAGGGTTCCTCCCTACAGCTGAGGCGGGCAGCATGGCCCACAGACTTCTGGCCTCCAGGACTGTGGGCAATTATAGTCCTGTTGTTTGGGGCCCCCAGTTTGTGTTTATTATGACGGTCCTTGGAAATGACGGCAAGAGCTAATGGTGAGATTAGAGGACTGACAAGTGCATCCTCTCAAAACCTCAGACACGGCCCAGGGTCCAGGATGAGCTATGCTAAACATTAAAAATAGATCTATAGGGGCACCTGGGGGGCTCAGTCGGTGAAGTGTCCGACTCTTGTTTCGGCTCAGGTCATGATCTCAGGGTTGTGAGATGGAGCCCCACGTCAGGCTCCGTGCTCAGCAGGAAGTCTGCTTGGGATTCTCCCTCTCCCTCTGCCCCTCCTCCCACTAAAGTAAGTAAGTAAATAATAAATAAATCTATAGATCTAAATATAAGTAATAGATACATTTCCTCGGAAAGCTGTTGTCCATGTCATTAAGCCAAACAAATCAGATTACAGGATAGCATATAAAACAGGACCCCACTTCTGTACAATTACATCACTAAAGCGAGATGTTCACAGGGTGTGTGCTAAATTCTTAGGAGTGGTTGCCTCGGGCATCGGATTTCAGAGGGCAGCAACTTTTTAAACTTCTGTTTCTAAGTGTGGCTCATGTTTTGCAGAACTATGCATTACTGAGGAATACAAATTCATTTTCACTGGCAGGGGAAAAGTTCAAGGCTGGAGGATTCTAACGTATTTTCTTCCACATTCAAATCAGACCATGGCAGACGCTAGCTACCAGTGCTGCTGTAGAAGGCCAGTCTGGAAGTGGTGTGAAATTCCTGAATCAGAAACTGGGACAGGGAGACCTTCTCATCGGTTCTCAGGGACTCGTCGCCATTCTTCCAGTACAGCATCAGATCTTCGTCTGTATATGCATCTTTGGGGAGAGGAAAATAGGTTAATTCGACTCCTTTGCTTCTGAGGTGGCCGAAGCCACAGGGGAATCCTACACGAGCCTCAGAGTAAACAGGCCTTAACAGTGGCAGGCAGCACTCAGTCGCACGGTTACTAAAATGGCACAAAGATTGGAGCGGGCACAAGGTGCAGATTTGTCACGAGGAACGCTGATACTTACAGCTTTCCAGCTCCAAAGAGCAGGTCTGGGAGTCCAGGGGAAAGTGGCTGAAGTCCATGTTGCACATGGCAGTGACCGTAATCCTAGGCAACCCAAACAAGCGTGTTGGCTCGTGCCGTGAGTTCTTGGCTCCTATGCCCGCCCAGGGTAAGAACACCGACATGACCAGGAGCAGCTGCCTTCTCACACCTACTTCAGAAGGCTGCGGGACCCTGACTTCTAGAGTCCCGTCTTCTGCAGGACGTGTTATCAGTGCTCTGTGGGGCCCCAGCCGCTGAGGGTGTTGGCAGTCAGGGGTGCACACCTGCACCCTTCTCTGCGTGTGGCCCTCAGCCAGTGGGCTGTCTCCCCCAGAGCTGTCTGGGAGGTTATGGCCTCCCCCACCCACCCACCCCCACCCCAAGGCTATTGGCGTCGAGTTCTGGTAAACCGTACAATCAGGCCCAGAAGCTGTGGGATAAGCTTGCACAGTCACTCGTTTGCCCAGAAGCCAGTCTGCAATAGCTGTCAATAAACAGTAGCTCTTGTTGCCTTTTTAAATCTTTATTACCAATAAACTAGAATCATAGGCTCTCCGCGGTAGAAGGCGCATAGAAGGTCATTGACTCCCTCAACTCCCTCAGGCCTAACTAGTCTCCTAACCTGAGCTTAAGCTCCCCAGTGACTGGGAAGTCGCTGGCTACTAGGGTGACCATTTCTTCTTCAGGGAGTTCGAGCAGACATCCGAAGGCTCGCCTCGTTCGTATAGCCCACAGGCCCAACCACGGTGACAAATGCGTCAGGGCCTAAGAGCCTGACCGTACATATTAGAGTGGCGCTGGACCCGTGGACGGTTACCTCATGCTGTATAGCACATGCCCGTCTGGATACACCCTCAGCATGATGTTGTCCGTGGTGGTGTCGTGGGTGAACGACCTTTTGGAGTGAACAAAGAAGACGTCGGGGACCCAGATCTTCTTTACCAGCCGGCCGTCGAAGGTCATGCTCTTGTTGCTGGTGCTGGGAAAGGCCAGCCTCTCATCCTTCCAGTAATGCCGCAGGTACAGGGTCATGGTGAAGTCCTGTGGGAGCCCGAGGTGACGCCAGACAGAAGTGCTTAGAAAGCTTCCTTTCTTACCGTCAACCTGTCATCAGCCAAAGCAGCAGACGCCTGAGGCTCGGCCTCCAAGGTCGGAGGCAACAGTGCGCAGCCCCGCAGGACGGGGGCTGCCCGCCTCCGTGGTGCTGCTACAGTAGGAAAGAGAATGGCTCGCTGTCGTGCAGCCTGAGGGGGGGCCCAGGACAGTGAACAGCCCCTCCAATGAGACCTGTGGCTTTGAGGCGGACAGCCGGGCACGGGGGCCAGCGGGGCGGCATCCTGCATCCCCGGTGTCGGGCTCTCTCTCCCCCAGACTTGTGCACACAGGGCTCCTTGCCTGTGGGCTAAGCACTCAGCTCCCGGTGAGTGGACACTGGGAGACACCTGTACTGCCACGTGTCCCACTTAAGAGAGTTTCTATCATGGGTCTTGCAGAATCTTTGGAGGCAGAATGGTGTCCAGCGTGCCATTGAATCCCCAGGCCCTAACTCGGTACCTGGCAAGGCACGCAGTAGGTGCTCAATAAATATTTGCAGGATGAAAAAACGGGGGAGTGGGGAAGTGAATGCAAGGAGGCATGGGCAGCTGCGTCTCTGCTATAGTTTCAGCCTGAAAGCTCCTTCTGGTAGACGGTGTCTCCTCGCCTGCGTCACTGATGCCTTACACCAAGAGGCTGGCACTTCTGCCACAGCCCGAAGACGTGAGTGCTAAGTTACACGTGTGGATAAGTAAACGAGTGCCCCAGACATCCTCACCTGGGAGCGGGGGTGAAGGAGGCCTGGTGGTGGTGTGGTCTCAGAGCGTAAGGCCCGCTTCTGCTTTACCAGCCCACCTCTACTGCTCCTGGCTGTCCTGCAGGGTCGCCCGTGGAGGCGAGCACCCCCACCCCTTCCTCATTTTGTGCTCCACTGTCTCAGTTTGTGTTTATAAACCTCCTCTTTCTTCTGCCTCCAGGGCCCTTTCCCTGCTCTTGCCCTGGCCCTCCCCACGCTGTCTCCTTCTTATCTATCCTTCAGGTCTCAGCTGAAACAAGGCTTCTTCAAAAGCCTTCCCGTACCCCCAATCTTGGTGCGCACTGCCAAGGAAGGCGTAGAGGAGCCACGCTCAAGGCAGGCGCTGGAGAGCAGAGAATGGCAGAATTTCCGTCTGAAAATGCCTACCTCCCGTGATCCTCCAAGTGGGGTTCATCTGACCAGTCCTGTCACGTGAGGGGTGTGTCCAGAATGTAAGGGGCTGGGCCTCACTCCCAGAGACTGATTCAGGAGGTGTCTGGTGAGGCCCAGGAATCTGCATTTAACCAACTCCCCGAGTTACTTTTACCTATCAGGCTGAGAACCCCCGCACTAGGTTTCACTGCATCTGAGCCACCTTCCAGGTCACAGTTTTATCCCCTGCAGCCCTGGCTCTGCCCACTGAGGCACAGCCTGCACCCATGCCACCGAGCAGCCACAGGTGCTCACAGGCCCTTAACCTCGGAGCCCCACACCCCAGGCTGCCCCGCCGAGGGCACTGCGTACCATGTCCACCTCCGAGATGCTGTCCAGGCTCTCCACCTGCACGTCCACACCCACCGGGATAGCAGGGCCTGCAGAAGGGCAAAGGCAGCTGGTGAAGGCACATTTCTCTCTACCACTGGGTCAGCAGCCCCAGCCCCCGTCCTGGGGACAGCCTGACTGCGGCAGGGTGAAGCAGTAATTCAAATTCTATGAGGGTTTTCTTGCCACTTCCTGACATGATGGGTCCCGAGCTTTGTTCCTGAGGGCGGAGACTGTGTCTGCCTTATGTGTCTTTCCTGGGCCAACGTGAATGTTTAATCCATGTTTGTTGGATGAATCCATGAGCTGGATTACTACTTTCTGTGTCCCAGGGCTGTCTCTGTAGGGTGGAGGGAATAATGCTCTAGTGTTTGATGAGGGACCCCTGTCCATTGTCCTCCTATGACATCTGTAAAGGACAGATGAGGCCGAAGAGCCTCGGACCCGGGCCTGGGACACCTGCATGCCCAGGGCTGGATTCATTCAGTCACTCAAACTATACTTCCTGAGTACCTAACAGGTAACTGGGACCCTTCCTGCTGGAAGCCTTCAGTCAGGAGTGAGAGGGGGTCTCCGTGCAGTTAGATCACAGCCAAAGACAATACTGTACGAGATTTTTAAACCCTTTCAGGACGTGTCAGAAGAAGAGTAGAAGTGTGCATAGCACAGAAGCTTCATACTCAATTCCATCTGCCCCGTGGCAAGATTTCCAAAACTATCTGTAGCTGTGGATTTAGCTGTGGCTTCCTGTTCTATTTCTTGGGCTAGATGATGGTTGCATTCACTTTGTGATAACGGGCTGTCCGCTTACAATACTTTGTGTATGTATACTTCCATAAAACGATTTTTAGATTTTAATATATTTTTTAAACCTAGAATGGAGAAAACCAACAACCTGTGTTGTCAAGCATATTAACAAATGCTATTATAGATAAAAAAAATGTCTCTGAGAGAGGTGGCAGCGGGTCTGGGTTTCCTGGGGAGAGGGCATTGTCTAGAGGCCAGCTCCGCTGCACCTTGAACCTCTGAACCCCAGCCAGGGAGTGCAGGACCAGGCCATGCTGACCCACTGTGGTCTGAGCAGGGAGAACCTTAGGGTGGCCGAGGGAGTCCAGGTCTTAGGAATGAGAAGGTCTGGAAGGCACCGAGATTTTGGTCATGGACAGGGAAGAAGGATCAGAGACCCTGATATGGAGTAGGAACCAAAAGTTTCAATCCTCAGTTCCAGCCCAAACTGGGGGGCCAGGGGTCCTCATGGAGGCAGCCCAGGACATTGGATGGGCTCACAGACTCCCCCACAAAACTCCCCTGTATACTTGCTAATACTTAAAATCTCACCATTAAAGATTCGTTTTTTGACTGAGCCCAATAGAATGGAAGCATTTTATTGATTATTAGAGGGATTTAATGGATATTTTCTGTGTTCTTAAATATGTGAGCAAATGAGTACAATGCTTTATTTTCTATTTCCACTTTTTCCCTCTCATTATCAGGGTCTAAGTTGATCTTTTTATTTTCCTATCTTTTTCAACTGATGGCTTAGGTCAGGGCCTATGAGAAGCCCTGCTCTAACAGCTGTGTTCTCTTCTCATTCCAGGCTCCAGGGCTGCTTTGCAGGTGCCAGAAGTGGAATGTTCAGTGTGGGGAGGAGGGCCCCTCCTGAGGGCTGACTAATCTGCCTTTCTCCCCCAGTGGGGCTTGCCGCATGAGGGGGGTTCTGCAGGCAGCCTGACCAGGGTTCTCTCCTAGAACCCTGCTCCCCTCCCGGGGCTGCGTGCTCCCAGCACAGCCATCGGGGAAATGGGGCTGGTTAATTTCCTCATCCTCTGAACCCTTTGTTAGCCAGAGATGCTAAAATGGCCCAGAGTCTGAGCTATTGACTCTGACAGCCCTGCCTCTCACGGAGTGTGCTGTACATGACCGGCTCTCCTTTCCCCTCCCTTCCTTTCTCTGAAGTGCCACGTGATCTGCCACAGCCAGTTGTTCCAAGAGCCAAAGGGAAAAAACAATATAGCCACCACCTTCTTTGGACCTACCTCCCAGCAGCCTGGTTTTCAGATAATGGGCACAGTGTTTGAATAGAAGCTGGTTTTGGCAAAGGACATGTTCAAGATAAAATATATCAGCTTGCTTTGAGTCTGAAACTGTGTCTCTCTGTTCTCAGGGCCTGCCCCGCTCTCCACAGCTCTGGCTGCCCTTCTAAGAGAAATTTGATAACACATGTGAGGGGTGGCTTCAGCTCTTTGGAGGTCGTGCCCACGTGGGAGTGCAGGTCAAGTTCTCAGGAGACCTGGGTTGTTGGAGGTAAATAATCTGTGTGTTCAGAAGCCTCTGAAACTGCATTCTGGGGACTCACACCTCAAGTTTGAACAGAACCAGTGCCCTGTCCTCCTTGGTCTGAGCGCAATGGAGTTGACCTTTGTCCTTGACCTGCCCCACTGCCCAAGGCCAATGCTTCCAGGCTCCCCTGAGCTCTCTATTTTGTAGGCCTTCCTAACATGATTTTGGGAGAAATTCTTCCAAATTACTAGTCTTGCTCCTCCTTCCTTGAACGATTTTCTGTTTTGAGTAGGACTGGATCCCACAGGGTGTTAGAAAGGAAACAGTCTAGTTAAACTAAGTAAGCATTCATGCCTTGGCCTCCTCACATCGCTGTGGGTTTTTCTGCTTTGAGGGATCTGGTAAAAAAAATAGAAGTCACTGGTGGGATTTCAGGCAGTATAACCAATGAGGTGACAAATTCAAGGCAGCATAAGGGAAATACAAGTGTAGCCAAGGATTTCCTTGGTTCCTAGCCTTTCTACCATTATGTCTCATCACATGGTCCTAAGAAGCACATGTTAGGAATTTACCCATTTTGTAAATTAAGATATATGTCATTTCTTCCCCACTGACTCCAAGAATGAATGTGAGACAGAATTTTCAGTTAAACTAAAACAGAGAATAGGCCAACATGTGTCCTGCCCTAAATGAAGATGTTTTTCAAGCCGAAGGAAGGTTGAGGTGATCCCAGAGGGAAAGCTGGAGATGCAAGACTGAATAAAGAAAAAAATGGCAAACATATGCATAATTCTAAGTAAACACTGGCTATATGAAACAGTGTTAATAATGTATTGTGGAGATGAAAAACTAAACAGAAATACAGGCAAAGATAATATTTAAATGAGGAGGGATATAAATGGAGTGAAAGTGCGAGGTCTTTGCGTTGTCTGGGGAACAGTTAAAGTAGCTAATTAACACACAAGTATGATAGGCCAAGAGTTCGTGTTGTTTCCTGGGGAGCCACAGACAAATAGGCAGAGTACGTAGGCTCAAAACTAAAATAAGAAAGCCTAAATAGGAATAACCAAAAGTAACCAATCCACAAGAAAACAAGTAAGGAAAGAGAAAAAGAAAATGCAGAATTGGTTGGACAATAACAAAGACAGAGTAGGATGACAGATTTAAAAACCAACATGTAAATTATTCCTAAATATAAATGGACCGTATGTTCCATTTAACAAACAAATATTGTCCAACTTGATAATTCAGAAATGTAAAAGTTTGTCAGACTGGATCAAGAAACAATACCCAACTTTATGCTGTTTGAAGAGACACACTGAAAATATAAGATACAGGAAAGTTGAACATAAAAGGATGCAAAAAACATCACATGCAAATACTAACCAAAAGAAAATGGGTGTAGCTATATTATATCAAATAAATAGACAAAAGGAGATAAAGGGGGTCATTTCATAGTAATAAATGTCTCAATTCACCAATAAAATATAAATATAAATTTGTGTACATTTACTGACATAACCTCAAAATGTAAAAATCAAAAGTGGACAGAACTGAAGGAGAAACAGACAAATTTATATTCATAGTGGGAGATTTTAATACATCTTTCTCAGAATTTATAAAATAGGTAGGCAAAAAAAATCCCAGTAAGGACATATAAGATGAAAACAAATGAACAAACTTGACATAACGGACATGTTTAGGACAATGAGTGCAAAAACTAATAAAAATTCATTTCAAGCACTCGTTGAACATCTACAAGAATTCACCATATACAGTGCTGAAGAGCAATTTCGACAAATTTTTAAGGACTGCAATTGATATAACTGTGAACTCAATGAACATTAGAAATTAACAACAAACATATAACTAGAAAGTCTCCATGCATTTGCAAATTCAGCAATATACTTCTGGAAAAACTCATGAGTCAATGAAGACATCATAATGAAAACTGGAAAATTTTAACAAAATGATTTAAAAAAGACTACACATCAAAACTCATGGAATGCAGGCCAAGTGTTTCTTATAGGGAAATTTATAACCCTAACCATCATTTCAGAAAGGGAGAAAAGCTTAGATTCAATGAGCTAAGCATCCATCTTTAGAAGTTAGGAAAAGAACAGCAAATTAAAATACAAGGAAATAAGAGAGGTAAGAACAGAAAGCATTGAAATAGAAAACAAACATACAACTGGAAGTATAATTAAAGCCAGATATTGGTTCTTTGAAAGGACTGATAAAACGGATAAAACTCTAACAAGATTGATCTTTCAAAAAGGAAAGCAAAAGTAGCCATTATCAGGAATGAAAAAGGCATCACTGTACGTACTACAAACATAAAAAAGATTAAAAGATGTTATTATGAACAACTTTTTTGCCAATTACCTTTAAAATTTAGATGACATGAACAAATTCCCAGGGATATTCAACATATCAATCAACACTGATAAAAGGAGAAATACAAAAACCTGAAAAGTCTTATAACTATTTTTAAAAAATTGAGTCTTTAAATTTTCCCACAAAGAAAATGATAGGTCCAGATGCCTTCACCAGCAAATTCTAGCAAAGGTTTAGGATGAAATCAGTGTCCATTTATGATTCTTTTCAAGCACAGAGAAATAAAAAGGAGCTTCCTTAATTTGAAAAGTGATAGCTACTAAAAAAATAGCTACAGTAAATACCATACTTATTTATTTTTAAAGATTTTATGTATTTATTTGTGAG
Source organism: Ailuropoda melanoleuca (assembly GCF_002007445.2). Classification (NCBI taxonomy): domain Eukaryota; kingdom Metazoa; phylum Chordata; class Mammalia; order Carnivora; family Ursidae; genus Ailuropoda; species Ailuropoda melanoleuca. Next base: position 41,186,157 of record NC_048227.1, read on the forward strand.
AGAGAGGACATGAGCTGGGGGGATGGGGAAGAGGAGCACAGAGAGAGGGACAAGCAGACTATGCGCTGAGCACAGGGCTGGATCTCACAACCTTGAGATCATGACCTGAGCTGAAATCAAGAGGTGCACACCTAAACAACTGAGCCACTCAGGCACCCAAGTAAATATCGTATTTAATGGTAAAGTGTTGTTAGATTTCCTTTAATATTGAGAATGCCTGTAAATGCCACTTCTTTTCAATATTGTTTTGAAAGGACTAGATAGTACAATAAGGAAAGAAATGAGAAAAAGTTATGACAACTGGAAAAAAAGAAAAATACTAGTATTTGTATAAGATTGGGTATATAATTTTTTTTAAAGATTTTATTTATTCATTTGACAGAGATAGAGACAGCCAGTGAGCGAGGGAACACAAGCAGGAGGAGTGGGAGAGGAAGAAGCAGGCTCATAGCGGAGGAGCCTGATGTGGGGCTCAATCCCGGGACTCCAGAATCACGCCCTGAGCTGAAGGCAGATGCTCAACGACTGAGCCACCCAGGTGCCCCTGGGTATATAATTTTTTAATTAGCAGAAAAACTATGGCATTAATAAGAGATTTTAATAAGGATGTTGAATACAGAGTCAACATACAAAAATCAAAGTTAGAAAAAGGCATTTTGCTCTAAAATGCCTTTAATGATAGCATCAAAAATGCCTAGGAATAAGTACCTAAAATAAATCTAACAGAATATCTGGATGTCCTCCATAAAGTAAACTATGAAATATTATTAAAAGAAATTAAAGTCCTAAATAAATGGGAAAATAGATCATGTTTCTGGATTGGACGATTCAATATTGTAAAAATCTGAAAGATCCCGTATTGATTTATAGACTCAGTGCAATTCTAATCAAGATCTCATTAGGTTTTCTTATGGAATTTGACAAATGATTATTAGGAAATTCAAAGCCGTCCATCTTGAAGAAAAACAGGGTGGGAGGATGTGCTCTACCAGATATCAAGATTGATTGATTGATTTTAGATTTTATTTATTTATTTGAGAGAGAGCACAAAGTGGGGAGAAGGAGGAGCACCTGATGCAGGACTCAATCCCAGGACCCTGAGATCACGAGCCAGGCCCGAGCCGAAGGCAGATGCTTAACCGATCAGGCATCCTCAGATATCAAAACTTTTTATAGAAATACAGTAAACAAGAAGTGAAGGATTGGCATAAAAATGGACACATTGACAAATGGAACAGAGAGTCCAAAAACAGACACACACATTTAAGGACACTGACTTATTATAAAGATATCACTACAGATCATTGGAGAAGGAATAGTGTCTTTAATAACTAATGCTGGGACAATTGGCAATTCTTACGCAAATCACACAATATGCATAATAACCCCAAATGGATTATAGGTCCAAATGTGAAAAGTCAAACAACAAGCTCCAGAAGGTAACAGAGGGGAATATAGTCTTATCTCAGGAGAGCAATATCGGGACACAAAAAGCACCAACCATAAGAAAAGATGACAGATTTATATTGAAATTAAGATTACCTAGCAAAACGAGTATTTGGTGTTAGAAGATGGAATAATGGTTGTCCATGATGGAAGGATAATGACAGGGAGAGGAGACTTCTGGAAATACTGTTTTTGATCGAGGTGCTCATTAATGAAAGTGCTCACTCTCTGAGAATTTACTAGGCTGTACACTTATGATTTGTGTATTTTTTCTGTATACGTGTTACAATTCAATAAAAAATTTTTCATTGAGGGGCGCCTGGATGGCTCAGTCAGTTAAGCATCTGCCTTCGGCTCAGGTCGTGATCCCAGGGTCCTGGGATGGAGCCCTGAGCCCTGAGTCAGGTTCCCTGCTCAACAGGGAGCCTGCTTGCCCCTCTCCCTCTGCTGCTCCCCCTGCTTGTGCTCGCGCTCTGTCAAATAAATAAATAAAATCTTAAAAACATTTTTTCCAGTGAAGAAATCAAGACTCCTCTTTATCAAAAAACACCACTGGCAAAGAGCTCATTTGCAGAATATATAAATAATTCCTAAGAGTCCCATTAAGAAAAAGTCAGACAACCAAATACAAAAACAGGCAAGACTTGAATAAGCATTTCAAAAAAAGAGGAAAGAAACAATAGACATAACACCATTTGAAACACAAGATATTACTACTCCATCTAGTCAAATTGACCAGAGTCTCAGCTTAAACCCCACCTTTCTTCTAGGAGGATTTCCCCAACCGCCTAATTGAGGTTGCTGAAACCCACAGTGTCCTGTTCCTTTCCTACCAGAACACTCATCCACTTCCCCCATCAACCACTGGGGAGGAGGGTTGTCTTTCTGCTTTGTCAGCCTCCAAAATCTTCACTGGAGAAAGCATCTGAAACATCCCCCCCAGCCCCACGTGCATTAGAGGAGGGTGGGGCAATAAGCATATCGATAGACAGGAAGACTTGAGGATAACGGCATGAGGTTCCTCTGGAAGTGTGGAAGCAGAGCAGGGGTGGGGGGGTATTGCAGGCTCTCTGGTCCCACTGGTGGAGAACAAAGTGCTCATTTACCAACTCGGGTTAAGGAAGCAGGCCCCTGAGTCCCCCACTCCCGTCTTCTCCAACTAGGTCATCAGTGGGCTGAGGAACCTCTGCTGTAGGAATGATAGATCAGAAAGTGGAAGATAAGCCCAAGAAAACCACCTTGCCCTCATGGGGGCCAGAAGAGAGAACAGGCTCCAGGGCCATTTCTCCGTTCCTGTGGTCCCCCACCTGGCCTTTCATTCCTTCCTTTGCCCTCCCTAGGTATCCTTCATGCCACCTCCCAGCTGCCTGGAACTGCTTTGCTCATGTCTCTGTTTCGTCATTCTCCACTGATGTCCTCGGGTGGAGATGATCCATGCAAGGAGACTGGGGTAGTTATCCTGAGCTCCATGGAGCCCTAGGGACAGGTGCAAGGATTCTGAAACCCTCCTGACATCACATATAAAAGTGTGTGTGTGTGTGTGTGTGTGTGCGCGCGCGCGCGTGCGTGTGTGTATGACAGAAAGATTATCATTATTCTGGGAAACAAACAGATTTTCAAATGACTCTGAGATGCCAAAAAGTCAAAAAATAAATCCATATGTTAGCTAGCCAGGAGCTGAATTTTGGCTCCATCATTTACTAGCAGTGTGACCTTGGGCATACATAAATTCTCTGTGCCTCAGTTTCCTTATCTGTAAAATAGGTATAATATATAGCAACCTCACATAGTTGTCATGAGGGTTGCATGCCCATGTAAGGCTTTGGCATATGAGACGTTCTGTGAAGACTTATATCATCGCTGTCATTGTTACCGTGGCCTGTCTCACTTACCTAGAAGGTAGAGCCTGAAACTTACTCACTGCCTTACTCACAGAGAGCCTGGTCTGCAGAGGGCTTAATACACACGGGGGGTGGGGCAGGAATTGCCCCCACCCTCTTGGCACTGGTGTCGTCACTGAAGGGCAGTGCTGCAGATCTGACTCCCCAAGGAAATCACAGGCGCGCTGGGTGTTCCACCCGCCACACCAGCATAACTGCTCACTCAGCCAGACTCGGGTCCTGGACTGTCACCTAGCCCGAGCCGTAGCACAAGTGCCGCTCCACTCACCTCCAGCAGCGTGAGCGGACTGTGCCACAGAATGAAACGGGGAAGCCGCACAACAGAAAAGGCTCTGTGGGCCACACTTGAAGAAGGGCTGGTAATTATGAGCGGTGCATGCTTCCCGGTACTAAGGAGTTACAACTGGCCACGCTAAAGTGAGAGAAGAACACCTCAAGGGTTTGTCAAAAGAAATGCTGTGGTCTGCAAATTAATCAGACTCATCTGGCAGTATCTTTTTTAAAAATTAATTAATCAATTTTTAAATTCCAGTATAGTTAACATACAGTGTTATATTAGTTTCAGGGTACAGTATAGTGATTCGGCACTTCCGTTCATGACTCAGTGCTCAACAGGATAAGTGCCCTCTTAACCCCCATCAGGTGATTACTCACCCATCCCCCCACCCACCTCCCCTCTGGTGACCATCCGTTTGTTCTCTAGAGTTAAGAGTCTGTTTTGGGGGCGCCTGGGTGGCACAGCGGTTAAGCGTCTGCCTTCGGCTCAGGGCGTGATCCCGGCGTTGTGGAATCAAGCCCCACATCAGGCTCCTCTGCTGTGAGCCTGCTTCTTCCTCTCCCACTCCCCCTGCTTGTGTTCCCTCTCTCGCTGGCTGTCTCTATCTCTGTCAAATAAATAAATAAAATCTTTAAAAAAAAAAAAGAGTCTGTTTTCGGTTTTTCTCTTTTTTTCTTTTGTTCATTTGTTTTTTTAATTTTCACATATAAGTAAAATCATATGGTATTTGTCTTTCTCTGACAGATTTACTGCACTGAGCTCTATACTCTCTAGCTCCATCCATGTTGTTACAAATGCCAAGAGTTCATTCTTTTTTATGGCCCAGTAATACTCCATTCTATCTGTATCCATTCATCTATCAGTGGACATTTGGGCTGTTTCCATTATTTGGCTATTGTAAATAATGTTGCAATAAACATAGGGGTGCATTTATCTTTTTGAATTAGTGTTTTCACTTTTGGGGGGTAAATACCTAGTAATGGAATTACTGGAGCATATGATAATTCTATTTTTAATTTTTTGCAGAACCTCTGTGGTGTTTTCTACAGTTTGCATTCCTGTCCACAGTGCACAGGGTTCCTTTTTTTCCCCACATCCTCACCAACACTTGTTTCTTGTGTTGTTGATTTTAGCTGTTCTGACCGGTGTGAGGTAACACTCACTGTAGTTTCGATTTGCATTTCCCTGAGTGATACTAAGCATCTTTTCATGTGGTGTTGGACATCCGTATGTCTTCTCTGTGGAAATATCTGTTCATGTCTTCTGTCATCTGGCACTATCTTTTCAAAGATACTGTCTTTTCAAAGTCTTCCCAAAGCCTCTTTTTATAATGAAATTTTCTCAGACTTGTAGTAATGTTAATTGAAACAAAAAACAAGACCTTAATAATGATTCTTCATTACTCTTCTTACTTCGATGTTTTAGATGTCACAATCTTCCGTAGATCGGCATCACAGCTCACTCTGAACAAGACCTGCCGTTATGCAGAGATTCCTCGTGTCCCCACACCTTCGCCGACTGCCTGGGTCATTCATTCACACCTGCATTGCCCATGTCCATTACACCGTGCACTGGGGGTGCAGTTGGGAGTAGGGAGATCAAGAAGACACAGCTGCTTTCTCCAGGTGACAAAAATCCACTAAGGGGGACAACGATTTCTGTTTCAGGACACATCACAAAAGTGGTAATAGAAGCATCTAGGAGATACTACAGGATGAAAGCTCAATTAATTCTAACCAAGGGCACTGTAGAGAATTTCACAAAAGAGACAACTTTTGATTAATTCTGACAGTGGGCACCGGAGAAAGTATCACCATAGGGACAGTGTTTGGGCTGGGCTTTGAAGCAGTGGTTACTTCTAGCAGGTAGTGAAGGGAAGAAAGGCATTTCAGGCTGTATGAACAATGTCTGGGGGTGCAGGACAGTGAGGTGGACAATTAACCCACACTTCTCAGATGGGGGAGAGAGCAGCTTCTTTGATCTTTCTTGCAAAAGATCATGCCTCAGAGTGTGAGAATTTTTCAGTTATCAATTAACAGCAGCTCAGTCTAGTCGGGTTTTTAAAGTGTTTCAGATTTCCTCTCACCTCAGGTGACCCTGCAGCACAGAGGAGGAAAGGGCCCTGGCATCCACGCTGGCTGGCATCCACCCTGCCGTGAAGTACGTGGCCTGGACCGACCCCTGGCCTGGTGTCCACTGAGATGCAACAGACTCCGCGGGTCTTTTGGCAAATCCGGGGTCCTGCTTTTCGTCTCCAGTAGCAAAACCCTCCCACCCAGTGGGCTGTGTCCAGAGCTGAAGCCGGTGCTGGTCTGCTGGTCACTTCAGCATTCTGCATCAACTCACTAAGTCAGCAAACACACACACACACGCACACACACACACCCCTTCTCCCATGCTATGCCAAGGCAGTGAGCCATCAGCCTCCCTCCCTGACCACATCCACAAAGTTCTTGGGTTCCCTCGGAAAGACAGACTGGCGCTCAAATGATGAAAAAACTCTCCGTTGTACTGTTCCAAGGAGGGACAAGTTCACTTCACAGGGTGTCATATGCTGTTTGATTCCATTTATATGGAGCTCAAGAATGAGCAAAACTAATTCGTGGTGACAGAGGTCAGCATAATGGTTACCCTTGGGAGACACCATCTGGGAGGGGATGTGAGGGAGCCGTTTGAGGAGCTGGAAGTGTTTTATATCTTGCTCTGGATAGTGTTTCCAAGGATAAATATTTACATATGTAAAAATTTGAGCTATATACGAGATTTAAGCACTTCACCTTACATACGTTTGTGGTAGGCAGAATAATGCCCCCCCCAAGATGTTTACATCCTAATCCGCAGAACCCGTGAATATGTTAGGCACCACAAGGCAAAGGGGAATTATGGCAGCAGATAGAACTAAGGATGCTGATCAGCTGACCTTAAAATAGGAAAAGCAGCCTTGATTATCCAGGTGGACCCATTGTAATCACAAGGGTCCTTAAAGGTGGAAGAAAGAAACAGAGTTCGGAGTGATGCAATGTTTGAAGAACTTACCCAGATGCTGCTTCGCTTTAAAGACAGGAAAAAAAGCCAGCAGCCAAGGAATCTCGGCAACCTCTAGAAGCCAGAAAGCAAAGCGCAAGAAAACATTCTTTCTGGAAGCTCCAGAGAGGAGCACAACCCCGCGGACACCGTGAGTTGAGCCCAGTGAGACCCATTTCGGACTTCTGAACAACAGAAGCATAAGATCTGTGCTGGTTCAAGTCTCTAAATTTGTGGTAATTTGTTTGAGACCTACGGAACACTAACACAGTGCTCACCTCGAGAAACTATTTTTTTAGAGACGAGAGTGTCCTAGGTGGACGGGGGAGAATCTGGAATCGGGGCAGCTGCCGCAGTGTCAGCGGAGAAGAACGTGTCCGTGGGATACCTCAGTAAGTACAAGGTACCCTTTCCACCGCCGATTCACCGAGGAAGCAGCCTCGATCCCCTGCCCTTTGGGAAAAAGAGTTTGCCTGTGAGCAGCCTTGCCCTTCTCCACTGACTCTGCTTCACTGTCTTGGGGACGCCCCTCACATCTTCATCACTGAGAAGGGTCACAAGGGCCCACGCAGATGCTGGGTGGGCAGAGGCCCCAAGGAAGGAGGTGGTGCTGTGGACTGAATGTTTTTGACCCCCCGTCCCACCCCGGATTCGTATGTAGAAGCCTAGTTCCCCTGTGATGGTGTTAGGAGGTTGGGGCCTTCGAAAAGGGAGTAGTTCATGAGGGTAGAACGTCCACAAATAGGACTTGTAAGAAGAGACAAGAGAGCTTGCTTCTCTTGCCCTTAACCCCGCGACGACACAGCGAGAAGGTGGCGGTCTGCAAACCAGGACACGGACTCTCGTCAGAAACCGCATCGGTGGCGCCCTGATCTCAGACTCCCAGCCTCCAGAATGGTGAGAAATAAACTTCTGTTGTTTAAGCTGCCCAGTCTATGATCTTTTGTTAAAGCAGGATTTTCGGTGTTAGGACTTTAGGGTCTAGGCTGGACTAGGTTGGGGCTCTACCTCTGCCAGCGGCAACAGCCTCACCAGGAGCGCGGTTCTGGAGCCCTTCCTACCCCGGGGCTCCCGGGTCACAGGCTCTGGGGGGGCTGGGAGTCTGGGTTTTCCTAAGCACTGAGGTGATGCCGATCCACACTCAAGTGTGAGAACGGACGGCTGACCTCTAATGAGTCTTCCGAAATGAGATTTTACACTTCCCCATGCCCTAACGGCCACTTTCCTCTCGAGGTCAAGTTCCTCCGCTACTGATCTCCACCAGCTGTCTCCACCTCCTTCCTGTCCTTCCCTCCTGACCCTCGCTGAGTCGAGGAGTCTTCCTGGGGCCCAGGCCTCCTTGTTGAAACCCTTCCCTCTGTGGTCTCTGCGACAAAGCTCTTCCTTGCAGATGTGCAGCCCCTTCCACAACCACCCCTCCCCTGAAAGCCCATGCTGACTCTCCTCACCCCCCGAGCCCCATCTCTGACCCAAACTCCAAGACCTGGTTGTTGTCAAAGATTAGAAGAGGTCTCCACTGGATATCTAACAATTTCTTAAATGTAACATCCCCAAACAGACTTGTTGGAGGGGGGTCCAGCATCCTGTCCTTTTGGAACGCAGTGACCTTGTTGTTCACCTGGGCTCTCAGGTGGGGTCAAGTGAGGGATGGAGTGAGATTGCCCCAAGGGGATTGCAGGGGAGGGGCTGTGTGGGGGAGAGACCAGAAAGGAAAGATTAATTTCAGGGGTAGGAGCATAGCATGGGAGGCAAGTTAGGGTTTGTGCTCCAGAAGGGAAGCGCCAAGAACACTAAGGAAGGATCAGAGGGGGTCTCTTCCAAGGGCGATAGCTCCTGGGAGGAAAAGGCTGCAGGAGCCCCAGAAGCCAACTCTCTCCCTAACTTCAGCTTCCCAACCTCAGACGTAACAGTGAAGCGTGAGACCACTCCATGTGGGAACAGGGAAGCCGAACCAGGGAAGTCCAAGAAGCACCCAACAGGAGGCCGCGGCTTCAAAGAGAGCCATGACCTTGCCCTAAGTTGGCTCCACGGGCCTCACTGGAGCAGAGGAGTAGCCGTTGAGGCCTTGGTGGCCAGACTCCTGCAGCTTAGAAGTCCAGGGTTGAATCCCTGCTAGGGAGGAGGCCGCAGAATCAAGCCCGTGGAGAGCCCTGGGGCTCTCACAGGTCTGGGTGCCCCAAACACAGAGGGTGTCTTATATGGGAGTGGTTCTAAAGTATCATCCAGATGAAAAGCCTCAGAATTACCTGAGAAACTTCCTTAGGAAGGCATCACATTAGAGACAGTCCAACCAGAGAAGTAACTAGGCAGTAACCTTGCAAAGTGACACAGCAATTGTATTGAGATATAAGAAATACAGACTTGGTCTTTTTCCCTGGTCCCTGGCACAGAGCTCTAAACACCTTTGTAATTTCCTGAGGGATAAAGGTAGAAGAATATCTTTTGTATTCATAACAGACTCCCACCGAGCTTCTCTGAGCTTATGCTAATGAGGAGGTAGCTTCCGGATGGGGGCTGCGTATCCGGGGGACCAAGTACGTGAGTAGAGGGCTGGAACTTCCAGCTGCAGCCCCACTGCCCAGCCTCCGGGAAGGGGGTACCAGAGGTTGAGATGATCACCGATGGCCAAGGTGGTCATCAGTGATGCTTGTGTAACGAACTTCTATAAAACCCTCGACGGCAGAGTTCGGTGAGCCTGCAGGTGAGCAAGCACACCCCCATGCTGGGAAGGTGGCAGACCCCAGCGCCACGACACAGTGCGCCTGCGCTCAGGACCTTTCAGTTCTCGCCCTGCGGACCTCTTCTTCTAGCTGCTCATCTGTGTCTCTTACAATACGCTTTACAAAAATCAGTAATAGCAAGTCGAGTAGTTCCCTGAGTCCTGTGGGCCACTAGAGCCCATTACTGAACCTGCAGAAGGGGTTGTAGGAACTCCTGTTTTTGTAGCCAAGTCAGACATGGGCAGGTGACTTGGGAACCCACTACTTGCATTTGGTGTCTGAAGTGGAGGGACGGTCTTGCGAGTGAAAGAATGAGTCTGCATTATTTCAAAGCAGAAAGTCCTGGGGCGCCTCGGTGGCTCAGTCGGTTAACCATCTGCCTCCGGGTCAGGTCATGATCCCAGGGTCCTGGGATGGAGCCCCACATCAGGCTCCCTGCTCAGCGGAGAGCCTGCTTCTCCCTCTCCCTCTGCTGTTCCCTGTGCTTGTGTGCCCTCTCTCTCTCTCTCACTCTTTCTCTCAAGTAAATAAAATCTTAAAAAAAAAAAAAAAAAGCAAAGCAGAAAGTCCTAGCATTCAAAATAGCTGAGAGATGCCTCATGCTAGAAGAAAGGTATGAAACAGGGCTCTAGACATGGACAGGCTGTTGGTTGAAGCAGGACAGCAGGACAGCATGGGGCAGGGGCGACGTGGACAGATAGATGCTCATAGGTGGAAACAGGGTTGTGCAGGGACTGAGAGCATTCTGGGGGGAAGAGTCACAATTAGGGGTAGGGGGAGACAGAGCAGTGAGCTGGGCTGGACTGTGGAATGCTCTGGAGCCAACAGGGAGAAGAGGGGCTGCATTTACTCTTG